>NC_089537.1:11470048-11787548 GCF_963924715.1 Thunnus thynnus
TTCCCCTCAAGCTACAAGATTCCTCTCACTCCCTGTAGTAGAAGGAACAAGGCACACACCCTTTTGACTTAAGTTGTTGTCGTTTTAGAGAGTTCTTTACTCAGACTTGCATTCGATATTTGCCATCTTTCAATGTATCTTGCTTTCCCCTATTGTATATGAATATCTTTGAGAATTTGAATGATTTTCAGACGCTATTAAATTATTATGTTGGCCTCGTTTTTTTTTAAGCTCCATCTGAATGGGTGCGGCTGAGAGGTTATGTGGTTATTGTTCATTTATCACACTGGAGGCATTTTGTTGAAGTCAGCCTGATGCAAACCTACAGTTTCTTTATTTGGCTCGCTCATTGAAATGCTGTTTCAGACTAAATGCATGAAGAATTATCATTTTTGCGTCAGAGATGTCTCAAAAAAAGTTCCTTTGTAAAGCCTTAAATTGGTGACATTGTGCTTCTTAATAATGATAAAATGATTAAATGTCGTCCCATGTGTTAGGAAATTGTGGCACATTATCATTAAGATTTACAGTAGCTATTTGGTTTTAATACAGATTTTAAAAATGATTTAGTGGTTGCTTCTATTTAAAAGATGTAAAGTAACTGTGTCACTCTCATTATCCCGTCTGTTTTATTTATGGCGGAAAGAAGAAAATGATATGCTCAATTTTGAGTCACATTGCTCGAGTTTTAAGATTCGTGGTGAGAATATAAACGTGCATGAATCATGTTTTTTTTCCTCCTTTTTAAAAATATGTAGCGCAGCTGTCTGTAGTACCCCTATTTGGGTACGGTCTATTTTTACATTAGTGATGTTGGCCTGATCTGCTCGAGGTATTTTCAGACAGAGATGTGAGCTAAGAACTAGTGTATTCAGCTTCTTATCTGACACTCCACACGCCGCACATCTCTCACAACCGCTGCTCTCTTGGCTGCCTCGAGCCCCCGTGTCTTTCCAGATCCTCAGCCACTTCGATCTGAGAGCAAAACGCAAGGAACCCATCGACACGCACACTAATCACACTAGTGTGCCTGCTCGTTAGCCATGCCCTCTCAAGTCAGCTGTCCTAATAGGCATGTCCTAATGAGCGCTAATTGAGGATGGCTAATTTGCATGGCCTGAGTCATTGTCTTTCTTAAAGCGACTTACAAGACTTAGAAGACTCATTGCTAAAAAGCTAATTGGGGGGCCTGACATGGTGTTATCATGGACGGACTATGGGGGGCTTGTGAGGCTGTCTGAGAGCATTGTTCTCGCGCTGTGAGCCCAGATTGTTGTCTCTCTCCTCCACACTCGGTTCATACCATTCCCTTCTCTGCAGACATCGATATGCCTTCACTGATTTCCCCGGCACCACAAACGTTATTTTAGTGACACCAGCCATTTTCAAAGAAACAACTTCAAAGCGTGATTAAAACGAAGCAGGGCAACTCTGATCAAAGGTTAAACTATGCTCAGCGTGATTCTCTTCACAATGCAAAGTGAGATTCCTCCATTTGAAGAGAGATGGAGGTGGGGGGGGGGGCGGGGGGGGGGCTCAGTGTTACTGTTGAGGTATGCAGCCAGTGTGTTATTTTGCTGTGCATCAGAGGAAAAGTGATGGGTACTTATGTAGCTGCAGAGGGAGGTCCTCTGAGGAATCTGAGTGCAGCACACTTTATTTATACTAGACGAGAGGATGTTGTACATTTCTTCTTAATTTGATCACTGACTCTTTATTTTCCCCTTTTCCATACTTTTATTTGTCTTTTTTTTTTTTTTTTTTTATTGGGAGAGTATACAAGAAATGATTTCCCAGAGAGAAAGAGCTCAAACAAGCGCAGGCAGGTTTATTGCGTTGGCTGTGGGCCATCTCATTTCTGCTCAAAAAGTAATGAAATCTCTCAAATGACCCAAGCAATTCAAATTTGTGAGACAATTTCATATGCCAGAGAAAGTGCTTCCTTGTTTTATGGGTGGTATCGCATGTTAAGACTCGGGTATTCAAGTTGCAGGCCCAGCAGAAGAAAAATTAAATAAACCTTCCACTTGTTATCCGTGACCACAAGGGCTAATTTCAGTGTTGTGAAATTTAGCTTCTTCTTTTTTTTATTTGCCCTGATGTAATGAGTTCCCCTTTCTCTCTTCCTTTGCTTGATTCCAGATTTGCTGGCTCGAGGTTGCACACAAACACCAAGAAGGGAGAACATGACTCACTGGCCTCTGCCAGAGACTGGCACGGGGCAACTGCGCCAACCTCGCCCCTGCCTGAGGCTTTAGATATTACCCCTGTACACCATGACGGAGAGACATTGAGGTTAGATCCCTGACAATCATCTCAATACCTCTCCTCCTCCCTACCCCTCGAGACCCCCCTCCCCTCCCCCGCCCCTGCCTCGTCCCCATCATGCTGCGCTTCCTGCCTCTCAAACTTGGCCGCCTGTACCGCTGTCTTAAGCTCCTGTTGGTGGTGGGATTGTTTGTCATCTTGTTGATGAACACCCACAACCTGTTCGCCTCCTTCCAGAAGAATGAGCTCACTGACAGACGCTTCATCAACCTCAACAAGTGTCCCGCCTGCTTTGGCACCAGCTGGTGCCGCAAGTTCATGAACGGCCAGGTTTCCTTCGAGACCTGGGGTCGCCTGCGATTCCTAGACGTCTTCAATGTCAAGAATGTTTACTTTGCTCAGTACGGCGAGCCCAGGGAGGGCACCCGTCGTGTAGTGCTCAAACGGCTCGGCTCCAACCAGGAGCTGGCTGAAATAGACCAGAAAATCTGCAAGAGGGCCACAGGAAGGCCACGCTGCGACCTCATCCAGGCAATGTACAAGACTGAATTCGCCCGGATCAATGGCGATGTTCGTCTGCTCACTCCAGAGGTGGTGGAGGGATGGTCGGATCTGGTGCACTGCCCCTCTCAGAGGCTGCTGGACCGCGTGGTCCGCAGATACGCTGAGACCAAAGACTCAGGCAGCTTCCTGCTCAAGAACCTCAAGGACACAGAGAGAATGCAGCTGCTCATGACCTTGGCGTTCAACCCGGAACCGCTCGTGCTACAGGTAGTGTGTCTGTTTTTAAAAGTTTTAAATGTGATGTGCTTCAACTGTTTAAAGCAACATGTGTATCTAATTCTATCTGAAGCTTTTTGAGGTGATTTTATTACATTTTCTGTTGAGTTATGTTAAACAGTGTTCGAAGAAAATATTGCTTTTTGATAAAGAGGTGTCGGTCTGCTGATCTGTGGCACCAGGTGTCTTAATTGTATCAACTACTGAGTACCAAGTCGTGGTTCCTGGATTACATTCGCTACAAAGAAAGATAAGAGCACCAGTACAAAGCAAGCCAGGGTGTTGGCCCCCAAAGCCCCCAGTAAATTACAGGGTAGGAATCCTCCTGTTCCTTCCTCTTTCACAGATCTGAGACGAGCCCTCCCAAAACCCTAGGCTACATCGAGGCTACGTGTCCCCTAACTAGAGCACGAATGTTTCTCTGCTTAGAATAGAGAAGGGTTTAAGAGCTGTGGCCTCCCAAAAGATGAGGGATTTTGGCTGGCAGCAATACTGCATATTTAACAGTATATGTAGGGCAGTTTGGAATTATTCAGGGATTCATCTGCAAGTGGTCCAAGTTGTTTTTAATTTTAATATACGTCTCCGTCCTTTGGATTCTCATCATTTTTTGGGGGGAATGCATGTGAAGGGATCTCTCAGGGCAGCCAAATGTAATCAGCACTAATATTCTTATATTCTTATCTTATACTGCATGCTGTCTTTATTCTAGCATTACAATATAAAAAAAACAATATTTGTGTTGAAATTTACAAATTGACATTTTATGAAAAATCCTGCCCTTTTTGAGACTTATAGGGTTTCATTTTATTGAGACATATTTACCCCTTTGTTTTTGAATAATAATATTGTGCTGCAAATATTAAAACTCTGATTTAAATACATGAAATTGAAAAAAATGGTCCAGGCAGCTGTAATGAAAAAGAATGCCTGTTAATTGTCTTGCTTGGACACAAAGATAGAAGCAAAATCACCACCCATCTCTATTCTGTCAGCCTGCGTGTCAAAGCAGTCGTACTGTATGTCACATAAGCGCACTCTACTTCCTCTAGCCGCGCTGATTTACAAGCAGCCAATCAATTTCAATTTCAATCTTGCATTGACCGTGTCTCGTGAGGAGATGGAACAACAATAGTCATGGACCGTGTAGACATTCAATAACTTACGCTGACCTCCAACCTCCCCCCCCACTACGCATAAGGCCGGACACCTCCAGGCATTTCGGAGGACAAAAGGCGAGATCAGCCTTTTAGTCCAGTCGATCTATAAAATCTGATTAGCCTTGTGTGGTCGCTTGCCCTCCCCCTTTCCTTCCTTTCTCCTCTTTTCTTTCTTCTTACGTCTTTCTTCTGTCTCTGTCATCCTTCCCTATTTATTTCCGACCCACTTGTGTATGCTCCACAAACTCTGGCCCGGATAATTCCATCAGTGTTTTAATGCTATTATGCCCCAGTTCAGAGGCTCGGTGATTCACCCCCACCCACTCACCCACCCCTCCCCACACCCAAATCCTTATCTTGCACAGAGCTACACACATCCCACAACAACAAGCATACACACACACATTGTCCACAGCTCTCTTCACTCCCCACTCCACGTAGCTTTTGCATGTTTACAGAGACTCATGAATTGTTGATCCCATCCTGAACTTGTGACCTGCAGGCATAAGCAAGAACTGTAGGGTCTGTGTATGCACCACGCTAGAGGTAACAGATGGTGGGCATGGGTTGTGTGGACGGGTAATACACAAAGAAATGTGCCAGACATCTCAAAGATTCACAGATCCTGAGTGCCTTGACTGTTCGTCAGCATCACTGAACTCAAAAGATGAGGAGAAAATTTGCTGAGAGACTGAGAGACCCTATACACAAGGTTGGGCAGCAGTAGACCATAAAGAATTAATGGCGTCTATAGAGACTGAACAGGAGACGTGCTGTACTACAACACCTTGGTCTGCTTTTTTTTTTTTTGCCAGAGGTTGCTGCTACTGTGTGGGGACCGGTTTTAACAAAAGATAGAGGAATGCGGGCTGCATTTTATGGCCGGTTATTTAATGGAACCTGATCCTTATTCCGACTATTTATCACTCTGCCTTCTTCTCAGGCCTAGAGCGATTCTTCATTTTGCCTGGCTGTAGTTAAACACCTCCTCAGTAAGTTGGAGAGCCCAGTATCACTCAATGTATAATTTAAGTTGGCTATATTTAGTGTCAATTATTTCCTACCATCATTGGTCGGCAGTGCTGTGGTTGTGGGGGTTTTTCCTCTATCTCTTTCCTCTGGCTTTTATTCAGTTGAATAATGTGAATAACATTTCTGCTGTCTGCTCAGCGAGCTGCACTCTCTCTTAGAATGGCTTCTGTTTCCAGTCTTTTGAAGCCACAGGCAGTAAATCGGCCCTGTTTCACTATGAGAAACCAGACCTTCTTTGTCAGTGGGAAACAATCTGCCTTGTTGTTTCAGGTCTGGCCAACAATGCGTTTTCTGTGTGCTGTGCAGTACACAAATGGGCACACACAAACATGCACGTACAAACACACACACACCACCCCCATTCCTCTGTCACGTGGAAGACAATTTGGCTTTGGGGAATAAATATTTTTGGAAGACAAAATGACGACAGCCAAACAAGAAAATCCTTGTGCAATGAGAGGCACCTTATGCAACTTCATCTGTTTTCTCTCCTCTTTCTCTTAACAAATGCTGTTTTCCTAAAGGTTTAACAGATAAGTTGGCCGGGAAAGGTTTCTCTGTTACCGTGATAAATCTACTCGTGTCAAGGGATTGTCGCTTTGCCAACCAGGGAAATTACACAATGCTGTTTAATTTTGCTTCTTATTCAACAATAATTTGGTTTGCATGAAAATTGAGCAATAAATTCTCCTCATTTTCCCCAGCTAGAACCTTATTTGCCATCCTTGGCTTCTCTCCTCCGGCTAGATGACTCACTGATTCATCAGGTGATGGTTGCGTTTGATGGAGTACATCTGGCCCAACCTGAAATTAGTTCGATTTAGCCTAGTCCCCCCCCCCTCTACACCCCCTACCCCTTTCCAAATCATTAAGCTTGGTGAGTTGGCCAGGAGCATGTGACTGTGCTCGCACCCTTTTTGGTCCTCAGCCCCTGTCTTGCTCAGTGAAGCTGAGAATAGGATGTGACAGGCCTGTGGGGTTAACTCAGTCAGCGGTACTCTGATCTCCTCCAGACTGTGCTCTCCCAGACACCCCTTTCTCTTTTTCTATTACCGCCTCTCCCCACCTTCCCGCGGATCCACCTCCTCGTTCAACACCCCGGCCTCACCTGACACCGAGACATACTCATCAGAAGGCATGAACCTCTCACGCAACACCGTCTGTTTTTTTTTTTTTTTTTTCCCCAGAACACAGATGTCTGACACCGATACTAAACCAGAGAAGACAGAGGAACAGAGAGATTAGATGGATGACCTTATCTCCTATTCCTCCGAAGATTTTTGACAGCAGCATTTTAACGCAAATGTGAAAGTAAACATCGACAGCGCTTTGAGCAAACACACTAGCAGCATGTTTGATTTTTTTTTTCTAAAGGGGGAGATGCCTCGTTGGTATGCTGTTGATTTAATGAGGCTGTGCATAATCTATTGCGATGTCATCCACTTTGGGAAACTAAGCCAAAGTAAACGGTATAAATTCAGTATTTTGGCACCTCAAACATGACCTACTGAACCTTCCCTTCTTTTATTTTTTTTTTCAAGGAAATTCAATTTGAATGCCTTGGTTCACAACAGATGTCCAGTCTACCTACTCTGCATGTAGGAAGCATAAGCAAAGTCAGATAATTTTACTCTATAAGTGGAAAAAAATGTTATTTAGAATGATATGTAAACACCAAATCACTAAGAGGTGTTACAAACAATGATTATTGCAAAGAAATTATTTTTACATCTTATCTGATTGAATTGAAAAACCAGACAAATCGGAACAGCTTTTACAGTCTAATGCAATCTGATTAAACGATTGCTCTACAATAAATCCTTCTCTTTGGAAGGTCAATTATTATTTTGCTCTTTTTTTTTTTTTGAGACTATGTCAGAAGCTGTAGTTTGTGGTAGTTTCGAACTGAAAAATGTTCAATGTTTTGTCTACTGTGGTCAAATATTAGAAAAACAAATGGGACTTTTTTTGCAAGCGAAGATGGAGTGGTCATAAAATTTCTACAATAATGTATAAAAAAAAATGATTATTACAGACATGGTTTCGGTAAAGGATTTGAGCTTTGTATGCAGGAAAAACTGCAATCTTACGGTCTAGCTTTCTGGGTCATGCCTCTTTACAAAGAGGATCAAAGCCTGTTTTGTTTTCTAGTTTTATTTATTTCTTTTCATTTAATCACAGGCACTGCATGCTATCCCGGCTTAAGTGTGAGCCTTCTGTCTCTTAAGGCCGGTTCAGTGGCTGAAGTCCACCGGTAAATAGTATTTAAGTTGCTAGTCTGTGATTAGTACCTTTTGTTTTTGAGTCTGGGGGATTGCGACGCTCTTAGCGCACAAGAGAGGAGGTTGTGTACGCCGCTTAACCCTTCTTCAAGTGCTCCCAAACCCCCTTTCATTATTCTTACAGGCCTTTGTGTACAGACTGAATCCTGTTAGGATAAGACAGGGAGTTATCTGGGCCCAACTCCCTTCTTTTGGCTGCCCTTGCTGGATGGAGGCCCTGGTGGAAAGGGGAGAAGAAGAAGAAGAGGAGGAGGAGGAGGAGGAGGAGGAGGGTTTTGTGTGAGTGAGTGTGTGCTGTACAAGCCAGAGCCTTGTGGTGTTTTCCCCCATTTGAATGAGCCAGACTGCTTGTGTTACCATAATCCTTTCTCTCTTTCTCCCTCTCTCCAAACACACACACACATATATACACACACACACATGCATGACAGCTGTGTTTGGTTAGGTAAATGCCTGTGGCTGAACCCCCGCCACTCATCCCACCCACCAGCTCCTTTTTTAGACACCCCCCACCCCCACCCCCAAAGCTTCCTACTGTTACAGCTTGCACCCCAGCCTACCTTATGTCTAATACCCAGCTTCTGAAGACACAGTTCTGCAATGCTGGAGAGTCTAACCCCATTCATAACTCTCCCTGGGCCCGTTAAGATGGCCACAACCAATATGGATCGCTAACGAGTGGCTCTTTACTGTACTGTGTCCCCTAGAGAGCCCAAGGCCTCATGTTAGAGCAAGAATATGCTCTTTTAGCACATCAGCAACCTGCAGTAATAAAATTGTCCACTGCATTAAAGCGTCAAGCACCTAGTTCCTGTCAGAGAAAATATGAAAGGTCAAGAATATACTGTAACATCTTTTAAACAACTTTATTCAGTCAAGGTTAACATCCTCACTGGTAGTGTAGCTGCTTAGGGGACTGGTCATAGGCTGGCACCTTTTTAATCACTGTATGTTCATTGAAGTCTTTCCATGTGAGACACTTAATTGCTCCTTTGTAAGGAAATTTTCTCTGTGCTTGCCCTGTTCTGCAGCAGGGTCAGTTCTGCAGGGTCAGTAACAACAGTCTCCCTTCTCACTACACCACCCGGTTGCCCCCGAGATAATTGCTGCCTGCTCTGAAATATACAGCCCTTGATGTAGGCCTCAAACCCACAGCCCTCAGGTCTGAGGCCAAGTTTCACTTGGGTTCCTCCCCAGTCGTGTGGGCGGCAATACCACCTAGACTGAGTCAACACTACTGCCTATGACTTAATACATTCCTCGTCTTCCAGCGGAGGGGATTCATGAGGTGGCTCTGTGCACAGTGGCTCAGGTTCAGGTCGTCAAAATGTTTCAGCTATCATCTAGCTGGAGTGTTATACTAGCAACCATGAGCTGCACTGTTCTGTGCTCTCATTCCTCATCATGCTCTCATTCTCTCTCTCTACAGAGCAGAGGGCTGCAGAACTCAAAAGACCTAGCTAACCCATTACTATCGCTGCTCGGCAGAGCTCGCTGAATCATGTGCCTGCTTTTTCCTTTTTCCGACTGTACGTGGTATTACTTCGTCTCTCTGCCTGACCTCTTGATTTTGATTTCTCATTTGAACCCAGTGTTGTTGCTTTTTTACCCCTTACTTTCTTATTGGCCTGTTTATACCATGCTCTATCTCCGCACACACACACACACGCACACACACGCTCAGCGATTTTCCTCTTTCCCAAGACTGCTGCCAGCTCTACACACTGTGACTTTGCACTCTTTGAACCGCATGTCTAGTAAAGAAAGAGGCAGGGCCTATTCTGAATTCAGATACATAGACTTTACACTCTGTCTTTCAGTACCCTTCGTTCCCCCTTTACAGACACGCACATCCTCAGCTTGGTGCTCTGACTAGGCATTTCTTGGCTTCTGTGTATGGAACAGACAGCATCACTGCCCTGTATTGCAGGTTTTGGGGGGTGGAACAAAGAGAGAGGGGAAGAAGCAGGAGAAGCAGCAGCGGGAGACAAGAGGGAAAAAGAGAAGAAAGGGGAAGCGCCATGTGTGCCAGGATGAGGAGCTAACGCCGGCTCCCCTGTGGGGGCCTGAGCTGTCGCTGCGGAATAACCAACTGGATTTTAAACTTAAATGGCCAGCAAAATGCCAGACGGGGCTCGCCACACATCCTCCAGACACAGAAGGTCAACAGGGGAGCCGCACAGAAAAGCAACGTGTTTTTTTCAAGTCCATCTTGGCAGTCCCTGCCTCGCAGAGCAGATGTGACTCCTTCTTAATTCTAAGCCTCTTTGCTAAACAGGCTGAGTAATGTTCATTTTGCAACATCAGGGTTGAAAGAGGTTGGGGTTTTTTTGGCTGTTGTTGTTGTTGTGTCTGACTGAACATGTCTGTCCTCCACGCTTCCTCAACTTCACTGTTTGATACCTGGACTCTTGACGAGGCCTGTCTCAACTTGTTTGCTGCGAAGCGGTGGGGTTTTGTTGAGGACAGAAAATGTTGAGAATTTACACCACACCCTTTTCAGGGCTTTAACAAGCTGCACACTTTAAACACTCTTGTGGCAAACTACTAATTTCCTTTCTGCAGTAAGTAGCTGCGGTTTCAGGATGAAGTCAAGTAGTTTTTGTTTGTTTTTTCCCCCCCCCAAAGCTTTCATTTCCATTTCATTTACACAGCTCTGTGTGTCCACTGTATATGCGTGTGTGTGCGCACGTCTTTGTATGCATATGTGTGTTTGATGGACCAGTGTTCTTTGCAGGCCGGCCAAGGCGATATCTTGGGAGCCGCTCATGTTTACTCGGCCCCTTCAATGGAGGTTGTTATCAGCCCTGGTCACGTTGCATGTTCTCATTCACATGCACTCGGATACAATTTCACATAGACACACACACACATGCACACGCACACATAATCACACACACACACACACACACACACAGAGAGCCTCTTTCGAGCTCCCATACACACACACACACACACGCTCAGGCCCTCCCCCAAGTGGCCCAGTAAAAGGGCATGCCTTTGTCAGCAGATGTCAGGACGCAGGTGTGTGTTCCTGTGCCTCTCGCTCCATTCGTTTCATCCTCTTCTCCAGAGGCTGCCCATTTGTCTGTGGCCCTGTTTCATTTCAGCCCACTCCAATCTCCCCCCCAAGAGGACGCCAGTGTGTCTGTTGTATTACAGGGAGGGTAGTGGAAATCACAAACACCCCCAGTCAATGCTACTGTAGTGCAACCGGCGCCACCTTTTTAAGATTAGATTTGTCAGACTTGGGCCTAGAAGTCGCTGTGAGGTTGTCTTTAATGAGAAGATTCTGTTTGGGTCTGTTTCCCACCTTTTTTGCTTTCATTGTCTCCTGAGCCCGGCTCATTATTTCTGTAACACGGCGAGAAATTATAGCACAAATTCTTACAGAAAATAAGAGCGTTTGGCACTAGGTTCTATATGTTAAAGCAGGAGGAAAGCAAAGCAGGAGATAAAAAAGGTTTATATCCAATGACAGGAGCAAGAAGTGATAAGCAGTAAAAGTTGCTGGGATGTATCATTGGCAGTTTTGCACCCTCAGCATTTTTCAATACTATAACATCATCATGAGACGACCGGTAAAATTCACTACCTGTGCAGTCACCCCCCTCCACCCCTCCCTCCCCAACACACACACACACACACAGAGACACACACACACGTACATTACCTCCCAAGTCTGCTCAGCAATAGTGCAGTGGATGTAATATTAAGCTGGGCTTTCCAATTTATTTCGTCCCCCTCACCCCACCCCCATCAACGCCTCATTGCAGACGTTAATGACTTCTGCGGAGTAACCGTTTAAAGAGCGCTAAGGGAGAATGATTGGTGGGAGACGTGGAGTATTTATCAACTTCTGCAATAGGCAAGTTTGAATCCAAAGCTCAGGTGCCCACTTCCATGCAGCTGCCTACACTGTTCAGTAGTTTTCACCTTTTTAGACGTATCGCATTTAAAACTTGAATATATGAAGCTCATAAAAAGCGGTACCTAGGTATGAGTTGTCAAGACCCCGGTAATTGACGCAGTGCAATGAGCCCGTCAGTGCAGTGGATGAACGACATCTATGTTAAGAGCCGTGGACGAAGGCCGAAAGGCATTCTCATAACAGCCGTTGACAGTGTCTGAAAGTAGCCTAAGGGCATTCATCCTTTTCCTCCCTCCCATCAGCCATCCCCCCATCTGCTGTCGCTCTACTTTTGCTCCCATTCAGGCTGCAACCTGACAACAAAGAGAGAGATGTGTTTAGCAGGCAGGTCTTTGCTGGTTTATTCGTCCTGTCCACTGGAGCGGAGAAGCGAAAGACACTCTGTTTGTCTCTTCTGTTTGCTGTCTCCATCGCATTTTCTCCCCCTATCCTTTCTTGCTCTCTGTCCCCCCCCACCACCACCATCACCACCACCACCACCCTTCTTTACATCCTTCCATCCACCCTGCAGGGGTGAGAGAGGGAGGATGGTGTTTTTACAAAGCCGGTTTAGTCGTTACATTGGACAGGCTAAGTTTTGTCAACAAGGCCGAGAGCTGCTTAGATTTGCAGGAACATAAAGCGATCTGAGGTTTGAATCTGGGTCAGAGGGAAGCGGGCCTAATAGGGATGTACTGATCCAGCTTCAACCTAATCTTTCTATACCAACTTCAGAAATTAGACAGCCATTTTAGATATTTAGCCTATTAAGTCTGTAATCCTAAAATCTCATATGTAGGAATGCCCGTTGGCTAGCAGCATCTCAATAGTGTGGGATTGTCTCCTTTCCAACCAGTTCTCAGTATTCGGGAGCGCAGTCAGCCCACCATTGTCCTTTGTTTCTCTGTATGCGGTGGAATTTTTTAGACATGTCTACTTTCTCAGATTCCTCTCACTGTCAAGTTTGCTATATCAGAAAATGTAGAGGAAGGCCATTAAACGGAGAGTTTCTGGGGAAGTTTGGGTGAGTCATCGCAAACTCAGAGGATGACAAGCACAGACAGACAGACAGACTGCTGGAAGCCAGCAGTGCTTCCTGGACAGACTTTTGTCTGGCCCACAATTGATTGGGTCACCTCGGGGAAATGGATTCCACCAAGACTGCATTGCATGCAACTTATCATTGTCCTCCCCTCTTGGTGGTGGATCTTTCTTTAAAAGTGATGGGAACAAGAGAACCGCCTGATGTCTAGATTCACAACACTAAAACAGACTGATAGACTCTCTTTTTGTATAGACAGCAAAAAGTTGTGAGACGTAATTTTTGGCATCAAGATCATGATTTCAGGGTTGTTTGTCCAATCAAGAACATATTACAAGGCATCCTTAGCCTTCACATTCCTTTCTTTGAAATGCATTCAGCTTGTTGCTTCATGTATTATAGTATACAGGTGGGAACCATATGCTTTGGCCTTCAGTACACTTAGCAAATTATAGCCTAGTCAAGGGATGTAATAAAGGGGCTGTAGAGGAGCATAGTTTGAGGAGTGTCTGAGATAAAAATGTCTCATGGTGCACTAGTGAATCTACAGATTGCCTCATAGTCATCCATTCAACAAGCCATATTTTCTTTGTCACATCCTTCCCCTCGGTGCCACAGCCTCTGTGTGGCAGGTTTCCAGCTGTTGTCTTGGAGGTACAGCAGCTAACGTGGCTGATTGTGGGTTTAAAATGTGTTTTTACATAATTTGTATTTCATTAAAGTTTAAAGGGAATTAGGTCAGTCATGCATATTTTAAAACAAAACCTCTCAACAGACATTGAAAGCTTGTAAAGTATTGAATGACCACAAGCGTAAAGTGAGTTGCAGCAGTCACAGTAGTTCACACCTTACCTGCAGTGACATAGTGTGTTCTCTGCCATATCTCCAATGCGATTGGGTTTCAGAAAGGGAGGGCTACTGAGGCTCCTGTGAAACATGAGCGCTCCTGATTCTCTGTCTGTGTCAGTGCAGCGGCTGCCTGCCAGAAACGGCAGCTTTTGAGAGATTTGTTATATAGGAATTGTGGGCTATCATTAAGCTAGCATATGGCAGGATGTTTATTGTTAAAGATAGAGGCCTATGGCAGGGGTGTTTATTGTAAAAGATGGGAGCTTGCAGCAAAATTCATGTGGGCTGCCAAAAAAGCAGGTTTTGCTCTATTATTTTCCATTAATTTGTCCACCTGTTGTGATGGCCTGTAGCAATGAAATGGACCAGGAGAAAAGGAAAGGATGTAGGAGAAATGTCAGACACCAAAGCTCACGGAGAGAGAGATGGAAAGCAGGAATTAAACATACAGAATCCAGTCCCTTAGCAGCCTGGCAAGTTTGCCAAATACAACTCATTTTTGTTTGTCTGTCGGTGTGTTTGCCCCTGCAGACATTATCGCTTGACTTTGAGTAATTGCAGATGATGGCGCGTGTGTGCCTGTTTTTTTTGTTTGACCTCAATAAATTGAGGAAATCTGAGAGATTGGAGTATTGTGCAGCGGCAGTGATAACGCTCCCTGCTAGCGGTGTTACCTTGTTATTATTAATCTGTTTTAATCTGTAATACACAGAGATTTCTTGTCAGCGTGCCCAAACTGCATTAACTCGGTTAGCCAACATCATGCAGCAGTGTAAATCGCCTCACTGCTGCATCACAACACATAAGGCTTTCCTGCTAACTGCTGCTACCACAAATCATCTCCTATCAGTTCTCTGGAACCACTGAGTACAGGCAGCGTACATCAGCTCATAGCCATAGGGCTTTAACACAAACTGGCTCTTTTCTTTAATTACATTTAATCTGTTATACCCAGCGCTGGCTCTGTTTTACGTGATCCTTTGGCAGATTTTCAACTATTGTGCTTGAAATTGTGTATCCGAAAATTACCCAAGGCTGCAGATGGCAACTTTGTCTTTGGTCTTTGGGATTTTTTTTTCATTTCTCTCTTTGTTTTGAAAAAAAACAGGATATCTGTGCAAGTTAAACAAATATTTTTGGACAATGTGAAGGTTCTTACGATTCATTTGTTAGCCTCTGCTGTGCAGAGTCAGTGGGGCATTTCTGTTTTTCTTTCTGCCAACACTACACAGCCCGGCTTCTTTTTTATCTCTGTTTTTAAATTAACGTTGTTTTCTGTTCTCATCTGTTTCTCTTACCCAGAGCTTTCCGTCAGACGAAGGGTGGCCGTTCGCCAAGTACCTGGGAGCGTGTGGGCGCGTGGTAGCTGTCAACTACGTGGGAGAGGAGCTCTGGAGCTTCTACAACGCGCCCTGGGAGAAGAGGGTAGACTTGGCGCGGCAGCTGATGGACATCGCCGAGCAGCTCACCAACAACGACTTTGAGTTCGCCCTCTACCTGCTCGACGTCAGCTTCGATAACTTTGCGGTCGGCCCACGCGACGGGAAGGTCATCGTCGTCGACGCCGAGAACGTTCTCGTGGCAGACAAAAGGCTGATCAAGCAGAGTGAGTGACAGCATCCATCGTTACTTGAACACATATGTAGTCTGTATATGTGTGGGTGTGTGTCCATATGTCTGTGAGTAATGCCTATTACAGCCTATACCTTCAGTTGCCATGACCATTCCGCTTTATTCGTGATGGTGCATGTGTATCACACCTTTAGACATGACCACTTCTGGAGCTAAAGAAGAAGAAATATGCTGCTCACATTTACAGGACAAGTATTTATATCAACACTTATCACTATTTCACACCGTCATTTGCAGTTATATATACGTATGTGAGATTGGTGCTTCTCTAAAACTGTAAATTGTGATAATTAACTGTTCATTTTATTCAAAACATTTCAACTTATGCAGTAGTTGTTCCTTTGCTCCATCCTCTTAAGTGTCACAGAGACTTCCTCAAAAGCCAGAGTGTCATTCAAACACTGACCATAGCTCGGATTCTCTAGGAAACGCTGCTTTCTATGTCAGACATATAACCGCCAGCTGTAGCTTATGAGGCAGCAGCTTAGGTTCGAGGGAAGGTCTCAAGGGACAGACCGCTGTTGGCAGAACTGCACATGCTCGAAGCCTCCTCTCTTCTAAGAATATACTCATCCAGCACCCCTTCTGCCTGCAACATGCTCGTCCCCATCAAAGCAAAGATCGCTCGGATAACGAGCCATCTCCGCTGCCCTAGTTTTTTTTTTTTTTTTTTTTTTTTGCCTCTCAGAATAAACCTCATAACAAGGACAGAGAGAGCTATACATCACACACTCAGTGTGTTAGTTTCCTAACCCTTAGTCCCCCTTCCTGGGGCTACTTCAGAGAAAGGGAGGACCACCCAGTCAGTTTCTTAGATTTGTCCCTTCCTGCAGAAATCCTATTAAAGTGATAAACTGTTGTGTCAGTAGGTGTTGAGGTTCCCCCATGACAGATATGAACTATTGTCTGTGTGTTTGTGTGTGAAAGGGAGTGTGTGTGTGTACTTTTTTTTTTTTTTTTTTTTGTAGTTGGAGGGGAAGTATTGTGATGAATTAATCCTGAGATAAAGTGCCGCTTTTCCAAATTACAAGATCTGACAACTGAAAACCACAAACAGATGTACAACATGTCCAACATCCCCTGCTGTTAGGTTCCCTCGGATATGTTGGTACGTGTGTGTGTGTATGCCTGAATGCTCAAAAGTGAGTATATTCACCTTATTGCCAATAGCTGCAATTTTCCACCCTGTCACAGTAGGCCTTTGCTAGTCCTGAAGCACAATCCAGGTTGAGACTCCCTTTTGTCTGGCCGACACATTTAGAGCTTGACAACTCAAGCTGCTTACCCCGGCCATTCACAGTTTAAGCCTCAAGAATGTTTATGCGCTTCTTCTGTGTTTGTGTGACTGGATCTGTTTGTGTGTGCGTGCCAAGTGCCAGGGCTCAGCCGGAAAGAAGAGAGGGACGACAGTGGTAATGAGTATTACGAGGTCACGGGCGTGTGTCGGACAGCAGTAGGAAATAGGCGCGGTAACCTCCCAAGGCTCCCCAAGCAGAGAATCCAATCCCTACAATTAGAGCCCGAGATTGAAAGCACGAGTTAGAGTCTGCGGTACGAATCTCAGCAGCACTAAACTGAGGCCAATTGATTTGCAAATCAAACACACAGAAAGCCACGCGCCGTTCCACCCTCTCGTTAGGGGCATCCATATTGACGCGGCGGGTTTCGGCGAGATAAAATGCATGCCATGTTCAAGTTGCGCCGTGCGCTGTGTGTTTGCACAGTCCAGTGGTGCGAAAGAAACCATTCCCCATCATTGAGTTTATAGCGTTTGAGGATGGTTTCACCCCCAGTGTTTTTTTTGGAAACACATGCTGTATAATGTAACACACACTTCACTCACTCGCATTCTCCTCTCTCTCCCCCCGACGCGATCGCTCACCGGCTTACACAAACACACACATACACACACACACACACACATGCGACAGCACTTGAAACGCACACACACACACACACACACAGTCTCTCTCTCTCACATTCAATAAAGCACTCTAACACAGGCATGCATTGTTAAAACCAGCTCGTACTCTTGAATGCCACTAGTAAGGCCACGCTAACAAGCATTTCAGGCCCAGTGTCCCTTCTCAGCATAGCCTTGGGAAGGCAGAGGAGTGAGGAGAATGTATACAAGTTCGACCTGAGCTCCTTAACATGGAAGGTGCCGGTTACGCAGGAAACGAGAGAGACTACCTCATCCACAGCTCTCCTCCTCATTTGAATTGGAAATGATTTTGTTTTGCTTTGGAAATGTTTGAGCTTTGTTACACTCAGACCAGCACTAAGAGGGGAACAGAAGGGCCTGAGGTGCAAGTAAATAGACCACAGACTTCTTTCGCCTTTTAGTTTAGTCTCAAAGTACTTTTTTTTTGCTGTGCTCATCTTTGTCCTTGAGAGCGAACCTTCTTCTCCCTTCTTGTTCTTTTTTAGGTGTTCTGTTTGACTGCTGTAAGAGTGTGTGTGTGTGTGTGTGTCTGTTAATGTGTGAACAAGAATGGGACACTCTCCTGATGCCATCTGTCAATCAGTGCTGAGGTGTGATGCATGGCCAGCTCTGAAATATTAATTGCTTTCATCTCACCTTGGTGCACATGCGTACATCTTTATGTGTGTGTGTGTGTGCACACTAACGGCAGATCCATCTTCATCACCCACACTGATTGAGGTTGATGTGCCCCTCCTCTTCAGGGGGCCACAGGGGCCCCTTGCTAACAGGGCAGCACTAGATGTTTGATTGAGTTGTTCTGATGAGCCAGAGGAGAAGTGCATTACAACGCTGATACACTTATTATGTGTTTGCATCCTCTGGGTCCCCCTCCCCCCTCCCCCCACTCCTCCACAATGTTATTGATCTGCTTTTTAATGCGAAAACCAATAGCTCTCTCATCATTCCAGGTTATTTTCTTGGCTCCCTCCTTTCTAAGCACAATCCTTTTAAAAAGAAAAAAGCAACGTGAAATGAGTGCGAGAAAGAATTTTATTTGCTCAATAAATCTGGAAAGTGGTTCATTTCTGTCAAATGAAACAGTTGATGAGTTGTTCGGCTGTGTGCTTTGAAAAAGAATTTCCCGTTAGCACACTAGGGATGTCAAAAGTGGCACCTTGGTCCTGTTGGCTCCTGGTCAGGTTGATATCTTGGATAAGTCACCCTAACTCATAATTTGGTTGAACAAAGCTGTTATACTCCATGATCAGATGCAGTTAAAGATGAGGTTGTAATCTCTGAGAATCACTTAGCTTGGTGGAAAAAAGCGAAGCATCTAAAATGTTAACAAGGTTGGTTGGCGCTCATAAATTATATGCAAAAAACATAAATGTATATTGTATTGTAATAAAATCATATGACTTTCATCAGACAGCGGCCGCAAACTTGCATGTCCTTTCTCATTCCATATTCACTTGGTGAAGGTTGTATGAAAGGAGCTTACGACCCAATAAATCTGTTTATATATTTGAAATGAACATTCTGCATCTATGACTCTATTAATGATATTGACTATTTTTATGATCAGCAGGTTTTTTTTTATAGCAGCTTGTTCATCTGATTGCCTCTCTTGTCTCCCCGCAGACAAGCCAGAAAGCTATGACGTGTGGTATGAGAGCCGGTTTGAGGACTGCGACAGAGAGGCCTGCCTGTCTTTCTCCAAGGACTCCCTTTGTTCCAGGGTCACTGTGGACCACAACTATTATGCTGTGTGCCAGAACCTGTTGTCACGGTATGCTACGTGGCGGGGCACTACTGGAGGCCTCCTCCACGACCCCCCTGCCCACATAGCCAAAGATGGACAACTCGAGGCCCTGTTGGACGAGTGCACCAAACCCAAAAAGCGCTACGGCCGCTTCCAGGCGGCCAAGGAACTGCGTGAATACCTCACACAGCTAGCTGCCGCTTCCTCCTCTGCTACAGCCAGGTAATGAATGGAGTCGGCGTTAGCCTGACGCACTGAGAGACTGGATCCTGTACTCTTTATCTCCGGACTCTTGAGATCCTGGTTCTTGTACATGATGTCATTTGGCTCCCCTTTGCACAGGAGCAGGAGGACGTTAGAGGTCTTGCATCAGGAAGTGTAGGAATCAAACTTCAAAGCAGATTTGTTAAAGCTCTAGCTTTTACCTGACTTTGCTCCTGTGTGAAAGAGGAGTGAGGCACTAAGAGATTCTGGTTAGAACCTGGATAGAGAGGGGATAAAAGTAACCTCTCCTCTCCCAGGGTGGTCCTACCATTATTGGGAGGAGGGGGGGGAGGGGGTGAGAAAGGGCTCTAGTAAACGCTTTCTTCACTGGACCCAGGCTAACACAACAAAACTGTGTCTAAGCAACAGCAGCAGCAACATGGCACAGCCCTGACCACATCCATCCTCCTGTTCACTCCTCAATCCATCAGAACTGTTGTATTTTATAACGTTGAATCTTAACACCTGTTTCATTTTGCCCCCAGGATCTCCCTTTGTTTTATTTTTTTTTTTCTTCAGGGCTGAATTTAAGTAGATCGGCGCGTTTACATTTTCGCTGTGCCATGGCTTTTTTTCCTTCTGTAGCATGGCTGCAGGGAAGGCGGAGGTAGCATGAATCTCCTGCTGTCAGGCAGCATGGAAGGCTAAGCTACAGCAGGTAGAGAGGAGAGGCAGGAGGTCGGGGGTTTGGTTTTCATGCAGGAGAAAAAGAAAACCCTTGATGGCTATATCAGTCTAATTTCCTGCTACTCCAATCAATCACTCGATTTGCAGGTTCCAGGATTGTGGCAATCATTTTTTTTTTTCCTGAGTGTTTTTTTTTCTTTAATAGGAACCAGAGAGTGTGAAACAGCTGCACATAGGAAAAGGAAGGGGATAATTGGACAGTGGTGGTCCCTTGATGCAGATGTGCCTATACCAAAGAGGCTATATGTAATATTAAAAACCACGAGCAGTACAGAGTGACAGCACCTTTCCCTCCAGTTGTTCCCCACTAGAGCTGTCCAAAGCAACCTTAACACATACACAATCTTCTATGAGCTGATTTTCCTTCGATAAGAACCAAATCCAAGAGATAACAAGAGCAAGGTTGGCCATTCTTAACGTCACATGAGCCCTTTTGCGTAGGGCTGATTAAATGATAATCAGTTAGGCCAAGACACATTTTTCTTCAACAGGGTCAAAAAATCTTGAGTTAAAGAATCAGACAGTAAATTTTAAAAGGACAAAGACCTGTGTAGTAGTTGCCTCCAGTGCCGGATTCTCTTTAAATGTCTAACTGATAAATGAATCCTATTGTCAAACTTCTCCCACCAGTGTTTAGTACAGTAAGCTCAATCGAGTTAGAAAAAGGGAATGAAGATATGTTAAATTACCTCCCTCGCTCCTGAACTGACTTCTGACCTGCACTTTTTAAATTTTTTGCAGACCCAGAATTTCTGTTGAATATTTAAACACTCAGCACCACTTGGAGGTTGGGTTAATTTTACACTCAGTGGACCAACAAATTAAAACATAATTACAAATATAGGCTCATTCGGTAACAGATTATGAGAGATCTTACTCAAATAAAAAAAATTTTGCCTCCACGTGTTTTGTACGTCATCTGTCTCGATGTTGTGAATCAAGACGCTAAATGCCCAGTGGAGTGTTGTGTAGCATGGTCAATACACAGGCCAATAATCAAGTAAACATGAGCCACTCCTTCTACAGGGGAAACTAGAAAGCACAGCAGTTGCTTTTTTTTTTTTTTTTTTGGCCTTCTGTGAGACCCGCGAAGACAACGGGACCCTTGTCAGTTTGGAAAAGCAATAAAGAGAAGTTTGGCTAATGGAGTTTCAACCCCCCCACCCCCCTACATTTGTTGTGTCCGATATCTTTCTGTTTCCCCAGTCTGGAGGACGTTCAACCTGGAGGGATTTGTACGTGTGTAACTAACTGTCCACTTTTGTACTGTAATTTTTCTTTTAAGTATTATATCAGCATTGTCTGATTTTTCCTGTGCCTTTCATTCAAAAGTTGTATTTACAACTTTTAGTGGGTTTAAATATTAAAATAAATGAAGAGATATATATATATATATACGAATATATATATATATAGATATATACACTTACGTTGTGTGTGGACTCTTCTTGATTCTGTCTCAGTCTTCATTTCGTTATTTCCCGTGTTACAAGCATTTTGGCTGTGGTTCATATTAGCTTTAAATTTTGATTCACAGCGGCACAGCTGGATGTCAGTGTTTGCCAATTCCTTTTCCTTTTTTCTCTTTTCTTCTTCTCGTTTTGATCTTTCATATCTTCATTTTTCCTCTAATTTGGATGCAAGCCCAAGTTCCCTTTGTTGTGCTCTCCACTCAACTAGGATGCAAGTCCTCTTTTATCCATATTTGGGGAGCTTTTTTTTTTTTTTGTACGTGTGTGTGTGTGGAATTTTGTGTGAAAATTTTACAAGGACGTTAGATTAGATTTTAAAAGCCAAGCAATAAGGAGAACTTTAATTATATAAACAAAAACATTAGACCAACAGTATTATATCCTCCATCAAACGGTAAATGGACTGCATTTATATAACGCCTTTCTAGTCTTATCAACCACTCAAAACGCTTACAATACATGCCAACATTCACCCATTCATACCCACATTCATACACTGATGGTATCATCGAGACCAATACAGTGCTTCCTATCCAAAGCAACCCACAATGTTTCTACGCTCACCCGTTCACACACACTCACACATTGATGGCACAGCCAGCCATCAGGAGCAATTTAGGGTTCAGAATCTTGCTTAAGGACACTTTGACATGCGGATAGGAGGAGCCGGGGATTGGACCACTGACCTGATGAGTGGACAACCTGCTCTACCAGAGCTACAGCTGCCCCTACACATGCAAAAACACTCACTGCCACTTTTATTTTTTAACTCAACTTTGTTACTTATTAATTTTGTGTGTGTGGTGTGTGGTCTTTGCTAATTCAATAGCTCTTCTGTCTGTCTGTCTGTCTGTCTGTCTGTCTATCTTGAGCAAGCTCATGCTTGTAGCATAAAAGCCTGCATTGGAAACAAAGTAGTGCTCCAGCCAGAACCAAAATTAGAAGCTACATGACTGACACTCTATGCCTCTTTTCTTTTTTCTTCTCTCTCTCTCTCTCTCTCCATGGTCATTTCTCCACCTCTTCCCCTTCTCCTTCTCCTCTGTAATTGTACTTCTCTTTGACACACCCACTGGTTTGTGTGGAGGGTTGATGTCACACTCATTGTGGTGAAGTGCTGTTTAGTCCTCTGCGCTGTAGCTACACTTAGGCCAGCTGATGAATGGCTCCGGGGTTGGCTGGCTATAAGAAAACACCACAGAAAACGAATGGGGCACCAGGCGCTCTACTGCTGCCCTCTGAGTTTAAATAAACATGAGGCCATTTCAAGGCACAGCCACTGGGGATTTTATACATTGGACATAGAAAGTAAGGAGGTGGAAGTGCTTAAAAAAAGAACTAAAATGAGACAATATGGTTGTGGAGGAAGAGCATCTGGAAATGTGTAAACTTTAAACTGAAACAAATAACACCCCACAAATGTTCTCACTGCATTATTCAATTTGCTGCAAGTGGGTTTGCCTCCATAAATTGCATTCTTAAGTTGTCAAAACCACAATGGAGGCAAGAGCAGCGGCTTATTTTTGCATATTGTGTTTTGGAGCTTCGCAGCCACTACCCAAAGGAAGAGTAGATATTGTTGTAATTCATCTGCCGGGTGGTTGAGGGGATAGGTAGCATTACAAACAGGTAGGAAGTAATTGTGCTGTCTGTCATGTGACTACCTTTGCCATATCAGCAGGCACTTTTGCAAATCCAAAGCATTTTGAAATCCACCCCCGAATTCCTGCTTATCAGCACAGGTGGGGGGGGGGAGGGAGTCTGAAAGGCAGAGGTGGAAAGCATTGTAAAGTGTTCCGCAACCATATTATCTAAATCTCTACATGACTTTAGCCTCGCCTGTCATATTCCAAACCTGGCAAACTGCTGATATCTTATTCAGGTCATAAACTGAAAGAGAGGAGGGGTGAGTGAGAGAGCCGCCATATGTTAGATTACAGCAACAAAAGGGGATGAAAAATGAGCAACGACAAAAAAGAGTTTCTTGGTTGCTGTTGCTCGGCTAACGTGATGTAAAGTCTATTTCATGCTCTGGCAAGCCCCAGGGGGAGAGGGCCATTTTTAGAACCAGAATGACCTATATTTTTTTTAGAAATAGGAGGGGGGGGGGGATAGATTTGGCCAGTGTTGAGGGTGGGTTATGAATAACAACGTGTGAAGCTGTGTCCGGGAGCACTCACTTGTGTGCACATGGCCTGTTGTTTTGGGGCTTTTCCGGGTTTGGCTGGGGCTCAGGAGAGCGCTCTGAAGACTCTTTGTGAGCGCCTCCTGGTAAATCATCACTAATGCAACACAGGAGTTGCTAGAAGCAATGTTCCTGTCAGGCTGCTTACATCCCTTCAACATCACTCACATCTATTATGCCTCATTTAGATAGCGTGCTGGTTCGGATGCTTCTTTAAAAAGCTGCGGCACACTTCAGCCCAACACAAAAATCAACGGCTTAACTTCTCCGTTGTTTGAAAATACGGCTTTACAGCGTTCTTGACAAGGACCAAAAGGCAGCATCATGGGGGTGGTGGGGGTGGGGGGGGAGTAAAGATGTTAGAATTTTTGGAAGCTAATCTGGTTTTAGCTTGATCGTCTGCACATTTTGACATCAGAAGCTATACTTGAGCTCTCCCCATGGTCTGGAAGGAGAGAGATAGTGAGACAGAATTTATTGAAAAATAGCAGAGTGTGAAAACAATCTTGTCACAAAAGGCCAAGGGCATTCAGGACATGCCACACCTCTTTAACAGTTCCTCTTCAAAGTGCAGCTCAGGAACATCTTTATTATGGGGGTGGGAACACTTCTCGGGCAGTTATCATCAAAGCTTTGAGCAGAATTTGATGATAGCTGTATGAATAATACCTTATACATTCAGCATGTGAGGCATCGGCTCCAGCTCTCCATTCACTTCATGACCTTTGAAGTTCATGAAAATGGACTTTTGATTTAATCCCATATTTGATCAAATGCTAATTAACGGCATGTGTCAGTCACTTTAGGTCTAGCATTCAGCAGTTTGATACACACGTTTTTCAGAGGAACAGAAGGCAACCAACAGAGCTCCAAATAGACCAAATCATTTGTGTCCAAATGAGAAAAACATCAGAATTACTCAATATGTCAAGAGGCACTGTCTGGAAAATCATTGCGACATAAACCAACAGAGAAGTGCGAGGAACCAAAGTCACATGTTGAAACTAACTAACAGGGAAATAAAAGACATGTAGAGGACAGTGACCGAAACTACTTATTTCTATTCCACCTAATATGACTTTGTCACCTTGTTTAAATGGTGGTTTTTGCAGCTTCAAAATGAAAATTCTCAGTGTTTCTTTCTCAACTTCCTGTATATACCAGAACAAGAATATGATTTTGGTTACTGTTGACTCCGTGAGACCTGTACTGAAATCTCACGGACGTTTCATCGCAGCAGTATGACCCCTCCTGAGCCTCCATCCCTGAACTGTCCTCCCTTATTTTTATATTTTGTTCCACATATACTTTCTGACTGGGGAAATGTGAACACCTCCTTACCTTTTCACCTTCCCACTGGCACACCTACTGTTGCCCTTCTGTCTCACACATGATACCAGCAACCTAAACACACACACACGTACACACCAAATGGAGCCGTGCTGTAACTCCCTGTCCCAGCTATCGGGGGGAAGAGGTCAGCTTCGCTATCAGGGGAGCTTATCCAGCAGGAGACCAGCGTGCTCACAATCCCATTACCCACCCGTGCTGCAGTTTAGACCCACATTATCATCTGCCTTGGAGGGGCTTGCTTGGACAGATGATTGGAACTCCTCATCTCCCCAACCCCTCCTCACTCGCCGCCCCCGTCTCCCCCGGGCACATTAGCTGACACCCAGGGCTATGATTATAAACATCATTTATTCAGCAGACTCACTTATCCAAGCTCGCATTCATCCCTGCTAAAGACAAAATATGATTCACCATGCAGATCAGTAGGAACACCAGGAGTCTAGATAGCAGAGAACACCAATCGCACATCCTCGCCCAGTGAATCATATTCTGATGTGCACATCTGCTCAAAATTGAGGCTTTATTTCACTGGGTCTTTTTTTTTTTTCCAGACGTATGCAGTGAAGCCAAGATAAGATCTCTGTTTCAAATCTTATCAGTCGCCATATGGTATGCCATGACTCAGACAAGATGTAATAAGCATTTAGCAAGTTGAAGATGATACTAGGTGACATTTGCACTGATTGTGGTAACCGTTGGCGCCTCCACTTCAGAGGCAGCCTGCAGAATGTTAGCAGGGAGGGACGCTACCGCAGCCACAGCTACATCACTCTAGATCAGATAAATCACACTTCTCTATATACTGTAAATATAGTCTGGATTGCATGGATGGAAAATCTCCTAACCTACTACAGCATTAGGCCTGTTGCTTTCCCTTCACCTGCACTGCCCTAGTCCCTGCACCCTAATGATATGCTTAGTTTCCTTGTCCTCCAGACCAAGGAAATGACGGCAAATCTGACATGAGCCTGGACCCAGACCAAGGTCCTTAACACTCTCTTGAGGCTATATTTACTCCTCTGTGACCTCACATGGCATCTCCACTATGCCTGTGAAAAGCAGTGCTAAAATCCTCTGTGTTTTTTCACATTTGCCCCTCAGGCTGCTGCAGCACTGCAGCCCGGCTCACTCCGGAGGCATCCATCACTTAGTAATACTTGAGTGGACAAAATGGAACATTTTCTCTGATGGCTGTCCGCCCCCGTTGAGTGACATTCGGCTAAAACCGATAGCGTGATGGAAAGTTTCACTCTGGATTCTTTGCTGAGGAAATGAAACATACAACTAGTTGCAGCTAGTGCATATTGAAGCAGATAACCTTTAATATAATGGAGACTGACTCTCTCACTATACATACACCCTGTGGGAAACTTGATGAAATTACAAGTAGTCAAATTGATTTATTTCCAATTGAGCCAAGTGACCAGGCAGATTGTGAAAAAAAAACACATATCCTTCCTTGATTTTGTACTAATGTGCATTTGTTTCACAAACAAGTGCAAAATTGAAGAAAAGTTGATTACGGCTATTCAAAGATTCCCAGCTGTCTACATCTTTGATTTGAAACAATAAAGGGGTAAACATTTCATAAACAATGCTTGAATAAACACTAGACACTCACATCCATCACTGGGGTCAATAGTAAGCTCTGAGGCTATTTTACTGAATTATTGTTTTTGAGTTTTTGATTAATGTTCTAGATATTTTTACTCCAATCAAACAATCGAATGTGGGAAAAAAGCCAGTACTAAAGCAGGAAGAAAGATGACTGCCTAAAAAGTCCAATAACTGTTTGGATGCAAAGAAAGACTCTTGCACATCCACAACTGATAAAAATAGAACAATTTACCAATAGGTTCCCTGTGTGCAATATCAGGTTGTAACTCTTCTTTCAGTCTAAATGGTTACAAATATTAGTGTGGACACCACAGCTTGCCATTGTCTGGGGTTTTGGCCTGTCTGGGAAAGAAATTGCAAGATGATATCTGAAAAAAAAATCTCCATTCAGAAGCTGTCCTGTCCATCTGCTGGGGTCAGAACTACAGCTATTATGCTCAGCCTGCTCTTCCCTCCAGCCTCTCATCTGCCCACCAGCCAGTCTGACACTGTGTGGATCGTGGCATGCTCCACAGATGAGAACTAGCATGTAGCGCACGCTCGCGCCATGCCACTTCCTACCATGCTGACAGAGACTTCAAACAACTCTGTTAGTGCTCCACAAAGGGATTCGCCAGACGTCAAAGCAGCCAACAAGGAACGACAGACTATTATTCCCACAGTTTCCCTAGTCAGCTGCTGCTGCACAGAGATTGTGGCTTGCATGTGCAAGCAGAGCACTCCAGAGAAACTGCATAATAAGCAATTCAAAGCTGTCGTTCGAATGCTGAGACATGATGCACACAGGCCTACAGCAGGCTGGACAGCAATTTGTTGAGTAGATATGGTGTCTGACTGCCAAGTTTTGCCTTTTCAGTGTATGTGTTTGAGAAAGAGAGAGGGTGTGTGAGTGTTGAGACAAAACATGACCCCTGTTTTCCTCCGCCAACAGCCCACACATTTATTTTATGGCTCCCTTTTGGCTTTAAAAAAAAAAATAGTGTGAAGTTGAAAATTCCTGTGAAGTTGAAGAAATCAGCAATTCTTTTTCAACATGATAACTGATGCGTGTATTTTTATAGCGGATCACTATCATTTATTATCATCATGCAATCCTGCTATGTCAGCATGACCGTGATTTGCTTATCTCTGGTCAAATGTGAGTTCCAGTTCAAAGTTGGTGTTTCATTCTCCATATCTTGGTGTCAAAAACCGTGTGACAATCAGACCTGAGGAGAGTGAGACTCCAGCATAGAAGAGCAAAGTGCAAAAGTCTGAAAATGAACATGACACTGAATAAATTGGATCTCGACCAGCCAATCACAAACTGTGCAGCAAGGAAAAGGAGAAGAAAAAGGTGTTGAAAGTAGCTGCAGTCTTCCCTGAGGTGGATAATTAGGACCATACATGATGATACTGATAGATGGTATTTATTACCCTGCCTGCACATTTGCCCTGACAAATATGATTGCATTTGACATATGATTTTAAATGTTTCACACATGAAACCTACGCCAGTGCTGGGTTCATTTATGCAAGTTTCACACACATAAGACTTCCTCATTTCTACAAGGAAGAAAAATATCTGTGTTGAGTCTGTCTTGACAATGTCATGATAGATTTAACGATCTGTCTAGTCACCAGAGGCACAAGTTCCTACTTAGTTAGAAAAAGGGGTGAACCAGAAAATACAACTTTTGTCTGCCTATATGAGGATGCATTAGCTGTCGAGTCTGTATGCTCTATGATCTGATCTTGTTTTCACTGTAATCCAGTGTTGAATACATGTTGAAGCGCCTTGGCTTTGGATGATTAGATAATGTATGTATGGACAGCAAACCCACCACAGCCACTCTGAAAGCATAACACAAATCTTACCAGGTTATTAATATTGTCTTACAGGGAAAATCTACTTTGGCTAACATTCCTACATGCTGCGATAGTGATGCAGGAAATTGCTAGACTGTTCACAGGTCAAGGTACGTGTAGGAAAGGTGTGATGTAAAAGTATATTTAATACAACTTTAATCAAGAGAGAGCTGGAGTCGGTGGAAGCATAGTTTCACTTCCACTGGTCATGAAAGGTCATAAAAGACAGAGAAAGAGCTGCGGAGAGGGGGAGGAGGGCTATTTTTACTCACAGATAACAGAGCAAATAGAGGAGAAAGATACTGTATAAAGGGCTGGATACATCAGTTCTTTTTGATGTCATAATCTGAGTCAAAAGAACTGTATATTTGTGAAGACAGTGCACATTTCCCTGTAGTTTTGCTGTTGCATATGTGTCTCAGTATGGTTTGATATGTAGTTTTATCTCCTCCATATGCCCATATAGTATTGTATATTCATGTATAATAGATGCAGGAATCTTTATTTATTAATCCAGATACTGGGTTAGTTGTTGGAGGGCTCAAGGGACTCTGACCAATTTAATTTTTGTTTCTATGTGTGCATATGCATGCATAAATGCATGCGTCTGTGAGCGAGAGATGAGAATGAATACGGCCTATTCTTTTTATTGTATCATTAAAAAAAACATTAAAAAAAACATTAAACCTGAAAGCCACCACGATCTGAATCTCCATCAGAGATGTGAAAACCAGTCAGGTTACTGTAGCCAAAAAACAAGAGGCAAAGATATTTCCATTATTTCCTCCCGGCACTTGCCCTTTCACGAGGAGAAATAAAAATGTCAACATCGATGTGTCACACTGTATTAACTTTTGTATTGAACTGATCAATCAATTGATGCTGGTTATTGTAGCGTGGCATATTCGCTCTGACATACTGTCTAAAGTTTGTAGGAATCAAGTATGAAAAACAAGTTGTTATGGAACTTGACTGGCTTAGATCCACAGTTATGAAGATGGAACTAATGATGTACTGAATGTAGAAAAGATTTTTTTATAGTGGAAAATATGAAGCAATTCACAGCCTGAAACTGATGGTGGACAAGCCATAGGGAACAGTGCATACAATGAGTTTGTGTAGTGTTACATGGAGATTAATAATTGCTAGTCCAGTAATCAGATACACTTTGGGTGATAAGATAGGATGAGATCAGAACATAACACTTCAAATTAACTGAATTTATTTCTCTTTATTTGAACCTGTGGCAAATAGGGATTCACTGCACATCCAAAACCAATTGATGAGGGGAATGAAGGGTATCATCAGGAAGACGCTTGAATGAGATGAAATCTAATGCTGAAATAAAGCAGCACAAAGGATTAGATGTGGCTAGGTACTCAGAGATCGCAGGAAACAAAAGGATTAGCCAGAGAGGGGGATGTGGGTCACACCCGGCAGATAGTGAAACCAGCCAGTCAGCTTGCCCCGAGGCCTTCCAATAATCCACCGTGGACGGTGAGGGTTGTGTGGACCGTGTCCCGGGTGAAGGGAGGGGATGGTGAGCAGCGGGGTCACATTTTGGGGGTTAGTCAGGGTTTTGTGGCTTTTACAGGGGAAACATCTGTCCGTGGAAACCATTCAAAAGCTTTTAAATTGTATTTTTTAAAGAAATGGCTGTGACTTTCATGGAGTTGTCTGGAAAGTCGTGGTTTTCCTGGGCCATGCACTTTGACCCCCAGCTTAGCGGATAATTCACTAAGAAGACAGGCTGCCAGACTGGCAGCCGATGAGGATTATACCATTAAGCTTCTTGTTAACCCTGTGGCACGAAACAGACCTAAGTAACATGAGAGATGTCTACAGGGATGCATGTTGAGGATTCCCTCGTTGTGTCTAGAAAACGGATAAGAAGCATATTTACAGGCAGGTTGAGTTCTACCACTTTGTTTATTTCTGATTTGCTCCTAAAAATTACCCTAATTATCAAACTAAAATCCTGTCACATTCAGGGATAAAGCTCATAAAAGGAGTCTAGAATACTGGGATTTAGCTTCTATTGCCATTAGAGGATAAGTAGGGGTAGATGATATCATGGCGTGGTAATTACTCTGACATGGCCTCTCCAGCAGTCTCAAAAGACATGGATTTTCCTCAAACATAGGAAGTAAGATGGGGCTACAGATCTGATAGGGTGTCATGGCGGGAAGCAGCCAAACAACCTCCTCTTTATCTGATGGGATCAGTGGGAGCGCAGGAAACTCAGTGACCTACATCTCCTTCAGACAGACATCTGTTACCTTCCATTCCACACCCTGGGCCAAGTGAAAAGCACCAATTACTTTGATAAACCACTTTCACAGTGGCCCCCTCATAGCTACTGTAACTTTGAATGCTCAGGTGGAATATTACATTCTGTTGTCTGGAGAAATGGGCACAAAGCGTGATTTTTTGGAGAGGATTTTAATCAAATTTTGCCATCTGCAGCGCAGGGATAATTACAAGATCCATGATGGCATGTGGTGCAGGCAGGGGCACAGGACAGAAGGAGAGGAGATGATTATTATTATTGTATCATCTGAATAAGATTGGTGTGTTCAGTCTTGTGTTCTAAGCCCTGGAGGTCAGGGTATAAGAAAGAGGATTACAACCTAGGAGCCAAGTAGATTAAACAGCGGCTGACTCTACTGTACTCCGCTCAAACTCATTCCTTCATCCAGACTAAGATCAACACACACAGTGGTTACAAAACGGTTACGCTGATTACCACAGGTCACATTTTGAAGGAGCTGTAGAGTATGTAGAGTACATGTGTGTATGTGCAGCAGAATGTATTCACTCTGTAGCAATCATCAGCAATAATCAAAGGGAGCTAGCTGTTCAAAGAGAACAATCAACCAATGCTGTGCTTCTACGTTGGCGCTGCCTGATTGTGCCCTACTGATCATGCAATCAATAGCTATAAATAGACGTTGGTCATTGCTGGAATATATTTCTAAAAATATGCACAAATATCATCAAAAGATGGGAGTGATGTTGAGTCTAAAAAACATGTTTTTCATTAAGATGAAGAAAAGTCATTCCAAGAAGAGTAGATGAGACTTTATAAAGAATAGAAAACAAATGAGATACTTTCCATTTTTCGTCATGCTGAGAGACGAGGGAAGAGATGATATTCTGTTCTTTCTGTCCATTTTAGACTTTTCAGCTCATCATTAGCGGGAGGGTTTGTTAAAACCACCACGACGAGGCATGTTTGCAAACCTCTCTCCCTGCTCACTTGAAAAAATAATTTCATTAATGAATGACTAACATGCGCCGTTTTGCTCGTGCACTTTGCGTGGCCTCCTCAAAACAACCTAAATGCCAGCCATCACACGGTGAGTTAGGCTATGTGTCACGCGTGGGAGTCTGGGAGCAGGAGAAGTTGATGCATCTGAAGTAGGAGGTGGATCTGGCCTCTCAGAGGACGTGAGAGAGTCACACCAAGGATGACATTTTCTGCTTTGCATCATACACAAAAGCGATTCACAGTGGTCTAGCTGATGGGATATGCTATCTTTCAACTCTGCAATTTAACAAGCTATGATGAAATGGCAGCATGGCCTATGGGCACTCAATAACACAAGGAATGCATAAACAGAGTGAAGCTGCATGCCTCGAGGCTGATAATAATAATAAGATGTGATGCCAAAGAACTACAATTGAACAACCTCTTACATTATCTCTCTTCATCCAAGGCCGATCTCCCCTTAGGTCATCCCTGAAGTGTTACTATAGCTACCCTGAATGCCTATAAATGGCTAACCTAAACACTGGGTATGGCAGGAATTAAATCCATTATGTAAATGAGGTGCTGTTACTAAAATAGTTCAGTGAAAAGCACTGGAACCATGAATTTCTAATGCTGTTTTGTTACAAATTTGTTATAGAATGACTTGTATTAGGGAATTGAAAGGGTTAAGACATTTAGAGGGGGTATTGTGTATATGGAAGGGAAGTCTGAGCCATGGTAAACACTTCAACACACTCAAGCGACTTCTTATCTAAGCATGGCAAGTGTGAGGGTTCATCTTATTAGACTTTCAGAAATAGACTGGAGTGAATCTCTCCCCTCATATGGAGAGATTGGCAGTGCAGTCAGGAAAGTGATTTCAGCACTGCATAGAATTGAATTGCTGGGGGGAGGCTGGTTAAGCAAGGGGTTTAATTTGCTCTGGAGTATGTATTCTCATACTGATATGCCAAAATGTAATTGGAGTCGGTACAAGAGCTGGTCGTTTTCATTTGAGATTTGAGGGTGTTCATTTGTGGTTTGAGATTTTCTTCCGTGCGAATGGTATCGTCTAAACAGTATGTTTTACCCTGCGTCTACTAGATCACAGTGCATGCTGCAAAATGTAAACTTATTTGCGGGAATGTAATTTTTTCCTATGGAGATACTATCTTATCTGGTGTGATAATAAATGTGTAGCTACCACAGGCAACTGTACCTATTTATTCCCCCAATACCAAAGCCAAATACACGTCCATGGCTTCTGATTGGCTGGGGTCGTGACATATGGAGATGAATGTCAGTAAACACTGGTGCACACACTGAGTCACAGCCACTTCCCACACACCTCTCCCAGTGTGATTCCTGTGTAATGATCTGGGGAGTCTGGACAGCCGTCTGCTTAGCCGTAGGGTGCTGAGCTGAGTGAGAGGAGGAGAACGGGGACAAGACAGGAGGAGAAGGTTTTCTTTTTCATCCAGGCAACACTCTCCATCCTGTGCAAAGATGTGAGAAATTAACAAACACAGCCGCCTGTGGAGAGGAAAAAAGGTTGAAGTAAAAAATCTTAATAAATGACAGTGGTTCACTAAACTTGCTCAACATCTGTCGCTATGATAAGAAACCACAAAGAATCATCTCACTGTGACTTGTGTGTGTGATTTCAGTTGCGACATCATTACAAATAAAAATAACGTGATTGTTGTGTGAACCGGTGACATTAATGATATAAATCCTATTATTCTAGATGAAAAACAGGAAGAGGAAATTCCTGCGGTTTACTGATGCAGAAACATGAATGCCCTCTGTGGCTCTCAGTCCCTTTATGAATATTTTAAACACATTGTTACAGTGAAACCAAAGACATTAAGGATAAAAAGACATCAACTTGATCTTTTTGTGAGGTCCGGACCCTTAAGACCATTCAGTAGAGTTTAAAAGCTAAGTCCTTCTTGAACTTGCGGTTGTGAAATCAGTCAAACGGAAGCACATCAAACTGCCGGCTTAAGTAGGCCACTCCTGCTGTGTTGTTGCTTTATTTTTGTGCTCCGGCCTCACACGTACTGGTGAAGCTGTTGGTTTAGCAGGGGGAGAGATTGTGATATAGATCAGAGACTTTGGAAGTATTGACAGCTTCCCTTTACTGCACCAAACTTTTTTTTGTTTTTTTTAATAAAGAATCGGTGCTTAAATTTGTCTGACTTTCATTTCTGTCTTTCATATTTCCTCACAACATTAAAATGTGTGCTTTCATAGCTTAATGATGTGATTGTCAGAAATGATAAGTTTGTCTCCTGCTCAAAACACTTCATGCGTCTTTCACTATGTACACAAATAGCCAGACTGGTGTGGAGAATGAAGAAAGGCTCCTTAGCAACTTAGCAAGAAAAACTGTTGACCCATGTTAACAAAGTTTAACACAACATATGCTGAAGTTTCCATGCAACAGCTGAGTTAACTACACCTACCTAGTTTTCTATTTTCGCCTGTTTTCATTTGCCTCAAGTTCTGTTTCATGCAATTTATTCTTGACACGTAAGGTTTTGTTTTTGATAAGAGCATGCATAACATAGGCTATGCCTCATTGATATGAACCATTTTTTATTGTTATAATAATAAAAACGCCTTTTGAACATTTAAATCTTACTTTGTAGTTTTCTTAATAGCTGTATACTTCTCAAATTATTTGAAATTAAAGCCTTGGGTTGGGCTCATGAAAAGCTTAGTCTAATCAGTACTGCTGTGTTGGACAGCATTGTTCAGGATGGGGCACCACAAAAGAATTGATAACGGTGAGATGGGCAAAGTGGTCCATATTTACAGCACCCCCTTCCAGAAAATAGTTCCAACATCCCTGATATTGATGTTATCGATGTGCTTCCACTTGGCACAGCTGAATACTGAATGCCAAGTGTAAGCAGTGATAACTGTGCATGGGAGACCTCTACCCACCTCTGCAGTGTCCCCCTTCCTAACATGATCCTAGGAAGGGTGAAGACCAGATTGACATATGGACTCCTTCTCTTGAATATCATGAACTTCTTCACTATCATGTGGATACAGAGAAAGATGGAGGTGAGAGTTTGGGGTAAGAAGCTTATTGGGAATACCAACCCACTATCTCTGGAGAAAAGAAAAAAAAACAGGAGCAGGGGAGGATAAAGACGAGGAGGTTGAAGAGGAAAAAGAGTGGAGGCGGGGATGCAGAAAAAAACCCCAAACCCTCGAGGGCTCTATAATCCAAAAATGAGAGAGTTGTGACTTGGAGACACTCAATCTGACAAGATGCATTAAAGCAATGCAAGAAAAGGAAGAGGCAAAGCCAGATAAGAGAGCTGCTTCCAGGAAAAATAGAGAGATGGGATGATGAGCTGGAGATGTGACAAAAGAGATTGTGCTGGAAACCAGCCATCAACAGATCCATGAAACAATGGCACCATCCTGAGCAAAACACACAATCACTGGGATTATGCTGTGTGACACACTTTCATTCATCCTATCTGTGTGCTATGAACCTTAAAAGAACATGTTATGTTTCCCCATTACAGCCCCAATCCATTTTAAGTAAGTCTATAAATTATGGGCCCACACCATTGATTGTTATGGTGCTATTAATATGAAAATCTCTTTAAAGTCCTCATATGACAGTACATCAATATACTGTACAGCTTGGCTTTGTAACATACAATAAAACCAATAAAAGTCAGCTTCATAAACATCCAGAGACATAAATGAAAGGGATAAGGACAGGAGGGAAATGAGAGAAAGAACCAGAGTTTCCAGTGACTGAGATCATTCAGAGGCTGAGCACAAACACTCCAACAGGCACACTACCACTCACACGTTTGGTGGGTCCCTATCTAGCTATCTTAAAGCTAGTGTCTGTGCAGGTGGTACATTGGTTGTTAGGGGCCGATAAACACAGACTTCACAAAATATCACAAGGTCAAATTCACATGAATGACCCAAGGTGAAAACAAGTTTTTGAAATGCTAAAATGCCAAAGTTTGCAGGTAATATTTACAGGTTTACCATCTTAGTTTAGCCTGTTAGCATGCTAAGATTTGGTAATTAGCACTAAAAACAAAGTCCAGCTGAGGCTGATGGGATTGGCATTAGTTTTGCAGTCTCCTGGCAACCTCACCGTGAAGATACAACTCTCACTGTGTCTAGACAAGAACTAGTCACGCATATAACTTCTTGTAAAACTCCAACTTGTTGTTTTTTCACTTTGTTTTAAGTACGGATTAAACAAAAAAGATATGTTAATTTATGAGTTTTAGAAGTGCTGGTAGATAGATTTTTCTACCCTTGGGACAGAGCCAGGCTAACTGTTTCCCCCTGCTACCAGGCTTTATGCTAAGCTAAGCTAACTCCTCTTAGCTGAAGCTTCATATTTAACGAACAATTTTTGAGGGTTGTATCGATCTTCTCATCTAACTTTCGGCAAGCAAACAAGAAAGCATATTTTTTAAAAATGGCGATTAGTAATATCATGGTTCAGTGGTTTTATGGCTTACAGGATACACTCCAATTTCTGTATGTCTTTGAATTACTTAGACCCTTCGTCAGGGCTTTACTTCAGGTCAATAATTTATATTAATAGGATTTTTCCTTGGCAGGCAAGGCAAGGAAAGGCAATGAAAATTAAAGATACACAAGGCACACATACAAATCTTTTCACAGTGACATGGCCTGAGTTAGCTGTCTTAAATAAAACTCATATATGATTACAGGGATTAAAGCAAGAAAAGATTTGTGAGCCTAAAAACTTGTCCAGGAGGAAATATGTACAATGTATTGAATTAAATATTATATGAATTTAAAACTGCTCTATGCCTGAAATCAGGCATGGTGCCTGAGAACCTTAACTCCTGTGATTATTTCTTGATCCACATGGAAGTTCAGAGAGGAGGAGTTGTTGTTTTTCTCAGGGACACTTCAGCGGCCTGGAAGTGTCAAAAGGAGGCATTGAGCTCAAGCCTTTGGTTGCAAGACGTCCTTGTGCACCACAGCCATTCATCCAGTCATTTCCTCTACTTATGCAAAGTGGCTAATATTCCAGTTTTGTAACTTTAGAGGTCAACATCTACTTTAGTTCTTACAATTATTTTAATTTTGTAAGAATCTGCACTAGAGGACACAAATAATATTGTGAATCCAGCCACAGTTCTGATATAATTAGTGTTTCAATCCAAGTATTGGGAATTTTTTTGGGTCTCCCATAAGGGAGCAGGATATCAAAAAACAAATGTTTGCTTTGGATTGATGTTAATTCTGGACAAAACCACACACATACAAAAGGAAGCCGACAAACCGAGCCTACGCAAAAGTTCGCAGGAAAGGAAAACAAACATGCTGGGTTTGAGGGTCAGGCTAGAAAAGCAGTATCATTCTGTCAAACCATTTTATTTACTCTGCCTACATGGTTAGAGTTGTTGATGTTTTATGTGGGAGCAAGAGAATTTTTAGTCCCTGTGAAAAGATGACAGTAGAGACTCATTGCCCAAAGAGCAGCGTGTGTTTATTCCAGATAAATCTTGCCCACCTCCGGCATCATTTTATATTAATTTGAAGTGGTGGATTTTAATGAAAAAAAAAAAAAAAACTGTTGAGAGAGAATGTTCAAATTAAATTGGTGAATATTTGATGCCACTCTTATGCTGGATATTCCAATTTATTATGCAATTATTTGATATGCAGACTTCCTTTTGAAACACAGTTACATATTTCATTTCTTGAGTGCAGTTGTTTAAACAGCTTCCCCTTGTCTTGGATCTCATATCTTATTAAACCAGAAATTATAAATGACAAGGAAGACGTTACAGGTGGATGAAGGGACACTACACTTAAAACGACAAAAAGTAGGAAACAGAAGGTGAAATGAAGTTTCATGCTGTCTCAGAGTTAATTTACTATATATATATATATATATATTACAATCTTGTAAGACAAATCAGATGGAATAGAAACAGTTTTGTAGAAATGAGGCCATACAACTTAGCGCTTTACATCAAGGAAAAAAAGTAACAAATTGTTTGGATGACTACACTCACTGAACGCACTCGTCATCAGTGTAATCTTTTCCCCAGCACACTGTTGTTGATGCAGATCTGGCTGTCGGTGACATGTGGAGAATGTTTTGCATTCATTCCTGCGTGAATTGGTGTCAAAAAGCCTTGGAGGCTTCTTAATCCTTCTACATCAAAATAGGACACGTTTCCCATAAATTACAATGGTGTACTCGCATAATTACTGGGCCCCCATGTTACATAAACAACTGGATGATAATGATGAGTTAGGATCCTTCACCACTTGTGCGAATATGTATAATGTTTGACTTTTATGGTGGGTTTTGAAGGGTGATGTATGGCTCTTCTGGATGAATGTACACTTGCTAAAACTTGCTAAGGGAACTACAAGTAGGTGTGTAATAGTCAGAAATAAATTTTATCATTCTTATATTTGATTTCATATCACCCTTATCATAAACAACGTCATTGTAGTTATTCTTCCTGGTCATACTGGCTGTACAGAGATCTCATCCTAACACAAATCCATTGTAATAAAAGGAGGATCAACATCTCTGTGTTACTATCCTTCTACCACAGTTAAGCGAGGAAACCCTGTCTGGGGAAACCAACACTATCGCTACATAAAAACATGGATGCTGGACAATTCTGCAAAAACCCAGTTTATGTTCACAGCCATCTTTGTAATTAAATAATCCTCGCCCTCTACAATATCTGCACATGGCAACTAAGATAAAGTTAAATATCCCTTCCAGACATAATAAGGACATAATACATACTCAGCTTTGAATAATAATTCAGTCAGATATAGTTTCTCCATAAAAAAAATTCATTTACCCAGTAAGAAATGATTAGAATTACATCTATTCTTTCTTCCTCAGTGAATCTAGGAATACGGAAATATTGTTAAATTCCAAATTTCAACTGCGGGACAAAAGATGGAGCTTTTAGGTTTCCACATCACACTTGTGTAAGTTGTATATTGGACCATGACTGACAAAATCACCCAAAATCATTTTGTATGTGCACACACTGAAATTTAAGGTGAACACAGAGAAACTTTCCCCTTCAGCAGATGAATGTGAAAACATCCTTCTAGTGTCCAACTCTGCACGTATACTACATCATTCTGTACAAGCAAGTAAAGTAACAATAAGTAAAACATGTTTTTGAGTGGAGGTGAACTTTAAGATTAGGGACAGATTGTGGTAATGGAGAACAAAGTACGGTTAGACAAAACACACAGCATGAAAGTCTTTTAACATGACAAATTTGTGTTATGTCACATGCAGTATTGCAATATGTCAAATTGTCAAGAAATCCAAAAACTTGGTGTGCAACAGTCTGTATTTACACAATTCCTGTCTGCAACATCTGTAATCTCTACTTGTGTGTGTGCCCTTTAAATCTGGGGAGTTTGTCGCAGCACAATGGCAAAGTCACAGAGCACAGCTGGAGCTTTGAGAGACTTAAGTTGTGCTCAGAGGCAGTCGCTGGTTTTGTAAGATGTTGAAGGGTGACATCAGCAGTCAGTCACTGTCTAGCACTTCTTAATAAAGCAATAACCACCAAGGTGAAATAATGCACGTATTACTTTCTCTTCATAAACGAATCCACTGCAGTTATTCCACTTAATGAGCATTTTGCTGCTTTTGTTTATCTCTCCAAAGGAGGATCTTCACCCTGTCAAGCAGGAGGGATTGATCTGTTTTATTTCTGATATGTCCCTCTCACCTCACAGCAGCTGGTATTACATGTTACTGTCATTCTTAAATGATAAATTTATGCAGTGTCACGTCTTACGGAGAAATTTCAATACTCAGGCTTTCCAGGGGACCTGATAGGTGTCCCTCTCTCACAAGCGATATGAATATCAGCCAATGCAGAAAAGCATGACAGATTTTTGTATAATTACTTGTGTACAAGGAAGAATCCAGAGAATGTTGGCATGCATCATTAGCCGCAGCAGATACATGGATACAATCTCTGATTCATAATTTGCAGTAATAATGCTCAACAGTGTTTTTTTTAACTGATTAATTTTATCAGCATCTTTATGCTTCTGTAATAAATAATCAGCCACAGAATGATAAATATTGGACAGGAAACATGAGGATAGTACGCTTAATAAGAAGATACCATAGATTGAAAATATGAGTAAAATATGTATTATAGCCTGAGGTTGAGTCTTTTCTCATCTACTGTAGTCTTTTTAGTATGTACCATTAAAAGAAACAAGGAAAATCAAATTCAGCTCACCGGGCAAATGCAAAAGTACCTTGCTCAAATCATTTTGAGTCATGACAAATGCATGGTCCCTGAATCTTAAACATTTTTATTTCATCAAGCATATTAGTTTTGCTAGCTTTACAACTCTGCTGGGAAAGATCGTAAATATTGTGATGATATTCTGGCACCGCTGAGAGCACACTGACACCATGTTGAATAGCGGGATAATGGACACCGGTAGTTGGCCCTAAGAAAAAGATAGGGGCTTAGTCACACTAATGCAGACACCCATCTGCAAACAGAGTCCATACATTATGTCTAGGCAACAGCGATGCACACACACAAACACACAAACACACACACGTGCACACAGAGTTTTCATGATGTGCTAAATTTTAAGCACTTTATTTATATCCATCAAGCTAATTAGTGTGCACAGGATCCAAATACAGAGAGGTTCTTACAATGTTTGGACAATTATAAATACATAAAGCGCCATCTGCTCGACACTGCCAGGCTACCAGTGGCAGCTGAGATGGAGCAAAAATTTTGCCAACTACCTACTTAGATCTGAGTTACCATCATATGAATTTATAGGCTGTTGTAAAAAACAATGATTTATGTCAACTCAACCATGAGAGTTACGGCCTCCAGACAGCAGTTGTGAATACTTTCTACATTAAGACCTTAACAATGGCTGTATCCCCCGCCATGTTAGGCTGTTTGTTCAACTGTGGGAAAGTATTGTAAGTACACAATTGGGCCCCCCTTTGTGCTTAATGATCATTTCTGTCATAAATAATAAATGAACGTATGAGGCAGCAGCAACACAGTGTTTAAGCCAAGACATAATGGAAAAGAGTGACAGCATCATAAAAGAGTATCAGTGAGGCCAGTTCAGTGCAGATATTATGTCGCAGGGCATCTCAGGTTATAATCTATGTGGTAGAAGTTGTTTATTTCAGTCATCCTAATATATTTTTAGCCTTTTGTAAAGTATCTGGGATCACAGATCTTCAGATATTTACTTTTTTACATTTTAAAAAAATGTTATTATGTAACCCACCTAGGGTTCAGAGTACTCAAATATATTTAGGACCAGTATCTAAGTCCATATGAGAATGACAGACACAATAAGCGACTGGAGCCAGAGGGTACTTTCCACTTAAAATATATTAAAAGACTTCTGTAGAAAACAAACAAACAAAAAGTTTCCTCTCTAAACCAACAGTCTAGTGTTAATTAACCAGTGGATACCGTAATTAATGCACTGCAGTGCAACAATAACACTGTTTGAACACATGACATAAATCCCATGAAACTGGTTACTTAACATATTTCACTTGCAATGGAAGAAAATGTCTCTGAAGTGTAACAGAGTTTAGGATTCCTTTGGTCTGTTCATTTAAATTCAATGTTGTTCCTTTGTTGTGGTCAATTCAGCTGGCTTCAGTCAAACAGGGTAGTCTCAAGTCACTTTCAGTTCCAAAGTGCTCTTAGGTATGTCAAAAAAGTCAAGTCATGTGGGGCTTTAACAGTCCTACCACACTGGTATTTTCAATGAAGGAATGATAGGTCTCCTCCGTGGGGCAAAAAGGTGATCTCGGTCCAACTCCTCGGGGTAAGGAGGTGATCGGGTTCAATGGTGGCTTGCCATCTCCTTCATCAGGAAGAATCCAAAATCTAAGGGTATTTCCAGGGAATCTCAAAACCTACCCTGTATAAAAACAAGGCTATTACAGTACTATACTGAGTAGTGATATTCCAGTCTGCATAATGAATATCACATCAAAATTCTCAAAATACTATTGTAACAAAATAGAGATTAAACTCATGAATTATTTTTAACTGTACAGCATTTCCTCATATGGAATATTTTAAACACCAATAATGAATTATTTTTTAGCTTTTAAACCATGAATTATGGTTATTAAACCTTTTAACCATGAAATGGACATGAGTTTCTCTTTAAATCATAAACTGAACAACAGCACAGCATCATATTTCTCACTAACCTCACATTCTTATATTCAAGGTTATATTTTAAGTGCACATATTCAGTATTCTTAAACATACTGCATATTATTATTAGCACTGGCAGTGCATATCACTGCAGCCACAAAAGTACAAAAGCAAACGAATCCAGCACTCATATTTTATATTATCAGGTTATCAATGCAGAAATATGCTGCTATAACTAGACACTTTAACACTCATAATATCACAGCAGTGAATATAACGTCAAGTTCACATATATTAGCAAAGAAAACAAGCTTTCTGTGGCGCCTAGTGTCGACAGATAACACCGGGGCTAATAGTGTTAGCCGCACTAGCCCAACTCAGCTAAACTCACCAAGACAAAAAAACTCCTGGCGCACAGCACCTTGGATCGCCTCTTTCACTTCACATAAATGTCGTATCAAGGTATGCTTAGCATTCAATAAAATGTAATCCACTACCAATTTGTTTAAATTCAACTAGTTTCTAACTCGATTAGCATGTCTTCTCCGATATTTCCTTTCTCTGTACTGTTGAACTTCTACCTGTTAGGGGTGGGACTTATTTCCCCTGTCCAATCAGAAGTCTGGATTGCCTGATATAACCAATCAGAACCGAGTTTGAGTAAGCTAACTGTGACTGACACATTGTTTAAGCTAACAGAAAATAATGCTCGAAATAAAATAATCTTACAGAGCCCAATTCTCTACAGGGTTACAATTACATTAGCATTGTTTACATTTACGTTACGGTGCTTCATAATTCGCTTTGAAGTGGTGCCAGCTTGCTAACTCAACTGAAATAATTTGAAATAGACTGAGATGATATAGCTTTCAGTCAACAGGAGGCAGCAGTGAGCACAAAGCGACGGCTCTCCAGCCGATAAGCGAGGAAGAAATTTCGCGCCATCTTGGTTTGAACTTGCGTATTTTCTTGACCTGAATACACCTGCACTCTCTTGGAATACGTTTTGTTTTTGTCACTTAACCGACGTCCGTCCTCGACCTAAATACTGCCGAATTGTTGCTGAGATGTTCACCTGTCCTGCTATGGTTTCCTATTTTCAAAATTTCTCGGGTTAAACAACTTTGCTGGCAGAGATTGCCTGAAATGACTGCTTCACACACAGATAGCTAGCCATGACTTGGCTAATTACTGAAACGGAAGTCATTTGGAACCGTAAGTTTTTCAAAAAACTGAAGGTTTAAAGGACTAGAAAAGTTTGGGAAAAGAGGAAAACCATGCTGCTTGAACTGCATTACAAGTGAAGAAGAACACACCTGACAGCAGAGGACCTTCTCAGCTTTCAAACAGATGGAAGAAGAAACTCCTACAACGCCATGAAGGACGGTATCCGGAAGGGCTGGATTGACGCATGGAGGACTTGAAATAGTAAGTGCAAGTATCTTTTTTTTTTTTTTACTGTTACTGTTTACTGCTGTTGTGTGAACCGCTGTGCCATGTCTGCGTGGCCTCACTTGTGTCTGTGGAGCTGCAAATTACACAGTAAGGCCACTGAGGTCAAGCTTGCACTGTTGAACTGTGTTTTATTGAACCAAATGTGGTGGGAAAACTTATGTATGTTGTGACCTCGCTTGTGTCTGTGGAGCTGTAAACTGTCAGACTATGTTGTCATTAGACCCACTAAACAGTAGGTCAGTCTCAGTGTTGCATTTTGTATTTATTAAATTGGTGTGGTTGGCCGGATGAGGTTATTTAGCCTAGGTTTTTACAGGAAGGGTGTTATAAATTCTAGTTTTTATTTTCATTATATTTGTGTTTTGTAGCTGCTGTCGCCAGGCATAAATACTTGTGACTTTAGAATTAAACCCAATTGATCACACTGGAGTTTATTGGTCATATTGGGGGATAAGAAAAGAAAGCCAGATGCATTACAGAATATTTTTAAAGGGACTCTTCACCCAAATTAAGTGGCATCTTGGTTTTCCTTGGGTTACATTGACTTAAATGCCATTAACCTGCATTTAATTGGTCTAAGTTGTGTTATTGCTACCTCACAGAAGTTCACACACCCTTGCATGCTTTTGTATTTTCAATATTCATCTGATAAACACCTTTTCATTATCAGAGGGATAGCCTATGTGCTCTATGTAGATATTTATCTAAGATAGTGATATTTGGCTATTTTGACAGAAAATAGTAGAATGGAAATAAACAAACTCCTAAAATGTATTTCACTGAATGTTCAGGGGAATAGGAACATTTTGGACATGAGGAGGTTTACCACCATAGAGCTGAACAAAGTAAAGGGCAAGGGAACATTTATGGCGACAGGGGAGGACCTTTTCAACTCTCAAATGGATGAGAACATTTTCGACGCCAAATGTACACTCTTGCAAAAAGGGATTGGTGCATGATGTACTTTGCTCCTCCAAATGGTAAGTGCAAGTCACTCTTTACATTATGCTGCGTTGCTGATTTGTGTTGTATTGGCCGCTGTGCCGTCGACCTCCAAATGGTAAGTGCAAGTCACTCTTTACATTGTGCTGTGTTGCTAATTGTGTTGCATTGGCCGCCGTGCCATAACTGCACCTATGGTATGACCTCACCATGTGTTTGTGGAGCTGTAAGCATTTCTTTCTATAGTAATTTCACATATGTTGCCTTAGACCAAGTCATTGTTTGCATTATGCTTCTGTTATGTAGTTCTTTTTGTACTGTCTTGGCTGCTGTGCCATCACTGGGCCTATATTTTGACCTTGCTTGTGTTTGTAGAGCTTTAAGCTACAATGCCTAATATGAGGTCACATTCATATCGTGTTTTGTGACAGATTAATAGAATGAAACTCTGTGAAACCCAATAGAGTTTATTAGTAATTTGGGTAATTGGGTGGCTGTGGCTCAGGAGGTAGAGCGGGTTGTCCACTAATCGGAAGATTGGCGGTTCGATTCCCAGCTCCTCCTGTCCGCATGTCGAAGTGTACTTAGACAAGATACTGAATCCCACATTGCTCCTGATGGCTGTTCCATCAGTGTGTGAATGATTAGATTCCTCTGATGGGCAGGTTGGGACCTTGCATGGTAGCCCCTGTACCCATTCAGCATATGAATGTGTGTGAATGGGTGAATGTGACTCGTAGTGTAAAAAGCGCTTTGAATGGTCGAAAGACTAGAAAGGCGCTATACAAGTACAGTCCATTTACCATTCCATTTAATTGGCAAGAAAACCCAGATGTAATCTTTTGTGTAGAATTTCATGTCATTTGGCCTAGCTGTATTTGAAATTAAAGGGTCAGTTCACCTTAATTACAAATGATATATTTTATAACTTACCCTACTATGAATCTAGCCATATTCATTTTAAAGTTTTGTTTTCATGTGCTGAGGTTTTGAGATATCTGAAACTTCTGCCACAGTGTTTTCTGCTCTCTTGCATGTTCCTTGGTTATGAGAGTTTATAAAGTCTTATGTAAATTTCTGCTCTAAAACCTATTCCATCTAGGTCTATTATGAGTAAATCTGGCTTTCATAGCAGCCAGTAACTACCCAGCCACTGCCCTGACATCACTTAAGCTGTGTACCCCTATCGCAGCCCTGCCTGCCTTGTTGTTGCAGTTACTAGTGGTAGTCGGTGTAAATGACAAAACAGTGGAGGAGATAGTTGTTTGTTTCTGCTAGAAGAGGCGACTTTGTATTACACACCGATATAGAGCTGCTTTTGTGATTTCTACATAAGTGCTACAGCACTTTTTTAGTTTATCAACGCAAATGTTCCCTTTTGTATGGCTCTTGTTATAACACAATTGTGCTAAAAATGACTCAGAGAATTGGAATTTTGAACAAGACTGTGTGCCACCTGATATTTTGAAACAACATTGATGGTGCCAAAATGTCCAGGCTTGGCCAAACAAAGAGAAACTGGAAGCATTCGCTGATTCCAAAGGGATTATTATTTCGTCTTGTTGAAGAAGTGCAAAAAGCAGACATTTCTGATAGCACCATCAATGGGGATTTCAGGCACACACACACGTACTGAGAGGTGTGAGAATGCCAAAGTGGACATAAGGAAAGTCTGCAACCCAAGCCAGTCAGTATGAGCCAATGAGTCCACATGTCCACTTATGATACTACCAGTACTTGACATTGCTACACTTGAAAATGTGCATGTTTTACAGGGGCATGTTCCCATAATTTCACAGACTCATTTCCGTGCTGCTGCATGCCTTAATTTGCACCTGTGCTTAAAAAGAGATGCATAATAATTATTGGGAATACTGAAGGCAGCAGGAATTAGTTTCTCTGTTGTGCTGGTTTTCTTTCCATGGTGAAACCGTAGACGGTATATGGGTGAAACAGTTGGAACTTGGGCTGGGATGTTTTATGAGCAGACGTCAATCAAAAAGACACCTGGCAGTTCATTAGTCAACGGCTTTCTCAGACTGCTTTAATTTGCATAGACAACTTGAGCTCTCCTTTCAACGTGTCCCTCTTGCCGCTTTGCTTGCAAATGTTCAGCGCTCACCTTCCCACAAGCCTTTGGAACATAAGTACACATGTCCTTGTCCAAATGAATGGAGGTTGTAACTTTGCATGCGAATTTTGTTGCCAGTAGACTTTCACCATTGGCTTTACTTGGATTTAACCTTTTAAACCCCGCTGGACCCACTGGTCTGTGTGTGTGTGTGTGTGTGTGTGTGGGGGGGGGGGGGTTATCATTAAAATGCATGGAGTGAGGATGAGTGCTGCTCAAACCCACAGACATTTATTTCAAATTCTAGTCACGACACAAATATTTCCAAAGACATCAAATATGCGAGGCTGAATTGCAGGGAAATGGGTATAAAATTATGCACATGAGGCATCTTGGGTTGACATACTCAAAAGACTATTAGAACAAATTGATAAATGTTGTTGTGCAGTGTGAAATAACTAAACAAGGTCCAAGTGATTTTAAAAAGTGTATAAAGCTTTTACATATAAATTAACTTACATTACATTCAAGCCCTTGCCAAACGACGCTGATTAAGCCTATCACCGCCAAGTAAATCTCTTTGTATTTCACAGTATATGGAGTTTTTAATCTGGTGTTGGGTTTGACATTCCTGCGCTGGCTGGATGAATGCATGAATGATGAGCCGGCTAACTTCTGGTTAGCCCTCTGCTAACTTGAATGGGGATAAAATAATTTAATCATGCAGCTCTTCTAGACTTTCCAAAATGTCATAAATCAGACTGAGTGGATCAAATTCTGATAGTGAAACGAGTCATTTCATGGAGGTTGTGTGACGCTCAAAACAATTTATCCACTTTTTTACAGCTGCAACAGTAGTGGCGGAGTAGGCTATAGCAGAGTCTGTTTATTTTCTTGTTTATGTACAAAAGAAAAACCTCAGTGAGAATTCTTGAATGACAGGGTGCTCACACAAAATGGATACTTTAGCAACACGTGAAACTGTCAAAGCAACTAGTTTGGGTAATGTGACAGTGTTTTTTTTAATCAGGAAAAATATTACTATTAAGGTATCCCCCTGCAGATTATTGTAAGACAGCTCATTAGTGGATCAGCTGTTTGTTCATCTCTTTTATTTGGAGCACAGTAATGATACGGCTAATGTTACTCATTGTTCTTGTCATGTTGACAACTATCATATCACATCCCGACATATTTTATAATTTCTATGTGTATAGTGTGATACATGTGTGTTTTCTTGCCATCATACAATCAACATTAACTGTATGAAGTAGGCTCATGTACTGTTTGCAATAACTTTTCACAAGTAAAATTAAGATTTAAGGCTCTCCCTAGAAATTCTTAATATGATGGTGCTGTCAATAAAAAAAGTGTATTAGCAACATATTTTGTATATTGGATGCTAAAATTGCAAAAGAGCTGCATTTAACACACTATTCTGGAAGGGCAGCAGTGCTACAAGTATGGTGCAACAACATTGTTCCACTTTTAAAAGAAAGCTTTGAGGATTATGGTCTTTTAAATGTGAAACATTGCAGCTAAGATAAGCTAAGATGTGAGGATTTATAAGTTGAAATGTATTTTCCACAATAATATGACCTTTGCGTCTTTTAATTAATTGGATAATCCTATGTAGAATAGACTGGACTAGTTGATCAGAGTGTGCTATTTAGCAAGAGCCATTTGAAATGTGTTGTCTTGACAAACTGACCTTAATTTAACTCTTGAAGATGATAGGAGCGTGATCATGAATTGATTTGTTTCAGAACTACTTTCAAACATTCAAACAAACACAAGTGTGAAAAGCTTTGAGTGTAAGAAGATTTTAGTAAAAAAAAAAATAAAGGTGTCGTGTCTGTGATATGGAGATTGTTTCTTCACGGATAAATTTCATTGAAGGCAAAGGTTCAAAATGCACAGTCCACCGGTGAATTAGATTATTTCTCTGTATTTATAAAACCATTTTGAGTGTAACTCACTGTTTCTAACCTTTTGAAATTTCATACATTGTAAGTTCAGGCACAAACATCATATGAGAAAGTCGATATAAAGTGAGACTTGTATCCTCTCTCCCTCTCTGGAATTTTACACATTTTTTGTGCATTTTGTTGCATAGTGAGTTGCCGAGCCAAGACTGACAGATGCTCTGTTGACAAGACAGCTGCCAGCACTCAATCCAGCAACTGGGTCAAGTCCTTCTGACATTCATGACAAGTCCCTGGCACAATAGCTGTGCCACTGTTCCCTCAGGCACTGTAACTTACCCATGTGTCACCTGTGCTCTGTGGAGGCCTGTGAGAGGACCTTAGGGACCTTGTAGATTCTCCTGTGGTTCAGATTTGGCGCTCACATGCCCGTGGACAGTAGAGGAGGCTTTCCCATATAATTAGGCTCTGTGCCATCCAGGGGCATACAACCTACGTTTGCCGTTTAGGGATGAATATGACTGCTCCTTCCCCATCCTTGCTGCATTATTAAGGGTGACAGGACTCGTTGCAGAGTGTCTCTGCCATTCTCTTTGTACTGCTTCCCCAACCCGCTACCCCCCCACACCCCTCCCCCAGCCCTCCTCGACATCCCACCGCCACATGTGTCCTCTGTGAAATGGAAATGCCGCCCCATTAAAAACCGTCAACCTGAAGCAGATCACTGCTGCACTTATGCTAATGTAGACACAGGAAAATATCACACAAGGAGAGGGAGAGGGGGAAAAAAACTTGGAGAGGGAAGCAAATCGGATAAAAAATTACCAGTTTCACTTGAGGGATGAAAGTATAGTGTCTCTAATTGGAAATGAATACTGTTGTAGTGTGTAGTTAGGAAATATTCACAATTGTGCAGGAGTTAGGGTGGGTTTAAAGTGAGAGTTGAGGATGCACTAGAGAGGACAAGAGGGAGAGAAATGGGAAACACAGACAACAGCAAACTTGGATGGGAGATAATTAGGCCCACAGTTTGCCCCTGCATTGAACAGCAGAGGCATCAGCATACATCAACATTTGCAGTTGGTCACAATATTGTGGTTAGCAAGTACACAGGCTGGATTTAAAGTTGTTTATACATTTTTATGATTTTCATTTATTGTAAGTTTTCGGGCTTATGTATAAAGTGGTGTCTAGGCAGTTGTCCACTGCTTAAGCACAAATACAAGGTTGTAAAATGTAGCCTTGGCTGCCAGGAAGTAAACCTTACAATCACTTAACAATTAAAATCTAACAAGGCTTTAGTGTACAAGTGGTGCGTAAAATTACAGCAGAAAATAAAGGCCCTCTTACAAATCTGTTTGGTTGCGTCTTGGCAGCCTGGGATCAGCCCCTCTGTCACCAGAGAGAGTGACAGTAATGATAAACTGTAATCAAATCTGCTCTAGCAAGGGTCTGCCTCATTCCTCACTGCACATAATGGGGAGAGGGGAGGAAAATTAAGTGTCCCTTTGATCCATGCGGCTGAATACTGAGTGTGTAGCAAATTAAAAAGAGATGCCTGCTGCACCTGCCTGGAGAATTGCTGCCAAACAATACAGTTTTTTTTTAAATACTCTGACATGCTTGATTGTCAGTCTTGGACCTTAATTTTCTCTAAACGCAGCGGGCGTGTCTCTTATCAGTCCAGACTAGGATTTATGTGCATTATCAGGAGGGACAAGAAGAGAAACTCTGTGTAAGGACAAAACTAGCACAATTTTCACTTAAAAGTCTGTAACAGAAAATATATACAGTAGTTGGGTTCTGTTTTCCATTTCCTTTGACTGTTTGACTCTTTACCTTACTGCTAGCAGTAAACCCATACTAATGTTGTTCATCACAAATGCACTCACATATGCAAACAGTGGTGGTTAAATTTACATAATGTGCTGTAGCTTTGAGATGGAGGAAAAAGCAATTTGAGTGCTGAAATTTACTTGCAGCACTTTATGAGTGCAAACATCTGTGCACCTCCTGTGCAAATGCAGGACATCTTGATCAAATGTGTACTTCATTGTGAGGGTTACCATGACTACGGCATGGCACTAATAGGATTAAGTGATTGGAATTTGCCATGCGAATATCATGTAACACTAGGTGTTGCTTTTCAAAAGAGGTCTCCTTACTTCAGGTGAGTGTAAGGCAACACTGGTTCCTATTGTTACCGTACACATGACAACGGCGATGACAGTGATGATGATGACATGTTGATGATAGTGGTAAACATAATGATTACAGTAACAGCTGTCATTTCCCAGATGCATAATTCTGTGTACCAAAAACTAGATTTACGATGTGACTGGAGAGAAAATTTGTCTCAGATCTGATTGTTGCGTGGGTTCATTACTTTTATAGATACTTCTAGTAAAAGTCTGATCATAATTACCAATAGAATTATCAAGATTAGAGCATCTCAATGCATCAAGTTCCTTGATAATTCAAGATACATTGTACAATTTAGCTTCTGATTGGTGAGTTGCCTTTAATAGAAAAAAACCCACCCATCCATCCAAGCGTCAGTTGAAACATGTCGGACATTGCTTCCCCAGTACCATGCTTCTTTACTGTTAAACGATTTCAGCTTATCTTGCCTTCCTCAGGGTGGTGTGAATGTTTTTGGGACATTATGAACTCAAGTCAACAGAGGGATGTGTTAAGGTCAACTATGGATTGAATTTGACATTAAGAGATGATAGAGATTTGAGAGTACTGGGTTTTTAAACGTTAGTTTTTTAAAATGAGATTGAAAGAGTGCAGAATTTGCTGCTTTGTGTTGGGGAAAAAATTAACCTTTCAACCTTGATGAGAAGTATTAGTATTTTGAAAATGTGCCTGTAATGTGTGTTTGGTATTTTAATGTTCCATCATATTTTGTAAAAACTATTTTTATAATGTGATAATGTTTTTTGTGTAGTTTTGTGTACTTTGTTTGTATTTATGGAATTGACGGATTATAAGGAAACCAGAAATGATCTCAGACTCCAACCTGATGAGGATATCTCTCTAAATAAAACAAGGAATCTCTGTCTGTCTGTATGTATGTTTGTCCTTCGCATATCTCGAGAATCGTTCATCCGATCTACTTCATACCTGGTAGATGTATTGCTGGGGACTCAAGGAAGTGCGTTGTCGAGTGTGAAGTTGTTTGGATGAGTGGTTCTCGAAGAATATATAAAAATACCTCACAAACAACGTTGATTTGCGTCTTTTTCTGCTCGTGGAGTCAACGAGTAGAAATTCGGACAGTTTCTGTCTGGATTTAAACCGTTTGATTTATCAATACCTTATCGTTTTAATTGATACGTTTATCAGTTGGTACATACATGTGTGGCTCTCGAGAAATAATAAGTAATCGGCCCATTCCGAACATTTTGAATTAGCCTAAAAATAGCCTAAAATGCAAATAAAGCATGTTGTACTGGAGAGGACTTGGATTATGTTATGCATGTATGTATCCTCAAAGTTAGAAATTGGAAAACCATTAAAATTCAGTGCATACAATAACTTTAAGAGATATAAGAAAACAAAATATGAATATGAATGAATCTTCTAACCTTCTAAGCTGCAAAAGCTGAAATTTGTGTCAGCATGAATAATGAAGTACCTCTGATAATAACTTGTATGGTCTGAGCTCACATTCTGCTGACTTTGAACCCCCCTCCCACCCCCCAAAGTTCAGATATTTCTTAACTAGACTTGTGAGTGATAGCATGGTTAAGTATCATGGCCTAGTGTTGTCAAGCGGTCAAACCCTTCAGGGGGAACAAATTACTCGGAGAAATGTGGGCGGTGATGCCCAGCCATATTACACATTACACGGGTGAAAACAAATGTAACACTGCACATGAGAGTCATTGAGGCAGACTTTTAATTATTGTCAGTGTCAGACTTGAGCATAGCCTCCACTCAGGGAGGCAAAAATAGAAAGGGAATTAGCCCCTTTTCACTATCCCTGACAGCTAATTACATATAAAATGGCTAACACCACAAAACAAAAGCAGCCACACAATTATACTTGGCTGAAGCTTGAGCTTAGCTCTAAAGACTGTAACATGCATGTTTTAAACTTTGATTTCGAAGAGGACTTTACGCTTGGATCTTGTGTGGATTCTGAATGCAGGAGACATCATCTGAATGTTTGCATAATTTTTTTTTGAGATCAATATAAACCTGTTCAGTCTGGCAACAAACGGGGTGTGTACTCAGTTTAGATTCGGCCTTGCTTCTTGATGCAGCCTTGAGCAGATATCAAAGCATGCGCTTGTGAAAAGTCAAACGCAATGAATGCTAAATATGAGTTCAGCCAGGAGGACTGTTTTATTGGCCCTTCTCCAAATGAACATTGACTTCTTCATCTATTTGATACATTCCTAGCTCCACCCGGGGAATGATGAAGAGGTAGCACGACTCCACGGCATCATGAAGGGATGATTCTGTCTTGTGTGTCTAATTGTAGTATTTTCAATGAATCATATTCAGTATGATTTAATCAATCTAATCTAAAAGTGTCAGTTACCTTTCCCCTCTGCTCCTGCTCCGGATTTTGCCAGGCTGGTGGCTGAATAGGAGTTGGTTTGAAAGGGAATGGAGGGCTCTGTGGTTGTCAGGGCTGCTGCTTTGTATCTTTTCCCAGCCTGGCAGAGGCTCCCCGCTCTCAGCCCTCCAAGTCAAAAGCCACCTCACCAGCCAGATAGACAGAGAAAGGACAAAGACAAAGGGAGAGAGAGAATGGTCCTGGCCTAGTTTGGTCTCTGGGACTGTGGGACTCCAGGGTCATTTCCTGGACTGTCATGCATTTTGTGCGTGTTTGCCTGCCTGTGTGTGTTGCTGTGTTTTAAGATGTATCTGATTGCCCCTGTCTGTGTTGTGGGCTGAGTTTGCTGATACTGCAGGTGTGTTAACTCTCTGTACAGTGTATGACTACATGTTGAGAGGAAGAAGCCCACGAAACAGCTGTATGCTGTGTATGCGTGCAAGCATTTGTGTCGGTGACCCCAGACCAGCTGTATCACCACAGCATTCGTCCGGGCTCTCATTGCCTGATGCGTAAACAAGTGGGAGCAGAGCCGCGACATCCTCACATGACAGCTTAACAAAAGGAGAAACAAAGCACATGACAGCCACGACGACAGCCAGTTGCACACTCTCCCGTTGTGCTGGCTGAATTAAATTTACCCCAAAGGCAGTAAGACTCCACAATGGCTTTAATTATTTCCAAAACGTGTTTGGTCAGACATATGAGTCTGCATTTATATGGAAGGTGAAAGCATTGGTTCCTTTGGCTGATGTTTGAAGAGCCAGCTGGACTCAAACAGCTTTTGTACTTCCCGAGTCTTTGTTGTCACCCAGCTGTTTACCTAGCAAAATTGCTGAGGTTTGAAAGAGGTATTGTAGCAGTGGCGTTGCAGTTGACACCAGTGAGTAAAAAGCACATGGACTGAAAGAGTTAGAGACTTGGGCGCCAGCTGTTCTGTTGAAATGTGTTTTAACAGCTATTTGGAATGGCATGCTATGATGTCCTTTTTCATTTCTTGTTAATAAGACTGTGCTTGTGCCTCAAGCTGGCGCCACCAATCCAAAGGACCTGTGACAGTGCTTTTAATAAACAGGATTATTCAGTTGCAGAGAACCCGGTCCTCTTTATGTACTAGCAGGGAACCTTGGCATTTCTTCCTTTCCTTGGGTTATAACTGGTGGTGAAGTACAGGGACGGGTATTGTTAGGATTTTATTGATACCGATATTGATACTGATACTGCTTATTGATATTGATACTTATCAACACTCTTATTGATACTTTGATACTACTCACTATAATTTGGTGCAAAAAAATAAGGACTTCACATGAAAAGATGTGAAAAGATTCAACAGTTATTTTATTATTTCTTTTTTTGCAGAAATAATAAATTGGTTTCTATGAGTATGAGTATATATATATATAATGAGGTATGAAGCTGTGGCTGCTACTTGACTGACGTTGTCTGAGGTATTATTTTGGAACATAAATTGGAAAGAAGCGCTTAAAACCCGATGCTAACTGTGTCCTGAGTTAGTAACTACAGACTTATTTTTATAACTATAATGAGCGTTACCTTGACTTGACAAGGTTGAGACAGTTGCATTTTTAGTTTGGCAAATCCCATCAGCATCGGAGCTTGGAGGCTCCTGGGAGGCTCCATTTTAAATTATTACATTTTAGATAAATTATTTAAGTTTGACCATAAGGCCTTAGTGTGGTACGTTCCCCCCAAAATATGGTGATTATATCACACTTGATACCATGTAGCCTTTCTTTTTAAAGAAGAATTTGAAAATGTAAATGAGAGGTGTCAAGGCATAAAACCAATCTGTTGATCTTTACAAATCAAGACTCGATAGTCTAACGATGGCGTAGCTGTCAGTGCTGAAAAAAAAAGTTTAAATCGAATCAAATTGTTACCTTAAAATCGAAAGTCAAATCGTGACACCCCTAATAAATACAGATAGCAGCACCGTTTGTCCAGGAGTTTATCAATATTTCGATACTGACTAGTCAGGAACTGGTACCAATTTAGTACTGGTTCCTGATACCCATCCCTACTGAAGTGACACATTTAACAGCAATGCTGCATGGAGAAGTAATGATTGACACCAATTCCTCACTGCTAATCTAAGCCTCCTATGTTAGAGCGTGAAATGGGATAAAGACATAATCATAAAGTTTGTGTAAGTGCCTCAGTTCTGAGCCAATTTTCCATTTTTTTCCTCTTTGCGAGTCTTCTGGGCTCTGGGTAAAACTGTAATGTAGTTAATGCATGGAGCGAATGTTTCTAACTGATGCAAAGCGGCAAAATTATAATGCTTGAAAGCATTGGCAGTGATTGAGGCACAGTAAAGCACTGCTAAATGTGTTCAGCTGATAGACGTTTAGGGGCCCATTAATTTGAGAAGTAGTAGTTGTGGAGGTGGGAAAACGAATTAGACTAAAAGCCCTTTTAAAATTGTAGCTCTAGGTGACGTCCAGGAAAAGCAGAATAGTCTTTCTTTTCATATCTCCAGGGAGAACTCACAGCACATGGGCAACAATTCAAGAGAGCGCCGTCCTAACATGCAATTTCTAGCTGAGATGATGTCTTGTCACATTAGCATCTGGATGAACAAGCACAACAGATGATAAGACTAATTTCAAATATCAATCAACGGCAGTACATTCCTGGCTGTGCTACAGTCCAAGTTCATTTCATTTGAAATGTTTGTTCTGGAGCATACAGTATGATTCTCCGGTGAAGAATTTATCATACCAAATTCGTTTAATAGATGTCACTGTATCCAAAACATTAACAGTCCACAATTTGACCTACAGCTTCTCCAAAATGTGTGATGAATAGTGCACTGTACGATCAAAGCGCTTGGTACAAGACCAGAATGTGTCCACTGTATAAATAAAATAACTCAAGGGTGACGTCAACATTGAGAAACATAAACAATATGAGAATAGATCTAATAAATCATGGCAGAGTTTGTGGAGTAACTTATGCTGGTAACACTAATGTTAAAAATATTCAGTTAAGCGTGAAAGCTGATGAAATGAAGTACTGAAAAATAAAATGACTATTTTTCCTATTATAACAAGAATTGACTCTGCGGACCCCCTCTCCACTTTTCCTCCATGGGCACAATTGTAACAATGTTTGACAGCTCAATATGAAACTTATAGAAACTTTACCTGTTATATAAATATGTAGGTCAGTAAGGTTATCACATCATCTTCAGTTGCATCCTGAGATCAGTCCCCAGGTGCTGCAGATGTACTGACTCTCTAATGGTTATGTTCTACAAAGACATCCTCGTCCCAGTGACTCTATAGGAAAAGATTATCATCCCAGGGAGATGATGCGCAGTAGGTGTGCGGCAGATGTGTATGTAGCCAGGTATAACTGATGAGGTTCAGTATAAATGCTGCACTCCTGCTGAGTTCACAGGGCACTGCTCCAGTTTCAGTGTTGCAGGATCAAGATTGCACCGCAACAGCCATGCATTTTTCCCTCCACTATAAATCTGTGGGTGTAAGCTTAATGGGGGAGCATAGGCAGCAGACCTTAAATAGAGGTATCTAATTCCTCTGTTGCACTCGGCCTACAATTCTGCTGAGACATTTATAACAGGGTAGAGCTGCCAATACCTGAAGAAACAAATGTATAGCTGGTATTTTGGTCACCATTTAGCAGGAATTAAAATGCCAAGCCATAATTGGTGCATAGTGTTGTTTATTAGACTGTGCACACTGGTGTACAAAGGTGGGGTGAGCATAGCATATATACCACTTACATATAGTACTTGGACCTTAAAGGATAAGTCTGGTGATATTCTATTTTTTTTATTGTCAACAAATCCCATGAAAAGTCCAAAACCAACATTGAATTGATCCTACAAACAAGTACTCTGTCATAGAGCTCCATTGTTGTTCAAAAAGTATTAAAAACATCAGTTTCCACACAATTTCTTCTTCCTAGCATGTAAACACGGATACTGTAGTTTATCTTATGTTGATCCCACATACAATGTCCTTGTGATGTAAACACTGTACTTGATAGTATACCACATCCTGCATCTGAAAAAGAAGTATATATACTATTTTGTTCTTTTGAGTAACATTTGCTAAAAATTACTTAGCTTAACAGCAAAAAATATCATGTTAAACTGTATTATCATATATTATATTGTCATGATATTGCATCAAGATGTACTTGAATATTATTATTAGAGCTGAAATACAGTAAAATTATACTTACACCCTGTTTGCCTTGGATTTTATCAAACCTAACAAATATTAAACAATGAACTGAAATCTACAAACGCATTGTATAAACAATATAAAATGCAGTTAAAAGGTAAGTCCACACTACATTTTGGAAGGAGGAAAAACTGCACTGGCCTGTATGGGTTGAAGTATGAGCTATGAGATCACAGCTGGGTGTGTTCAAGTGTGCTCTGCTGTACTTGTGAACACACCCAGCTGTGATGTGGCTCGGTACTATAGTGCCACGGTACATCACTGCTGCACAGGGTGTGGGAAGAGCGAGGACCTGTGAGAAAGAAGGTGATTTGCGGGAATCTTGAGGCAGCAAGTTTTCTCTCTTGTCATATCATTTCATCTTGTATAGTCATGTAAAATGTATGGCCTGTCTCTTGGTTAACATTACAATTCAGCACCATAAACTGTGATCTTGTATGCACTGTGCTGTGTTCAGCCTGTGTTGTTGCTATTGATCGGCATTTCAGGTACATAGTAAAACCGATATACTGTCACACCTCTAAAGTGTATATTCATGAACCAAACCAACGGTTCTGTCAATCGTAATGCAAAAATGGGACACCATCACGAAAGTATAACATATGAATTTCTCTGTTTTGGTCTTTGTTTTTTTTCCTCAAAGTACAACAGCACAAATGATTTTAAAGAGCAGATATATATGCTGTAGAAGACAAAAAATGCAATTAAGTTGGACTTGAAGGTTGTATAGTAATTCAAAACAATCTTTTATGACTAACAACGTCTCACCAAGTTTTTAAAATTCACACAGGTTTGTAATTTGCTTTAAAATGTATTTTTATTGACATTTTTTAGTCTGGTTCATTGCTACAGGTCAGAGGCAAAACAGGACAAGCTAATTGGGCAAAGTTTACTTCAGAAATCTCCATTGAAGTTTATATTCATCTGCCAAAGCTGCAAGGTGAAAATGTTTATCCAGCAATACCCATATGGAGGAAACCCTATTCTTTTCTTTAGCCCTTTTCTTTCATTCAGAAGATCCCCTTGTGAGTTTTGAGGTCCACATTCCTTGGCAGACTGAGAACCATTACACCTTGCTTGGGAATTGTAAGTAAAAAAGTCTGTACATATAAGTATAGCCTAAGGCAGGACCATACCTATTTACCATGGCTTGCTTTTTGCATCCATGGTACCTTCCCATCTCAGGTGCCTCTCATACATCATCTCTGGCATTTCTAATCATAGCATGCAAAACTTTTTTTTTTGCATATTCTGGTGAGGTCACTGTTTTTCTGACCAAAATAAGTTCATGTATTAGTTTCTTTTTCAGTGTTAAAGGTTTCCAAACAGTACATTATGATTTATTAATTCAGAATGGCTGAGTGGAAATGGCAGATTCTGATGACTGTTTTGACACGCAGGGCAATTATGTCTATTGTCGGCAAAGAAGTAATTGATAAACAGTTACATTAGTTACATAATGATGTAGCATAAATACTGGTTACATTTTTCTTCTGGGTCTATTTTCTGTCTTAGCAATTTTTATATTCTGAAAGACTATTTATTCCCTTCAACCCAACTAATAAAAATGCGCCTAATTTGCATTTTATTTTTCTGACATTTCAAAAGTGCAATTCAGATCCTCTTCACAGTTGGATGGAAACAGTAATAGAGTCACCAACTGAGGGCAGCATGCAAGTTCAAAAGAACAATTAAACCGGTAACGAGTTGGAAAAGAGTTGGAAGATGAGGAAAAAGCTACATTTTATGATAAGTTGTTAAGCTTATACTGAGCCTAAAACAGATGAATACATCTCACGGCTGTGAGGAAAATAGAAAAATGGAACATCAAAGCCCTGTAGGAATTTAACATATGTCATTACTAAAGACTCAATATTTGTGCAAGCAAAATGTGTTGTGAACTCAGAGGCACACTCAGAGTTTCCTGGGGAAATGAAGTTCCATGACAACTCAGAGGAGTCAATTAATCGTAGGGCCTTAGTTCAGGCAGAATGATGAGGTGGGGTTAAGTCCGCTGGGCCACTAATTAAAAAGAAGCAAAGCTCATCTCTGTCTCTGCAACACAATGGTATTTTAGATGGATGCTTGTGCTCACTAATGCACACACACACACACACAGACACACACATGCATATGCACACATAAACAAATAAGCATGCACACTCACACTCACACAAAATCACACAGAATCCTCATTAGATTACACTGTGCAAAGGCTGCTGTTCCAATACTGTGCAAAGCTTCCAAATGCAAGCGAATTATCCTCCATCCCAGGTCTGAAATGCAATGTGTGGGATGTTAACAGCATAACTAAGTCTAGCAAAATCTACATGATTATCCCAATCAAAGAGGTGATGGAGAGCCACGCTGAAGTTGGCTAATCAACTCCATTAATGCCCAACATTAATTCAATGCCAGTGTAAAACATAGTTACATGACATTGAGAAAGCAATTATCAGCAAGACAATAATTTGGTTAATAAAGATCCCATTAACAATCATTATGCAACTTTGCTGATTCTTTTATCTCAAGGCGAGCAGGAGGGAAAGAAGACAGATGCCCTAACTGCTGACAAAGACCTTATTTCATTCCTTTTGTTTGAGAGAAGAGACTGTATTAGAGATAGCCATGGGTTTTCAGTCCTTTATAAAGTATCAGTTGTGTTCATTTTCTTCCTGGGTAATAAGGCTTAGAGAAGGACACTGGAAGAATGGCTCACCTCTTCCTCTTCACCTCAATTTACCTTGTCCTCCACAAGCCCTGCCTCAGAGTGTTCTTTGATTTGCATTTATGCAGCTAAATAATGAAAGTGTGTGGTGTAGTACATCAGTGGAGAGCCCAAATTTAGTTTAGGCAGGTGGGCTGAAATGCAACCAGGCATCCTAATATGCTTGGTTACACAGTATCCATGCACAGTCTTGTCAGTCATGTAATGGACTAAATGAGCACTTAAAGCAAGACTTTTGCTGAGCATCAGCAACAGTGGCCTCTGCTTCCTCAAGTGGTAATTACAGGACGCTGGCACATTTAATTCGGTTGATATCTGAGTGGGGAAGGGCGCCGCATTATTTTAAGAGAGGGGAAACCATTCAAAGGCTAACAGACTTCGACACAAGACCGGGACAGAGAGGAAGGTGAAAAGACTTTACTTTTCTTTTTACTGTTACTGACGTCCCTTGTCTTGCTTATGGCTGATCTGATTGCGTGACCAACATCTTAACCCACAGCAGTGTTGCACTAAAATGTCATTACTAACAGATAGCATGACTCATCAAAGCCATGGATGTATTATAAGAGCTGGATACGGTGCCGCTGCTCAGCCTTGCAGCCAATTTTTCCCAATGGCCACTTACGATATTACAGTGAAAAATCCCCCTGTGGCCCAAGAAGCATTTTCCCCATAGACCACCATTGTAAAAGAGACGTCTGTAAAACTGTTGATAAGACACCTTGAACTGCAAACAAGGTCAATTATGACTCTTTCTATTAAGATTTTTTGATCCATGGATGTTTTATATTTGTAAAACTTTTCCGTGGCATTCCCACAATGTAAAGTCTATGAGCCGGGTGGGAACTTGTGGGCGATGCCAGCAGGAGAAACACTACTGTGCATATTCAGTAGGCTGCATACCCCTAGAAGTAAACTTTTTTGGCGTATTCACCATGTGAGCAATTCTTTATGGACTGAATAGATGCCATTTTCAGTTCTGTATCCAGCTCTTATAATACGTCCATGACCAACATCCACTGCCTGAGTCACGTTATGTTACCGTCTACATCATCTCCACACTGACGGCTGATGGCTGGCAGTATGTAGTTTGATAAGCAGCTAAGCTACAAATTGATACCTTGTGGAGTTGTTAACCACTAGTGGTGCACTGAAGAAATGTTATGATGAGCATCCATGTTTTGTTTTTATCTAATACAAGCACGGAGTTGCAAATATTATACACACCCACAAGCATGGTGGTGATGTGATACACGTTCAGTTTCGAGTGATTCCCCTGAATAATAATAATTGCTGGTAACATGTCAGGAAACCTATCATTGCACCAAAAAAGAGGGGAGAAGACTGCTAAGCTAACAAACAATGAATTTATTTATTTATTTATTTTTTTAAAGCATCACAAATGTATAATGATCATTTACACAAGGTGTTTTGGGGGAAAACACTGAATGTAAACATAACAGCATTTGTTTACAAGAGAACTAAACAGGGTACCTTTTAAATGCCCAGAATGCATTTGTCTTTGAAATATCAAGACTGATAGAAAGCATCTCTTCTTCAGGGATTGGTTCTGCTAACTAAAGTGTTTCTATTATAGTATCTGCAAATGTCGCACTGAGATAGTATAATATATGAGGCTAAATATTGAGTCGTGAATGGTCTTGGTAGATATACAGTAACTAACATAGATGGATGGATACTGATTTACCATTCCCTCCTTCCACTCCTCCTTGCGCTGCACGAGGCAATGCAAATAAGATTCTTTGACAAACTGACAACATGATCCTGAGTGTCCTGCTCAGTCAAACAGCCAAGGAAGCTCTCCATCAGTTTTAGCTCTAGGATGTGTATAGTGTGTGTGTGTATGGTTGTATCAGTCGCTGTGCAATATTTATTTAGATTTTTAAGTCAAGTATTATAAAGGCAGCAGAGGTTTTAACTTGTCATTAAAGTGTGGGTGTATTTACCTATCTCTCTCTCTCTCTCTCTCTCTCTCTCTCTCTCTCTCTCTCTCTCTCTCTATCTCTCTCTTTCTCAATACAATTTTCAGTTCAGTGGGCTTTATTGGCATGACATTGGACATATGTTGCCAAAGCACAATTATGATTATAAAAGACAGTGTTAAGGGATGAAATTAACAAAAATAATTTGAATAACAATATTAGTCAATAGAATCAAATAAATAATGACATAAATAAATGGACAACTACTACTACTATCTACTGATAATAAAAATAAAGAGATGTTAGTAGGGATAATATATATCCATTATTCTATAGATAACAAAAGAAAATCTACTGATAATAAAATGAAGAGATTTTAAAATTAAACAGATGTTAATAGTAGGGATAATACAAGACAGCCATTAGTCTATAAATAACAACATGAAAATAAAGGAGATGGTGGCTGTATGTAGAATATGGTAAGTACAAATATATTTCTGAATGTCTATCTGTTATATATGTTAATGCTCTACTGGTTGTCTCTTTGGTGGCAGGAAGTGACATATTTAGCAGCCAACACTGTACATTCTTTCTTTTCCCCTTGAATGAATGAGGGGTAACTTCTTCCTTTCTGTCAGACTCTGGAATTTGGGGCAATTTTTTTTTCAGATTATGGAAAAAATTCCTCCCTAATATTTCTGTAGTTTTGACATTCTGTCTGTACAGCTCCCTCATCACAAAGATAGCACAGCCTGTCCTCTCTGGGCAGCCAGGTCTGCCTATATCTGCCCTGCTCTATTGCCAGACTATGGTCACTCAGTCTGCACATTGTCAATGTATTTCTCAGGTTCTTATCAGTTACTGTGGTTAGGTAGTCCGCCACAGTATACTGTCTTTTTAGGCCCAGGTATGTTTCTAGGTTGTGTTGTGAGCATATAATATTCTAATAAGTGATGTATTTTTCCCCACACAGCAGACAATCTATTTCTTACTGGCTTTTTACAAGTGCTGTTTACAAGTACAAGTGCTCATATGCAAAATAACAGAGCGAATAAGGAAGCTGACTTGATAAATATGATACAACACACTGAAATGCTGGAGAGAGTAAAAACTTTCTGCTCTACATGCTTTTTGAAGAATGCTTTAATTTTATGTTATAATTATCTCTTATGAAAATGGGGATCTCTCAGAGTTTGGCGAAGCTCTATAATTACCTGATAATTTCCATTTTCATTTTAGATTATGTAAAGATGCCGACTGACCTCCTCTCTTTGGCAGACGGTGTGCAGACTGCAGGGTGGTGACTGTCTGAGGGAAGCCGCGGTGGGGGAGAAACCTGACTATGGAGAAGTGCATGTATACAGAGATTTTGAGTATAATTGGTGTAAGGTCACATAATCTGGTTACTCAATAATTGAGTTTCTTGTCTGCATGTTAATGCACTGATGTGTGAGTCTGGCTGGACGCGCCTTTAGGTTGTATGATTGGTGGAAAACTACTTTACCTCACAGGTTAATTGGCAGCCTGCTTGGCCATGCAGTGAGCCGGGAGAATTTAAACATATAACCGATCTTAGCCAGGTTGTTAGTCTGGATGCTAGCTGTGGGAGGCTCCCACGAGGCCCCGTGGAGCCCCACAAATGAGAACCAGTGTGTGAGATGCTGTGCACAGCAGGCGGGATCCCCTGAAGCCGCTGGACCGGACCAGAGGAGCCAGAACATTCAATCACATGCATTGAAGTGTAAAACAAGAAGGGCCTAGCCTCATGGAAAAAAGGTGGCAATTTTGGAAGTTGGTAATTTTGGTCTTCTTCATGTTAACCGTCAGGGCCCCGAGTCTGACAGAAGTGATGGAGAAGGTCCAGGCTCTGCCGAAGACCTTCTTTAGTAGGGGACAGTATGACCAGGTCATCTGCATAATAACAGACGCTTTATTTCTGTGTCTTTGAGACCAGGTCCTGGTGACTGTTCTAAGAACAATGCCAGTTCATTAATATAAGTATTGAAGAGGGTGGTGAGGGTGCAGCTTGGTTTCACCCCGCTACCCTGTGGGCAGAAGTCTGTGTGTTTATCTCCAAATTTGACGGCCAATTTGTTATTTTTATATATTGATTTAATTACCCTCCAAAGTGTTTCCTCCTATACTACTTTGTATTAGTTTGAAAACTAATCACTCATGCAGACTGAATCAAAAGCTTTTTGTAAATCAACAAACATTTGATGAATTGAGTCTTTATTTTGATTTACATATTTATCAATTAGTGTGTGTAGGGTGAAAATGTGGTCAGCTGTTGTATAATTTGGAAGGAATCCAATCTGACTTTGGCTTAAGACATTGTGCTCGATGAGGAGGTGTATAATTCTTGAATTTAGAATACTGCCAAATAACTTCCCCAAGTTACTACTTTACACAGTCAGTCATTGTTGGGATTGAATTTGTCTCTTTCTTGAAGATGGGTGTGATCAGCCCTTCACTCCAGCGATCAGGGAAATGACCCACACTTACTACCAAATTGAATATCTTTAGGATGGCCGTATTTTAACATCTCATTTAAGATGCCATCAGGCCCACATGCTTTTTTTTTAGGCTGCAGAACCCTCAGTTTGCTCTAATTCAGTGATAGGGTAATCCATCGGGGTCTGAAACAGTTTTTCTGAAGTCTGCACTTGAGCTTGATTCTTTGGAGGTTTTCTGTTGAGATCTTCAAAATGATTTTTCCATGTATCTCCATTTTGAATGGACTGTTTCAAAGTTCAAATTTTCCCAGAATTTATTTTAAACCAGATACTCTTTAATCAATTGTAATTGGTTTTGGGGATATTGTTTTTTTTTTTTTTGCTCTCAGTGTGTTTTTATATTGTTTTAGAGTCTCACAGTAACTAAGGCGGAGCTCCTGGCTGTCTGGATTCCTGTGCTTTTGGTTTGAGACTTTTCTTAATGTCATCCTAATGGTTTTGTAGTCAGAATCATCAAACCACCTTTCCCTGTTCATTTTCTTTGGTTGTTTTGCATTTTAAGTTTGATAATGAGGCCAAGTGATCAAATATGTGGTTAATGTTAACCAGACGCAGCTCTACGTCTTCTGTATTCTGAGGGTACAATTGGACCAGAAAGAAGTCTAGAAGAGACTGGATTTCTTCCCTGACCATTGCTTCCCGGTACTGCTCCAGGCTGTTTTGTGCCCATCTGTTTCACGTCTTTATTTTGTACAGCATACAGGGCTGAGAACATGTTATCTGTGTCTGCTCTTTTCAGAAGTGATCTGAGAGTGATCTGATAGAGGTGTTTGTTCTTTCACCGTGAAGCCTCTCAAAGAGGTTTGGTCTAAATCTGTTATAGCATAACAGATTTAGACCAAACGGTGCCAGACAGTGCTGCTGCCAAGGTTTGAACAATAGGTATAACGCAGGGTGCAAAATTAACTCTTTTGTCCACTGGCCAAATGGCTAACTAGTGATTGTTCAAATTTTATCAGCCACTCAGTAGATTACCATTTTATTTTTTTGACTGGTGAGTGAAGCAAATCTACCTGCCACTTGCCTATTTTACCAGCATGTGGCTGGTGCTAATTTTGTGCTCTGGTATAACGTCCAAAGGAGTCCCCTTGTAGCCTTCCATTGATAATGTACAGACCCAGCGCTCTGCAAAGCCACAAGACTTGTTTTCCACTCTTGTTTGTGTTGTTGTCATAATAATTATTTCTGTCGGGAAGGATAAAGAAGTAAAGGTTAGCTCCAGTGATGTAACTGTCACCTTCAATCCTAGTAAAGTCTAGCTCCTCACCAGTTCTAGCATTTAAATCTCCAGTGATCAGCACAGATCTCTGGGCCTGGAAATGACTGATCTCTTCTTCTATGGTGGAGAAAATCTCATCATTGAAATATGGAGATTATATTCGCGGAATATAAATTGCACATAAAAGAATAGTTTTCTCAGTGGAAATTATACCTTTTTTAATTTTTAACCAAATGTGATATTTCCTTTTTTTCATTATTTCTATTGAGTCTGCTAGTTCTGACTTGTACTATATATCAACATTCCCCTTGAATCTCTGTCCTCTGTGACTCCATTTAGTTTTGTTGATGGGACAATAAACTCTCAATAGTTGGGGGGACGGCCAGTAGGGGCATCACCAAGTCTCCTGCAAAATGAATATATCAACATCATTAACCTTGTCTAAGAAGTCAAGGTTTCTACTTTTTAAACCAAATAGATAAGAGTTTAAACCCTGAATACTTTAAACAAATATGCTAAGAGTGATTTCAGTGCAATTGTAACAATTTGTCATTTTAAAAAGAGAAGAAAGAAATAACTGTTTCATAACTGTAATCATCACATTTACAATGTGATGATTACAGTTATGAAACAGTTATAAATTTTAAGGTTTTAACTTGTGTGTACATATAGCCTTTAGTTTGTGGACCTTTTGTTAAAGAACCACTACCTGCTCATTACCACTGACCATGACTGTGGTCCACAAGATGACAGCATGATGTACTCAGCATGTCCTGGATGGTTCTCACTTCACTGTGGGTGGGACCTGCTGCTCATCTGTCCACCTCAGAATAGGAGAGATAACCCATAGAGATAGGGAGAACTCATTTCAGCTAAATGAATCAGCCATTCCTCGTCCATGACGCCGTGTCCGACAGCGATTTCAGTGCAAGTGACCAACAAAAGCTCAAAATGGCACACTGTGTAGGACGTTCCAGTATAAAACAAAGCGATCAAACTGATTTTGTCGCTGACAGTTGCTCACATTGCATTCAGTTAGGACACACTGTAAGAGACAGGGCCACTCTCATGGCTGCTCTGTGTTTGGACACCAAAGTTTTGCCACCTTCTGCCTGGAGAAAAGCCTTTTCTCATCAACGCATTTTTCCATTTGAGTCGATCAGTAACACTATCTGCTTTTGCAGTGAGACTGTCTGGTCTAATGGGACCATCTGAGTGTGTGATGTGGCTGCTCTGGTTGAGAGAAGGGATCATCCTGCTGGTTGTTCTGGGAGGGGCTCACTAATGTGTGTTGACGATGGTCAGTCTTCAGTGTCTCAGACTGAGTGAGGGAGGCCACCTGTTCCTTCAAACCATCCAGTGCTCTCTCCTTCTCCTTGAGTTCCTCTTTCAGAGCAACAAGTTGAATCTCGTGACTCTTTCTTTCTAGCTGCCGTTCTCCCAGAGGTTCTTTTAGAGCAGCAAGCTCTCAGCTGTGACTCCCTCTCTCGTGGTTTAGCTCTTTTACCTGTTCTGACAGTGCAACAAGCTCTCTCCTCTGGCTCTCTTTCTCTTGTTGTAGCTCTCGCACTTGTTCTGTCAGAGTGAACAGGTCTTTCTTGTGGCTTTCTCTGTCTTTGAGTAATTGTTTTTGATGGGTTGTCTGTATGCTTTCTTTTCTCATCTGTTCCATTTGTTGTTGTTGTTGTAAGAGCTGTGCTGAGTTTTTGTCTGTCTGATTCAAGACCATTTCCCTGAGCTGCAATACCTCCACTTCTTACTGGGTGAAGTGTTCCTTCAGGTCTGTAAAGGAGGTCTGACCTGGAGTGGTCAAGGTCTGTTCTGAGTGATCATGGTGCTCCTCCTCGGTTGGGATGCTAGAGATAGTTGGAGGGTCTGTGTCACCAGCATGATGCTGGAGTTTCATAGGAGAGGTGTTTTCTCTCTCTACCAGTGAATTAAGTGCCTGGAAACTGTCCTGGAAAGGCTTGAGATACCCTTTCACCATGACTGTACCACACTTCTATCAACATTGACAGTTGTCATTATGCTGTTAGAGTCCTCTGGGTTCCTGATCTTTAACCTCCAGTACTCCTTGTTGCCCTTTTTTGCCACTGAAGGGTGATGGTCGATAATGGCTCTGTGCAAGGTTTCAGGTCTGTCAGTGTAGATGAGATGACTAATTTCTCCACTTTTGAAAAGATCAGCACAACGGGTTTGTGGCTGTCCCCTTTAGAAGCTCCAGTTTGAATGTACTTCTCCCTGTGTCCCCTGTATTTAATGTCTGGTGGGTAGTGTATGTTGATAATGTCATGTCATGTAATGCTCTGCTCTGGGCAGTGAGGGATGGTTGGCTGCTGTTTTGATCGGCTCATTGGTCAGGTTTCTTTGAATAAAAATTCAAATTTCATCTTTCCAACTGCTACTGTTAGCATCCATTGCTAGCTTCCTACTGCTACAGTTAGCCGCCACTGATTCTAACAGCCACTTTGGCGTTCCAGGTGTCACTGTTTGACCTCAGCACAAATGGCTCAAATGGCTTGTAATTTAAGGTTTTCAACAGTTCAGGGGTGTTTTTTCTTCCATTAGTTATATGTAGGCTTACTCGCTCCCTTTTGAGTGTCTATTTTTTGTTGATTTTTCTCCTGTTTCCTCTCTCCTAGCAACAAGCTCCTGCCATGGATAAAACACTAGATGCAACACGTTATAATGACTTGCCATTCTGGGATTGAGCCATATGACAGCCATGTTACCTATTGGAACCTATGGTTAAAGAGGCTTATATTGTCTTTATAGTCCTTGTATTTTTCTACCTATACACTAATACTGTTTTTTATTCAAAGTAATGAGCTTATGACAACTGTCTAGAATGAACCAAAAATATTCTGGTAGAATTTTGATTATTATATCTCCAAGAGAACAAATATTTAATTAAATAATTAATATGTAAGAACTGTCTTTGGTGTTCTGAATGGCTAATATACTACATTATGCAATATCTTTTGTGTAGAAATCTTAAATAGATTCAGTATTATGGCCCATATTAGCAGGCAGTAACAATCAGAAACACAAGAGAGAAACACACCTACTGTAATACACTAATATATTTAATAATGTCATAAATTGTGCACGAGGCAAGCTTCAATTACAGAATGGAACAAAAAGAAATGAACTTGTGTCAAATAACAATAGGTCTAACATCTTTAATCACTATGCCTATTAGGTCGCATTAATTCATGTGTAGTTACATGTGCAATAGATTATTTTCACATACAATAGTATTTAACTACCGAATGCAAGGTATGCATTTCACAGCCTAGTCCTATTTTATCTCAGCTATACTGATTTTTGAGACAGCAAACCTATCTCAGTTCTACATCATACACAATATAGGCTACTGGAGGCCTATTATTATTCATGCATTAGTTAAATAGCAGGGTCTTCATTTGTTCGTTGAGCCATCATGTGACCACATGAGAGTTTGAAATGAACTTGACCTGAACTGCTGAAGTACAAATCTCCTTCCTTCCGACTGGATTACTTCACCTGATCAAGACAAGGATCATTTTTTATTTGCTATACTGAAAGGAAAATTGTGTAAAGGCATGAGGTAAGCTGACAAGTGGTGTTAATATATGATGATAGATTGCAGGATTCAAGCTGGCTGGCTAATTTTGGGTTAGCTAGATGTGAACATGTAATTTAGTGACCCCTCGTCCTCAAATAACAATATGTTGGCTGATTGTTGGTTGGTTACTGTTCTGTGTTGCTGGATGTGGCTAACGTTGCTGTTGTGTTGATTTGCCTGGGCTTCACTTTTTGTGTAGATTGTAATGTAGCTGGCTCGCCTGATTTGTCTTGTGATATCATGAAATGGGATTTAGGAGTGAAGACGAGCACTTCTTCTTGTTGTTAACATGTATGTTTACTTTACACTTGATTGGCATGGAATCGGCTGCTTAGCAGTCAAATGTTACTATTAATAACTTTGTTATAATATTACTAAACGTTACTTTTGAGCTGTAAGTAAGTGTAGCTAACATTAAAACAATGTTTGCTGGTTATAACTTTTCTGTAGCTAATAGATCAATGCTGTTGAGAACTAGCAATAACTTCGACTTAGACCTCAGCTGGTCCGTACCTTGGTAGCAGTAAAGTTACCTAGTTCACTAACTTTTTGTAGTTTTAGTTGACCCATATGTAAAAAAAATGAATCTCTCATCTGCTCTACACTGACCTGTGGAAAACGATGCCAGCTTGCCTGGTATTTTTGGTCCTTTTAGTAAAGCAATTAGGTGCTGCACAGCTGACAACCATAGTTGATGCCCATAGGCGGCAATGGTAAACAATAGCCAGGTAAGATGGCGGACGGTTATCCCATGAGTTATAACGTAACGTCACATCTAGTATTTTATATCTATGGCTCCTGCTAACTCGTACTAACTCTTGTCACACCTTCTTCAGGGAATTGTCTTGTTTTTCTCTTGTCCAGTTTGATTTGCCCCTTGTCTTTGGTCCAAATTTTTACTTTGTTCTTCAGTTTAAAACGACAAAAATACACACAAATCTAGGAGCTCATGCAGTGCATGTCTTCCATCTCTCTCTCTTTCTTTTCCTCTTTCTCTCTCTATTTGTATTGATAAAACTTTTTTGAAGCACTTTCAAAAGAACTTCAACAAGTGCTTTATAACAGAATCACACACCACTATGCAGCAGTAAAAGGCACTGTAGAGTTCGATAACAGCAGGTAACAGTTAAGCTATAAGATTAGAAGAGCACGTAAGCTAAGACGAAAGAACATGTTATTAAAATGAGAAAGATGATAACGTGTTTCATGTGCTGTTTTAGAGGTATTTATGCCGTGCTAAGGAGAAAATTATGTGAGTATACTTTTAAATCTTTGCCTAAAAATAACCCCCACCTCCTCCCTCAAACAGCACCGCCATATGGAAACACACACCCACATGTGCACACAGACCGGGGATAATCTAATTTCCCGTGTCTTCATGGATGAAGGAGTAGAATCGGAGGTACAGTGGCCCGCTGGCTCTCAGAGACCGAAATACAGAGAAAGATAGAGGAAGCATAGGAGTGGAGATAGGATGGGGGGGGGGAAGCTATTATTCCTGCAGTTCTGGGAAAGACACTTCATCTGAGCATCATCTGTGGTTTTCTCCTGGGGGCTATAAATGGTTGGCTAACAACAATAACAACACATCTCTCTGGAAGGGAAAGCCACTGGCTGGAAAAAACCATAGTCTTATCACACACCAGTCATCTTTGTCATGTAACTAAAAGGCACGGGGTGTTGTGCCACACAGGCACACAAGCAAGTGTTTTATCCATGAGGAAATCCATCCAGGAGGAAATCCATGTTGCCTTGAAGGTTCATATACTTTAATAAATATTTACTTTAATATCTAGCCATCTGTTTGTGCTGACATAAACAAAAGATTTGTCCGTCAGCGGAAAGTTAACAATTGTTATAATCGATCAAAAATGCCAAACTTTTGCTGTTTTCAGCTTCTCAAATGTGCAGAGGGACTTCATTTGTCTAATTTACATATTAATACTATTTTTGGGTTTTTTGACTGTTGGTCAGACATAATGATCAATTTCGAATAGTCACTTTGGGGTCTGGGAAACTGTGACAGTAATTTTTCACTATTTTCTAATGTTTGACTAAAATGAACTCATTAAAAAAACGCGTGTAAGATCAACAGATAAAATATATGTAAATTCAGAAATTGTCAGTTGCAGCCCTAATCTAATCTATCCAGTCCATCCATCTGTCTTCATCAAGTATCTGCAATTAGACCCGTAGCATTGATGGTCTCTACAGCTGCCCTCCTGACTTTGTATTCCTGCTGGGGAACAGTTTCTGTGATATGGCTCCCTGCCACTTCAGAGCTGCTGACCTGGGTTAACTTAAACATCTTGATAGTGTCCAAACCCCAGGGAACCATCTTCCTGGCTCCTAACTGATGCCTCTTTCACATGGCAGTACTGTTTTCTCTCAGCAAGAAGGACCAACGATCGATACCTTGAAGACATCTTGCTGTGTTTGTGTATGTTTCTGTGCTCTGGTTTCTTCTCACAGTGCAAAGAAGTATAACTCCTGTGGCCTTTTTACAGTGTAGGAGTTCTTGAATGTACCTTATAGAACTGACAAAATATTTCCTATGGTGCTTCCTACTTACAAGTCCAGCACTAAAAATTTTACTATGTCACGCTCAGACAGAAAGAGATACGCTAATCTCAACTAATATAACTTTATTGCTCCTTTCATGGGTCTCTCCGTGTTGCTTTACAGTGTCTGTGTTGTGTCTGAAATTGGCTAAATTTCACAGAGTCTGGGAGGAGATCTATGTGAAGCAATCGATTTAAAATTGCCACTGAGCGGGAGAGTACAACTGATGTCAAGGCTTCCCAGAAATGAGTTTTCTTGGCTTTCCGATTGAAATGACATGGAGGCATTGTAACTGGAGGCAAACTGCAGCCAGGCAAGGGCCTATTATCGAGTGCTCCCCAAGCCAAACCAAAGTCGTTCACATTCAGAATCTGCTCTCTCTCCACTGTCCCCACACTCCCCCATCACACATAGTATACATTATGGCTTGGCGATATGGACAAAATCAAATATCACAATATTTTTGACCAAATACCTCAATATTGATATTGCGACAATATTTACACAATGAGATTTTTAATAAATACTCTTCAGTAATGTGGATATAATAACTAAGTGGGTAGAGGCAAAGAATAGAACAACTCAAACAGCCTCAGTGTTTCCCCTATATTTATTCTGCGGCGCCGCTGCTAATTTCATAAATCATTAATATTAATACTAATGATGCACAATAACGCACTATGTTATCGTGGAATTGTTTTGAGTCATCGACTAATGCATCAAATCCTAGAATCTTCCCTCTCCTCATTCTTCAAAGAACATCTACATGAAAGGTTCTGTTAATGAGAGTAGCGTAGGGCGATGCGTAATGTGTGTGCGCAGAGAGTGTGTGGTTGAGTGAGGAAAAGGTTAGCAGTAAGTTGTCAGTCTGACAGTAAATGTTCAGTACAGGCTACAGTGTGTCAGTTACTAAATGCTGCAGCCTCTCAAGACCAAGGAAAATCTTGTTTTGTTGTTTCCCCAACTGCTGGAAGTGAGTGAAGGGGATTAGATCCGAAATTAGCGACAATGGATTTACTGTAATGCAGCCTTTAAAACCAGGAAAAGACTACACCTACACCATAACACGATATATTACTGTATCCAAAATCTAAGACTTTATCTAGTCTCATATCACGATATCGATATAACATCAATATATTGCAAAGCCCTAGTATACGTTCAATATAGAGGATATAGCACACAGCTTGAAGCTTCTCATTTCCTCATCTGCCCTTTTTGGGCCAGAGTAGGTCAGGGCATCTGCTTTCCAGAGGTCTCCTCACTGGAGACAGCCAATTAGAGTTCTCTCCCTTTGCATTGTCCATGGGGAGCAAGAGGAGGCGCCGAGGTGCACCTGTTAATATTTACTGTTCTAACAAAATACATCATTCATTGCCATCTGCTCTCCGGCAGCACGCGTAGGGGCGCTGCTGCTGCAAAATTAATAGCACTTCTAATGCTCCTTTCCTAATGGGCCTAATCAATTAATCAGCCCTTCGCAATCTGGAGGCACCATTAACCAACGCATAGATCCCTAATGCTGTCAAAAGATATGAGTCTTCTCCACTGCTGCAACCAAGTGAAAATGAATGAGAGCCTTTTTTTTGCTGATTTTAAAGTTATATTGCTTTATTAACTGTATAAACATGGTAAAAACACCTCACTCTTCAAGAAACTGTTCGACAGTGAAGCTTTGCTGCCACCATTGTTGTATGTCATCAGTGCCTTCCTTGCTATGTGATGACATATGCGTTGCAAGCGGCAGCCATGTACTCAGAAATATTGCATGGGCAGCCTGAAGCTTAGGCCCAGAGGCTGGATGTGATCGTGCATTTTGATGTTCTGTCTCTTAGTACATTTCATCAGCAACCAAAATGCAGTGTGAGTTTTTGTCAGAGTATGTCTGTCTGTTCCAGCACCTCTGGCCCCCCCTTTTCTCAGGCAAACACACCAAAGCAGGGGAAGACAGAGATGTAAAATGATGTTTGACAAACATTCTTCTCAGGAGGCATCTCATTTTGATTCCATGACCTCAGGCACCTGGAGCAACTGAGGTCTATTTCAAAGCCGAACCTCACATTGGAATTTTCAGCACACTTTTTACTCTAGCATGTAGGGCAAACAGTCTGGGGATTAGTGTGTATATCTGAGTGTGTGTGTGTGCGTGTGTGTGTGCGTTGTGTTAGTGGTGACGGTGGGTGGGCGGCGTATATGTGAATACAAAACTGTCATTTTATCTGTGCACTCTCAAGCCATCAACAGTATGATCACGCATCAAAGTGGCTGCTGTGTCTGACTGAATAATCACCGGAGCAAATCTCACTCCCATTCAGCCCCGAGTTATCAGAGAGGATATTGTTTTAACCCTTTGTAATGTGGCTCTGAGCGAGGATATGGAGTCTTTGTGCCGAGCTGGTAGATACAACTGTACCGGAGTTCTGAATACAGACTGATAACCTTGAGCATGTTTGAATTGTGAGGGTGTAACACATGCATACACATAGACGTATTCAAGTATTCCCACTTACTGATTCTTTCTTGCACACATACAGCTTGTGCTCCTGCATCACCCCCTCAATCTTACACACACATAAGCATTCAGCTATTGCTTGATCTCTCTAGAGTATATGCACACACACACACACACACACACAAATACACACCCAAATCTCTCATATCTACCATTGGTATGTTTGAATTCCCATAGTGATGCTGTGTGTCTCCCTTAAATACACTCGTACAGACACACACACAGCTGGATGTCTCACATCTCACCCACAGCCTAATTCACATGCACAGCCATTTAAATATTCCCATATCATTTGTGGCTCTCTCTCTCTCTCATGCACCCACACAAACACACACACCCATGCCAGATGATTCATCCCAGGAATAGCGTTCAACATCTGGCGGACAGGGTTTTGTCTCCTGCTACATCTCCTGGGTTGCCCTTTACCGGACCCCGGCGTGTCCTGATGGATCACCCACTGACCGGGATGGATGGTGCCTCATCCCCCTACCGAACCCTCTATTGCCATTTCATCCTATCTGCGCCGCTAATCTGTCATTCTCATAGGCCATTTGTTACTGCACATGGGCTGCCGTGCACTTTACATATGCGTGTGTGTGTCTGCATATGTCCACACAAGTGATTCCCTGACCCCCTGCTCACAGCTCCAGTTGGGCTGCCACCCTTACAAGCACCCAGGGGGGGGGACATGCTCTCTCTTGTAGCTATTTGTCTCATCTTTTGCAATTCTCCATCGTCAATTGCTGCATAAAAGAGTGGCCTCTTTTAAATACATTTTGCAGGGTTATGCTCTGTTATATGAGTTTCAGTCGTCAACTTATCTCCCTTCTCTCTTACATAGGAAATTAAAAGCAGGATTAAAAGGTGAAAATTGGATAAAAAGGTGAAAATTGTTTTGTCTGCTGTGGTGAGGAAAAAGTATACAAATAGAAAGTGGAACGGTTATTTCCTGTCTTTGAAGATAACACTTTATTTGGATCGTCCAGTAGTGCTGTTTCATGTGAGAAAAAATGATGCTGAACAAAGTATCACTTGGCTGCGTATATGCAGACGGTGACATACTGTTCTTACTGTTCAGCATTTAACTTTCCCAATATAGCACGGCTCGGCATTACTGCAAAAATGTATATTGAATTATGCTTTATTAATAGTTCTGTAATTGTGTCGTAATGATCAGAATGGACTACATGTTGAATAAAAACCTAAAAATAACTGAAAACTAGAAAGATTTCCAAAAAGATCAAAGTAATTCTCCTTAGTTTTCAGCTTTTCCTGTTGAGATTTTCCAGACTGTCTTCTGATGCAGCACAAGCGAGGGTTAGTAGGCAGAAAGGCAGGATACCATGGCCAGAGGGGAACTTGTCCATCACTCAAAACCCTCAACTGTGAACCAAGGGACCTCCAGCATCACACAGAGCTCTGTAACACAAACACGTGTTTAGCCCCGCAGCTGTGCAGAGAGGAAACTAAATAGAAAATCAAGGAAACGGTAAACAAAGTTGAGCCGATCTGTGTCAAACAAAAACTTAGCCTGGGGTAAGACAGCGCAGGCCTGTCTTACTCCTTGGCCTTGAAATGGATTGCTAGTCTGTTTCGCCCTGTCCGCATGTTCCCAGGCTGTTTTCATTCAAAAGCTTATTACTTAAGGATGCTTGGATGTGATTTTAAGCGTGGGCCTCTTTATCCACGGAAACCTAGAAGAGATGTGAAACTAACCCACCTCCAGAGGAGCCTTTGAAAAACATACAGTTGTGTTTACACAAAAATTGTCCAACTTCATGTTGGTCAGCAGGCCCTGTTTCATCCATTTTTGCTATGGTAGCTAGCCTACGGGCAACGTCTTGGCCACTTATTGAAAGCAGTGGTGGTAGCAACAGTATAGATTGTCAGAGCACTAGAGTGGATAGCTTGCAGTGTTTCCACCATCTAAATCACTCCTCCAAAAGGACAGAGGAAGTGTGTTTCTTCCTATTCTGGTTTTATCAAAGTAGTGAGGACCATGTGTTCCACAGACTCTTTCAGTGCTCTCTGGCAGAGTGGTACAAATCAGAAGTACACACAGCATTAATCAACAGCCTGGGAGGTCAGCTAAGCATACCTGTCCCCTCACGCATCCTTCTGGTGAGTCCTTGAAAATCTAGGCCGCAGCAATCAATCACAGATAATTCCCACATGAAGCTCTGATGATAAGCCCCTTGTGATTGTGTAGAGGAAAAATAAATGAGAAAAAGTTTGCAACTGAGTCTCAGACACGTTTATTTTAAGCTCTGTCAGCCTCTGCTTCTGCATCGGTACCCATGGAGCATCTAAGAGCGGGGACCTAAGGTCAAGACGCAGAGGCTGTCAGAGCTCTGTTCCAACTCCCGTAGAAGCTTTTTCCATTGTTTGACAGTGTAATTAAGCCGCTTGGCTGTATGTATGACAATGAGATGTAAATTATACAGTGACACATCTCACTTAGCTTGTTTTATGTATAATGTATGTCTTTTCCCCTCACTTTCAGAGTATAATAAGGCCTCAGTTACGATCTAAAACCTTCCCTTGTGCCCAGGAAACTCTGTAAAAATGAGCATTGATTGACATCCTTAAACACTTGACATTACACTTTATCAGAAAAATAGGTTCTTTCACCACAAAACAGCTTGATGATTCCAGCCAGAGCTGTATGAGTCATTAATTGAATTCACAGGATATTTCAGACATATTTGATAAGAGCAGTGGGGAAGTTTAAATGTAGGATTTCTTAAATATTCTGTCTGATTTTTATCTTTTTTTTTTTTTTTTTTTTCTCACCACCTGGCAGGATTCCTCCCTTTGATTCTTGATCTTGTGGCCAGATGCTATCACTAGTCTTATCACAGAATTGCACAGCACTGAAGGACAGGACTGTGAGGATGCTGGGGCCAACTTCATTCTAAAAAATATGTGGGAGGGCGTGGAGAATGATTTGGTTCTGATTGTTTAAGCTTTGAACAAATTTTATCCAAGAGGGGGAATGTGTGTTAGCATCCGTGACGCTGCTTTTGTGTTTATTACATATTTTTGTTTCTTTCAAACAGTGTATTACTCTCGTCATTAAATTACATCTTATTTATACCTTTGCTAAAAGATATTGATTAATGTAATGACTTGCATGCAGCTTTAGGGACATAGACCATTTTTAAAATCATTAAATATGTGTTTTATCTTGCTGTGTTTTATCCAGATCAATTTTCTCAGTTACTGAATCTCAAGCCGAATTTTGCAGTAGTATGTCTTTAGTTTTCATGACCTTCTGCTGTGCCAGATTTCACATTGTATGACTTGAAACAGGGAAAATCAGTATTGATTCATGAATCTTGTTCTTGAGAGCTAGGACTGTGTGATGTTTCCCCTTTTTCCCACTGTTGTTTTCGTTTGTGGGGGAATTTGTTGAGTGTGAGGAAAGGCTGCAAAAACTAAACAGTAAATACTGCAGCGGTTTCCATTTCCCATTGGAAACCCAGCGGGCAAACAGTCACAGTCTGAACCTGGGCTCCTGTCTCATATCACAGCACGATGTCACACACAAAGACATCAAAACCCAGCTGCAGCTGTGACTGACAGGTGCAAGCTTTCCATCTCCGGGACCAGGGAAGGAAAACAACTTCTGAAACAAAAGCTGAGTTGAGTGATTTGAATGTCACTGCTCGGTGGGGTTGGGATTCGATAATGCAACACAACTGGATGAGGCTTGGGATTCTGCAGCATGCTCTGGATATGTCTCTCCTCTTTCCAAGGGTGCTGTAGGCGGGGAAAATGGAAAATGTGGTGCTCTGCTGCTTTCAGTCATTAATCAGTGTGGTGACCCTCATCCTCCACTTCCCACCACTCCCTCAGCTCTTTCTCTCTTAACGCTGGCCAGGCATCTAATGCAGATTCAACACATTATGCACCCTAGGGCTCTGTCTGATGAGCAGAAATCCTCAGCTTTAACCTAAAGCTGTTGATACGGACAGAAAGGAGAGTGAAAGACGGTCTCTAGCTGTGATCGTCCATCTGTGAGTCCAGAGTGTAGGCCTGATGAGGCTGACGCTGCTGCTGCTGCTGCTGCTGCTGCGGCGGCTGCTGAAGTGGTCGTGTCGGTGGTCTGATGGGCTAAGCTTAATGCGTTCTTACTGAATGCAAGTTTGATGAAGACCAAATGTATGGAGCACACATGAGGCAAGAGAACACAGATTAGCTCACCACAGTGGTGTTACCAGCGCAGGGGAACGAAGAAAGCGAGGGAATAGGAAAGGAGGAAAAAAACCTACCACATGGCATCCCTACAAAAATAGCTCTTTCTCTCACATCATCCGTATTTCCCAATTTCTTCCCTAGCAGCTGTTTTGATGGATCATTTTGTCTCCTTAATAGCAGCTCCAAATCCCTAGATGCTCACCATTTATGTTCTGTGGGAGACTATAACAATTTAGCTGAATCCATCTAAAAGATTAGCGCAGGAGCAGAGGAAGCAGAAAAGACAAAAGTCTAAGCTTTACCCAAGAGGCAATCAACTTGTACTTTATTTAGACTTTTCCTTGCTTTTTTTTTTTTAAGTCAATGCTTTGTCAATATTAACTATAGCTGCTGCTTGCCTCTTGATTTTTGAAGGAGGCTGGTATAAATGATGCAGTCCTCCAAGCTTGCAGAGGCCTTTCAATCATGCATGAGTGGTGGATAAGTGATGGAAGCTGCTGTGGCCCGCCACTCTCTTTTCTTCCCGTCTGGTTTCCATTTTAACTGGGGGGAAGAGGATGAGAGAGATTTTCTATAACACCCACCGCTTCATCACAAATATCAAGAGCGAAAAAGAAAGCGAGTGATGTTGTGAACAGTAGTCTCTGCCAACCACAGTAGATATATTTACAGTCTCTGAGACATATCAGCCAGAGCGGATCATGTGCAATAACTTCAGACTGTCAATCAGTGGCGCACGGCTAACTCTTTGTTCAGGGTTTGCATAGCACATTAATAAAAGGCTCATAATTTGTTTGATCACACTTTCTCGACATGACAATTTAGCATTTATAACAGCCTCATTATACATTTATACAGCATTTATGGGACATGACTGTATAGCAGATTTGAAATTAAAATAACTCATGAAAAATGATGATTTATACCATTTTTGGTGTTGAGAGAGACAGAGAGAGAGAGAGAGAGAGAGAGGTAACTTCCCATTCATTCTCTATTTCATTTCATTTCGGGAATTTGACAGAATAATGACGGTAAGATTTGTATTATTGTTGAAAGTTCAGTCAGCAAAAGCGAGTTAATATAGATGTTTGCTACAGTAACTGTGGTGGTAGCTGGCCAGCTAACATTAGCTTTGTGCTTTGCAAGTTCATATTTAGTCTACCAATTGAAAGTAAAAAAAACTCATTATTAAAAGAAACTAACATGCAGATAGATGTTTAATTGTGTAGGTCTAACTGTTAGCCCATGCGCCCGGCTGTCATCTGAACAGACTGTATATACTGTACATAACCACCAAGTAACGTCTTTTTTTTACCATTTAATATTTATCTCAGAACTCTTCACTTCTTTGCACTATTTGTATCCTGTTTACAGTTCACAGAAATTGTATCATCTGTATAGTCATTTCTTGTGTATGTTTCTGAAGATTGTCATGTTGTTGTTGTTGTTGTGTGTTAATACATTGAGAGCCACCTTAACCCGGAGTCAAATTTCTTGTATGTGTAAACACACTTGACCGATAAAGATGATTCTGATTTATAGGATAACATTACTGGTTATTTACTATTGAAGGCTGCAGCAATTTTGATCAAATGTTAATTAATTGTTAGATCTGGCTAGTCTGATCTAATTAATGTCCTCAAATGAAGATGGAAGTTGTGCAGCTGTTTGCTGTGTTTAATACTTTGGATTTTATCAGGCCAGTTGTTGAATAGCGACAGATGGGAGCTCCGTAATTTTTTAAACTAAGTAATTATCTGTTATTTAATTTATCATTTAAGTAACTTGGTTTTTACTCAATCTTTTCTTTCAACTCCTAACGTAGCCAATTCTTCTTTTGCTTTGAACATAGGTAAGTAGTAAATGGTAAAAAAAGAGAAGATATTACTTTATATATAATACATACTGTATAGTAGGTGGTTATGTACAGTATATAACTTACAGCCTGTTCAGATATACAATAGTGTGTGAAACGTATGGCACATTTTGTAAAACAACTACCCAATCTCCCCACAACAGACTTCAGTCTGACTGATTTTATTTAAAGTAATCTGCAGGCCTGATCTACATGATTGAATGATGTGTGTTTACTGTAGCTAATGTTAGTCCAGCTGCTGGAGACAGCTGCTCAGCTGGACGGATGTCCCTGGGATGAACAATACTGTCGCTCCGATCTGTCCATTTACTGCCACCACTAAAATGCATTTATATTCAGAGCAGGGGAGTGTCGCTTATACAGTTCATCACTTTTGTGTTGATTTTGTTGGAAGCATGTGTAATTAGAGTCCTGCTGTCCGACACTCAGCTCTCAGCCTGCATTAACCGAGCAGCTGCTTCTGTTCAAGATGCTAGTTTAGCGTTAGCATGAGCCTCAGATAGCTAAACTGCACAGCCGCCAGACAACAACGTTTATTAATTAAACGATAATCGATTAATCATTGACATCCCTACTTTATATCATCTATTTTCTTTATACTAGTAGACAGGAAAAAAGAGCCGTATTTTTAGGCTCTTACTCCAGTGGACTCTTTCCGTAGCCCACTAAATTGCCATATGAAACAAATCTGTGCGGGAAACCTGTGAAGTTTTGTAAAGTATTGCAGTGTGTGTTGGTCAGCTGGTCTCATTTGTTAGTTCTGGATTTGGTGCTCTGCTCCACTAAAGTTAGTCTCTAGATGATGGGGTATGAAGTTATCACAAAACGTTTACTCTTGCAAAGCTAAGTATTGAGTTATTAAATCAAAAATGCTCTGAAATGCTTGCTGTTTTGAAAATGAACCACAAGATAACTAGCATGTGTGTTCTGTACACTGTCCAGGTCCTGTGCAGTTGAGGTCCACCTTTTTCGTTCCTTCAACATAACGTTATTAACTAAAGTTATTACAAAAAAGAATGAAAAATTGGCAGTTTGAATTGAACCCGAATCATAGAAGATAAAAATCATGATTTTTATGCCAATGGATTTTTTTCACTCACTCCAAGCCTTTCAGTGATGTATTGTAAGTGGTTAATCCAAACATTTTCATGCAAGGAAAAAGTCTAATCAATGTATATTATATTTATATGTGACTAATATAATCACAATAATACATAAATATGTATTAATGAATTAGGCTTCTTAATATTATTATTATTATTATTATTATTATTATTATTATTATTATTATAAGTTGTAGTGGTAGAATGAGCCGTAGACTATATAAGGAACTTTCTTTTAGGGAACAGTAAAATATTATGTTGCTGATAAGTATAAGCCCAACAGAAATTGTAACCTCCAACTCGCCAAGCTGCATGATGGCATCACCAGTACATACATCAGCTTATCAGAAAAGTGTGGTGATACAATGGTATAAAGCAAATTATAGCGATAAAACACAAAGTCTATCTTTATAATAGAAAAAGAGAATTGAAACAAAAAGAAGACAAAGAAAATTGGAATGTACCTATAATATTTACTTTTTCTACAGTCATGGAAACCTTATCAGAACGGTGGTAACGTACATAGCTTAGAGGTTAATCCATCTCTCTCTGCAACTATATATATATATATTTTGAACTTTCACAATCTATTTTTTCTCGCCCTCCTCATTCCAATTCAGATGACGTCCTTCTGTAAAGATTTGTTGATTCTCAAAGTCAGGAATGACAAATATACATCTGTCAGCATTAGCACATGTATGTCTCTCCTGGACTGCCGACTACAGTACAGTGTGTCTGCGTCTCGACCCTGTGAACTTGACCCTTTATAAAGACCTGCTGAGATAACTAAAAGCCACCTGAGCCCTGCTGACCCTGCTTTCTCACAGAACTGTAAAAATGATAGAAATCTAGGCAAACCACATGCAAAACACCCACATACAAAATTATTATTACTTAACATGTTTTTTTAGGCAAACTAGTGATATTTCAATAATTAAATGCCCTTTGAGAGGCTTTTCCACCTGCAACGTAATTATTACTGTTGCTTAATGTTTTTTGGTGGATAGAGTTTGTCAAGGCACAACAACATTAGCACAAAATTGGATCTAATGGCAGTGAACCAGTTGTAGCATAAAGGAAGGTAGTTGCACACTTGTAGTCACGATGCAAGAATAGTTTATTAAGTTACCAGCGTTTCAACATGACAGTCATCTTCAGGGTATTGAGAGACATAGCAACTCAACAAACATTATACAGGGGATAGGACACAGGTGTGCTCTATCATGGGGAGGAGTGCAGGCCTCTAGCTACCATTGAGGAAGCCAAGGCAATGTCCTTGATATTTTTTTGGGTCTTTTTAATTTTTTATATATATATCTATATTTCTTAAAATGTTAAAGTGACGAATTGCTAAAACTACTTAGTTGTAAACAAAGGTTGGCATCATGTCACCATCAGAGCTGAACGGCTCTGCGTGCACAGCTCGTTACATTATGTGACATACATGTAATGAGTTGAGCACGTACAGTGCGGTCCTGTCATTATATTGACTCTGTGGTTGAAGGGGCTGTAACCTACATACACACAACACTTAGTTCAAGATCAGTCAACACTGTGTTTGGATATAGGTTCTCCCAAAGCAAGACTGGTCAATGCCATGAATGATAGGTCTGACTATAGTCTTCCTTTGACTGTATTCAACCTGACCTACATACTCAAAACAACCAGCCTAAGTACAGCACAGGAGCAGAAGCAGCAACTGCATTCAAGATCAGAGCTCACAAACTATTAACCTATATGCTTTCAAAATGTGACATGTCCAAACTTTTGCACAGAAGTTTATGCTTTGACGTTTTCACTGGCAAAAAATATTCACGGTGGGAAATAGGCTAATACATTATAATAAAGTTACACTGCATGGTAGCAGCTTTGAATAAACAATTAGCCTACATTGCTGCAGTCACACTGTCTGTTATCGCCTACTCCAATGGTGGCACTTGCTGGGCCTTGTGTGAGGTTCCTGGTGATGAAGAATCGCATCAGGGCATATAACCTAAAATAAATATGCTCGCATGCATGAGAGAAAAGTCAGTCTCTTCTGGGTCATTGTGCTACTGAAATGAAAAGATTTCCTAATTCCTATTGTTCTGTAATACTGTGCATATAGGAAACAAGGCACAGATAGAGAGATAGTTGTGTGTTGTGTTTCAGTGATACCTCATTTATTACTATAATCATTATGATCATAATGAGAAATACCTCTTTTTATTTTATTGCAAATAAGAATTACATTTACAGTATTTTATAGTCCTATTATGTATTGGTATATATTTAATTTAAAGACATATTAGGTCTCTGTATTTTTTCAACAGTTTAATACATCTTCTTTCAATCTGTGGAACATGTTAGAGTTATTTATTTATTTATTTATTTTTTGCAAAGAAATAAGTTTGAATCAAATTGTAATTTTCCAAGTCAGAAATTTTCCATCACCTCTTTCTTCACGTGGATTGAACACGTCATTTTTGGTGGGTGTAGCAACCACCAAATTTAAAATGAATTATTTCTGTCCCTGCCTGGCTAACCCACACCCGAGAGTTAAAAAAAATAAATAAAAAGACTGTAGTCAACAGTACATTAGGTAAGCAGTGTTCCTGGCTGCTGCCATTGGTGTTATTATTTTCTTGTTTGGCAGATCGGTGTTTCCACTGTGGATTTTTTCCATGACTTCTTACTGTGGTTTTTAAAAACATTTATTTATTTTTTTTACCTTTTGCAAACACTCTCATTTACACTAGCACGTGCGCACACACCCATACACATACACACCCACACCAATATACTGCCCTTACACTCAGTTTATTATTTAAATATATATATTTTTTAAACTTATCTTTTTTGTTTTGCATTTTTATGTTGTGTTTGGGTTCATGGGTCCTGGCTGTAACAGTCATATATCTTTATTAAGCGAAAGCTTCTCCCTTTGTTCGACTAAATTTTATACACTCATTTTTCACTGTCATGCCATGTGTAACTTTTAGATTATGGTTTATTGTTTAGATGAACTTGAGTAATGAGTGTTAAGCACTTGTCAGGTAATTTAGGATAAAACCTGAAAGATACTGCAGTTGTTTTCCTCAGTGAAAATGATTTCAATACAATAAGAAACTGAACTAAAAAAAGAGTAATTTCATATTTGTGATTTAATTTGTGTTGGATTCTAGTCCAGTCCTAAAATACTGAGGTCATGACCGGTTTAATCACGACCTCAGTACTTTTTAAAATCCTGGCTACAGCTCTGGATGGGTGTCCTCAATCACATTTACATACTGTAGGTGGAGCAAGGCACTGATTCATATGCCATTTAAAAATCAAACAACTAACATTAGAAAGGCACAGGAACTTTTGATAACCTAAACTATTTATCAAAAGTTCTTGTGCCTTTCTAATGTTGGCTGCTTTTTGATATTTATATGGAAATGTTTTTTTTGATACATTGTATAACCTAAGCTATTTATCACATGTATTGTTCCTTTCTAATGTGATTTTTAAATGGCATATGAATCAGTGTAACTTTATTATAATGTATTAGCCTATTTCCCACCATGAATATTTTTGCCAGTGAAAATGTCAGAGCACAAACTTCTAATTGGTTATGTGCACAAAAGTTTGGACATGTCACGTTTTGTGAGCTCTGATCTTGAATGCAGTTGCTGCTTCTGCTCCTGTGCTGTAACTCATACTTGGGCTACTTATTCTGAGTATGTAGGTCAGGTTGAATACAGTCAATGGAAGGCTATAGTCAGACCTATCATTCATGGCATTGACCAGTCTTGCTTTGAGAGGAGCGCCCCTCTTTATTATTGCCAATCTATATTGTTCTTAAAATATCTAAGAAGACAGCAATACCATATTGATAAGGCCGGTCATGTGTGCTTTGAAAGTGCAACCTATATCCAAACACAGTGTTGACTGATCTTGAACTAAGTGTTGTGTGTATGTAGGTTACAGCCCCTTCAACCACAGAGTCAATATAATGACCGGACTGTACTGTACGTGCGCAACTCATTACATGTATGTCACATAATGTAACGAGTTGTGCACGCAGAGCCGTTCAGCTCTGATGGTGAGATGATGCCAACCTTTGTTTACAACTAAGAAGTTTTAGCAATTCGTCACTTTAACATTTTAAGAAATATAGATATTAAAAAAATTAAAAAGACCCCCAAAAATACCAAGGACATTGCCTGGGCTTCCTCAATGGTAGCTAGAGGCCAGAGCACACCTGTGTCCTATCCCCTGTATAATATTTATTGAGTTGTTATGTCCCTCAATACCCTGAAGACGACTGTTATGTCGAAACCTTGGTAACTTAATAAACTATTCTTGCATCGTGGCTACAAGTGTGCAACTACCTTCCTTTATGCTACAACTGATTCACTGCCATTTGATCCAGTTTTGTGCTAATGTTGTTGTGCCTTGATAAACACTATCCACCAAAAAAAATGAAGCAACAGTAGTGTGCAACTATCTTCCTTCATGCTTTTACTTTCATTGTGGTGAGTACCTCTCCAATACTGGTGTGCATTCCTCCTCTCTCTCATCCTGTGAATCAGTTGAAGCCTCTAAACTCCATATTTGTTAAATCCTGTGTTGGCTTCCTATTTTTAAATTGGTGTTTTGGAAGATTTACAAATGGTATGTGTGAAATGTCGTGATAATGCGGAAAAAAAGCTGTTATAAATATTGGCATATCATCACCTCATCTCATAATGATCTCAACACTTGAAATACTTTTGCAAATGTAAAAAAAGCAACCAAACATAACAAGATTATTATAGATCCGTGTTATTTTAGAATATTACAGTTACTTGTGATCTTTCAGTGTGTTTCTCCATCACATTATTAGATTGGTAAAGAGTGGGGGTAACATTTAGTGACTCCACTACTCCACAAAGGTGATAATTGGTGTTCAGTTTCAATCTGTTCTTGGTTCACAGGCTCCATTTAACGTGAAATTCAAGTCTATTCTAGTCTGTTCCAGTATCAAAGTGTTACACCAAAGCAGACGTTACAAGAGTTACAGGCCCACATTATCAGAATGATGTTGGGCCAAATTAATTTTTATTAAATAACATTTCATATTTTTTTTATTTTAAAGAGGTGAAAATTGACCTTTTTTTTATGAATAGCTGTTAATATTCACATTTGGCCTCTGTTTTTTCTCACTGTTCTGTGGTTTGATTGCCCGTCTTTGTAGTCAAGCAAACGTGTCTTGATGCAGAATCTCTTTTCACTTGAAATATTCAAGTAACACCTGGTGCAGAAGCGCAAAAGGCTCTTTTTACTTCACACCATCAGTGAAAACAGCTTTGGGTGTTGAAGAACATCACAGCTTGGCTCTGTGTGTGGGTGGGTGGAGACACGGGACATTATCTGGCCTCTCAGATGGAGCATGTTGTGTGGGACACCACGTAGTCACATTATATTATGGACAAGAAAGGAAATGACAGGACAACATCAGCAGGGAAATCTCTTATGCAAGGGAACATCTTGTACAATGCCAGGAACATTGATGGCATCGGTTCCCATTGGACTGAAATTGCAAAGAGAATGAGGAGGCAGACTCATCCTCCTCTGTCCAGGGAATAGATTTCACGTATAAAGTAAACACACCGACAGATAACACAGGTCATGAACAGTTCTATCTGCTTGACTAAGTATTAGAATAAGCATGAAGCTCTTTAATCATCATCATTTTGCTGTTAGAGGGAGATATAGAGTGACTTGTGTTCCTTTGAAACAGCAAACCTCTAAATGAGTTTTTACACTTGTATTGTTTTGTTTAGTAAATCATTGCACCCTGTGTTTGGACAAAGCATTAGTTTATGAAAACTGTTTTACTAAATATGCAAGGAGTGTTCCCTTTTAAACATCCTTGTCAAATTACCTCCTCCAGAGATACCCAAGGCAATGCTAGGTGTAAATTATGCATTTCGTATTGTCTTTTAAACCTTAGTTTTTTTGTGTGACAAATCACAAAATATTCCACATAAAAATAACTGAATATTCTACATGTACAATAACAAAATGTTGACTGATTCTTTTCAGTTAGTAACTATGTTTGTTGTCTGCTCCCACTTCCACATTTGAGACTCTACACCAGAAAAATTAAATGGTCAATTCACAAAAATGACACGAAAAGCTATTTTCACACACACAAAAAAAGCAGGTTTTTAGATACCTGTGCCTAAGAATTGTCCTGCTCAAAGCACTAAAAATCATATCTGGAAAAATCACCAGCAATGTGTCCTTCCAGAAGCAATGGTCCAGGCAATATCTTTCACTGTTTCTTCTATAGAAAATAGTTTACAATAAAAAACTAGAAATACTGCCTCACGGTTGTATACCTCTGCCAACCAGTCAAGTTGCAGTTTACATCCATGTCTGTCCAGACTCGTATAATATTTGTAGTGAAGACTTGTAGTGAGGAATTTAATAAAAGGTGTTAAATGTTTTTTCCTTGTATGTGTTCACATGCTTTGCCAATAATGCTGATTCTGATTGAACACAAAGTTAGTAGCCATGACATTAGACGATGCTTCAGATATTTATGTTGCTGCAAAGAAGCTACAAATTCTAAAACATGGATGCACTTCGCACACATTTTAAACCCATCAGCACAGATGATCTATACAATCGCCACAGTTTCAAGGTGGGAACCCAAGATTTGTATCACCAATTCAGTATCCGACCAAATGTGAAATATGGTCACAATCTCCCCTTCTGTTCCTGAGTTATGGCGTTGAATAATGACCAGAAAAGTTTTTTTTTTTTTTTTTTTTGCAGAACATTATGATGTTACAGTGAAGTTGACCTTTGGCCTTTTGGATATAAAATGCCATCACTTTATCATTTTATCCTATTAGACCTTTGTGTGAAACTTTGTCATAATTAGCGTATGAATTCTTGAGTTGGGGCCAAAAACATGTTTTGTGAGGTCACAGCTGTCGTCGGCGTGGAGGCTCAAAAACCTTTTCACTGCAAAGTCTGTGGATTATCCAGAGTAACCAGGACCTTATTTCTGCAAAGAAATGTTGCTGTTGAGTTTTTCAAATGTCATTTCTAATGCTTTGAGCACCACAAACAAAACCTTATTCCACCCCTTGTGTTGGGGTGACAGATTAAATCTTGAAGGTGTATTTCTCCAAACCTCCGCACATAAAATGAAAGCTATATACATTGTTATATACCACCCAGTTAGCTGGAAAAGCGCTGTAGAAACGCATCAAGCAGAGGCTCTGGATAAATAGCATCATTTACACGTAAGTCCTCATCCTGAGTGCATCCGGGAATACAAAGCTAAAACAAAAGCCAAACCAATTTAGATGTTCACTCAGTGCAACAACACAAACAAAGCAGGAAGCGAGGGTCACAAGGCCAAATCCCTGGTTTGAAGTCCCAGGTCCTTTCCTACAATGAGTGACTGCAAACCCCTTCCAAATTAGGCCATCACCGTGGTAACGCAGGAAAACTGCCAAAAGTTGAGGGGATTGTGGTACGCAGTAGGACCGAGTGATTGAGGTCAATGCAAGAGGTCAGTGTGCCATTTTCCGAGCAAAGCTCCCATTACCTTTGGCAAACAATTTCTAGTCCCTTGGCTACCAATCAAAGTAGTTTGTGAGCCCTTTTGCTTCACTCAAACATTTGTGGCTCACTCAGTGTTGAGCTCTTAGAATTTAATTAGAGCTAGTGGGCTTGTCATATTGACACGCCTGTCACATTTTCCCTTGGAAAACTACTTCCTGTACTTTATAGGTTTGTTTGAAACCTGTGAGACCAAGATTCTCCAGGCCCCCTAATGAAAATGGCAAGATACAAAGACTAAGCACTTTTCAGCTGGCCCTTGGTTTTTAAGTGGCCCCTGTGGGATGCTGATGATATATCAGTGGTTGCAGTTATTAAAAAGCTGGAGAGTGGCATTTAGAAATGACATAGGGTCTTGCCACTGGTAGGGCCTTTAGCACCTGGCTAGTTATTTGAGCGTAAGATACACTCTCCTGTCTGACAGCTGAGTGAATGGGAGCTTGTTGTATAATACGGGAGCGGGAAAAAAACTCGTAAATATTTCATAGCAATAGGTCAACAGGATGTTAATGTTGTTTTCCTTTTGTGCCGTGGCCCCCTGGTAAGGTTAGTCAGTGACAGATTAAATGCATTACATACAGTCACTTATGTTGTGATGTACACTAGTAGCTGCCACATATTAAATTCCGATGAGACCTCAGTGTGCTGGTGGCTTTGAGTAATTTAATAGACACAAAGGAACTCCGGAAAACACATACTGCATGTCAAAGCATTCCTGCAATACTTTAAAACATGTAAGTATGCAAATAAGTATTATGAAGCCCCTAGATATAATATTCTGATGAGACCTTTGTGTTCTGGTTGGTTTGAATATTGTGGCAGACCCGAAGGAACTCTAGAAACACACAGAGCATGTCGTTGCTACCACACTTTATTAAAAATCCACTTAAGTATGCAAATAAGTATTATTGAAGCCCTAGATTTCCAAATCTGATATTAGTTTTTCATTCCCCCTTATCATGTTTTTGTAAGTATTCGTGGGATGTTTGCTTGTGTGGTAATGCTAGACTGAACTACTTGACCATATTTTTGTTACATGTGAAGCACTTTGGGAATTAATTTGATTGTGACCTTTGATTATTTGAGTGTGATTGTGAAATGAGGGTGGAAGGCTATGGTGACGAGTAGCGAATAAAGCGAGATGAATAAAAAACAAACCCTTCATAGAAGGAAACAAGCTTTCAGTGTCTGACCAAACCTTTTAATTTTCCGCTTCATTAAGAGCTCCAGTGCTGGTGCTGTGAGCCCAAGGCCAGAGGCCGCTTGAGGCAGAGGCAGACCCTTTAATAGCCTGTTTACAACCAGACTTGGGCAGCGTAGGGAACAAATGGAAGGACTGAGCTTGTTAACAATTTAATGGCTGCAGTGACTGATTTAAGGATTTGCATACACACAAAGGTCATATTTGTAAGGTTCTTTACTGGGCAAGACTTAAACCCACATTCACAAGGTTTATGAGCCACACTGATCATTTTCAGGGATGGGTGGTTGTAATGAAGCATAATTGGAAACTGCCTTTCTCCTTTGTGGCCACTTGATAGTTTGGAAATTACTGTTTGTTACAGCATACAAAGACAAGTGTGGTGCCAATGTTTTATAATATTCTCAAAACTAATCAATTTGCGCATGTACTGGAATGAAAACATACCAACGTGCATGAATAACTTAAGTTTGATTTCTGATTTAAAACGTCTATCATTGTAGATATTTATCATTGCACATTTATGAACCTGAAAAGACCCAAGATGGCAGCTGATGGAACTCAGCTCTTATGGCATTTCTAGACATTTCTTGCATCGAGTGGAGCGATGAATAATGCAGCTGCAATGCTATCACATTGCTTTTCAACTCACAAACTAGAGCTGATGGTGAAAAAATGTCAGCTGACACAAAATAATGAATTAGGATCTTGTCAGTTAGTTTTTATTTGAAGGAAAAGACTGACCTTTTTAATTTAGATTGTGGATATAAAGAGACCTGATTTTTTTTTTTTTTTCCTTTTAGGCAAATTGAGGGAACGTGGCATATATCAGGTGTCCCCGATTATTCAAACTGGCTTTCTTATCTTCTGTTCTCTTTTTATATTCTGCAAAACAGGAATGGAGATGGTGACATTATGATTTAAGGGGAGTCTGTGTTTTAGCACCTTAGTGACTTTTGACAGCTCTTTCTTTCTCCCTCTGCCTTCTTTTCTCTCACTTTCAGCTAGACTCTGTCAGACCATGTAATACATGCAAGGTTACACGTTGTCTGGACAAGGACTAAGGGCATACAAAATCAATGGACCTTGACTGAAACAAGTGTGAAGTTGCAGGAGAATGGGAAAACCAGGACTGCCGAGTGTGGCCAAGGCTGCCGCTGCTGTGATGTGAATTTATGTCCAACGAATGTGTGGGCTGAATGTGCAGACTATAAACAAAAGTAGGAGACCCACTGGGTACTAATACGCTCTGACATCAGATTACATACCTGACCCAGGGCACAACTTGACCAGTGGAGGTGTTTGAAAGGTTGTTGCACATGCTATATTACCCTACCAGCAACGACATCTCCTTCTGTCTTATTCTTGTCCTATTCTCTTTATGTTACTCTCATCAGCCTCTGCATTGTGAATTAAAAAGGCCAGCTTCAAACATAGCTCTCACATGACCTGAAAGGAGGGCAGGTCAACTACAGAATCATGCTTGTGGCCTTTTTGTGATGTGCTGTTGCTTGCTCGTTTTGTTGCTTACGACTGGCTGCATGCCTCCACCAACGCAATTTGGCATTGAACGTCCTTCCAAGTCAATGGTCGTGACAGGCTTTCCCTGGGCTCTTTGTGCTGCCCTGGGGGTGACCCTAATACCAGCTCATACCACCATGTGGAACTGAAGGCACATGGCAAGGGATGAGTGTGTTGGGTGCTGGTGGGGATTCTTGCCTGAAGGTTGCGGTAGGAGTTCATGGAAGGGATAAAGCATGGCAGGACTAGAAAACATATCAATTTAGAGCTTTCAATCTGGGGTCAAAAAGTAGTGTGAAAAACATACTGGAGAGTTTAGTGGGTTGCAATGTAGAACATATTGAAGAGATGCTTCTTAGAAATCATGGTATTGTCAAAGAGAACATGATGCATTGTGGACTAGGGAAGTGGTGAAACAGCACAGCAGAGATTTGAAGCAGCTGTACCCTTGGTCTTGGCCCTTGAACCTATCATGCACCAGTGCTCTGTCTGCCTGTCTGTCTGTCCACTGCTCTTTCTACCTCCTGTTGGCTCCCCGAGAGGCTGTGGAGTCCCAGAGGAAAGAAATCCTGACCTCCCCCAGCTGGCTCGCCTTTAGATGGCCCACTGTCAACATCCCCTTGCAAAGCAACATTGCCATCTGGAGCATTCTCCCTCCCACTCTCTTTATTGTTTTCTCTTGTGTATTCACACAGATACTGTTTCTTTCTTTGTTGCAGAAACACACAGGTACGTGCACAAGGATGCACACAATGCAGTGAAAATACAGTCTAAACCACAGCGGACAGCAGGTTTTCACTGATGCACACCCAAACAACTGGAAGGCAGGCTCATTTGTTTTTGTCTAGAGATGAAAGCTCCACATGTGATAGTATAAAGTCCGCGCACAGGACAGTACATATTAATAATGGATATTTATTCTGTTTGATATTCTTTTCATGTGCTCAAAGAGACCATCAGACATTGGAATTATTTCTGTAGTGGCTAGGAGGACAACAGCTTTTTACAGGTCAGCGGACATTCATTTCAGTTTAGGCTGTGCCAAGATATTAAAGCTAGATGTAAATAAAACACAACCATCCTCTTGTCTCCTGTAGGACATTGCTACACATTTATATTAGCATATCAAAGGTCAGTGTTGCTGCTTTTCATAATTCCACCAACTCTGCACAGTGACTTATTCTGTTAAGTAGATTTGGACATGCAATTATGCTATAGGGTATCTGCATTCAGTCCAAGGTGAGCACCTGTCTTTGTCATATTTTGACATTCAATTTACTGCTCTGGATTTTCACATTATGCTTACTTTGTCTAATAAAGTGACCCTGCCACAGCTCAGAAAAAGATTCAGTGCATAATACTTTACATACCCAACTGACTGATATCACTTCCATCAGCCAGACACCCATATGAAAGCAGTGCTTAATCTACTTGTTTTTACATATAGGTCGCTTCATACAGCTTGCTGCATTGAATATTGACTACATGATTGAAATTCCGATAATTGCCAATCCCTCAGTGTCGGATCCAATGTTCCACCAGGAACAATCACTTGAACACAGCCATGGCCGCATGACTAGTATGCTGGCTATTGTTGTGGTGGGATTTCATCAGGATTCAATAGCCTGTATCTCCAGCGTGTGACCGATGGTGGGACACGACAGGAGGGACAAGTGGAGGAAAGAATAATTACTGGGCCTATTTCCTCCCCAAGTCATTCACGCACCAGCAGGCCCAACAAAAAGGACTCTCCCCCTGCATTGTTATTATGAAATGAAAAATGGGCAGCAGATCAGTACAGTGACAGGCCGTTTGGTGTATTTACCTGTCATTTGTCTCCTTTTGGACAGGAGTGGACACTGTGCAGTTTGAGGCGGTACGCGCCCACTGATGATATCAGTTTCTGAGCCCATGCTTTGTGTTGTAGATGGATGTGCTGCACTGCAAGTGCTGGGTGTAATCTAACCACATGCTGGTTGTCGGACACGGAGAGGAACACAGTGTATTTCAGATGTAATACATTTGAAAGCAGGCCTAATTAAAAAGCGAAGAGGCACTTGGCAAGCATTGATTGTTTGTGTACCTGCACATTGAGGATAAGGACAAGACCATTCAACTGCAAGGATACTCTGTATTAATTAGTGGGTGGATGCAAAGGCCACATTTGAACATGGAGAAAATGAATTGGCATGTATTGTCACTTCTCCCCCTGCACTTATGTTAGCAGATCAGGTGGACCTCTGCCTGTCTGCTGATATTTGCTATAAATAATGATTGAATCTTCAGAGGAAGGTACACTGAGCACACACGTCAATACACATCAACTAAACCAAAACTCTTTTATTAGCTATAAAAATGGTCAAGTTAAGCCATTTCCAATTTTTGTGTTTACCGGGCCAATTTGCACCAGCTGTCAGACGTATGAGGACTCATGCTTCACACCAAATCCGGCAATCCAGCACTGTGATGCACAGGGCTACAATTGTGGGGGCGTGTTGTTTGAGGTACCGGTGAGACAATAAAATATGATCCAGGAAGTCAAGTTGGAGTTACAGATTTATACATTTAAGACTTATCAGAGGAAACTTCCAGACAGGATTTTACAACTCTGGAAGGTTTTTACGGCAGCTTTCGTTGTGATGATTATGAGGTAAACAGCCAAATATGGCATTCATGTTACAAAGCAATCCATCAGGAATGTGCTCGTGCGTGTATGTGATTGACCACCACAATGTGATGTCGGGTTTCGTTTCAGCAAAATTTGAGTCCGATTCAACTTCTTGCCAGATGGCCGCTGTGTTTTTTTTTGCTGAGCCCTGTGTGGTCCCCACTCCCACAGTGTAAATGCACTGCCCCTATTCAAATGAATAGGAGTAATGCCGTTTTTCACGCATTGGCGGCTTTGGTGTGAATGAAGCCTAATGGAGGTGTCATGCTGGGTTTATTCATGAGCTTAGAATTATATGACTCTGTCTGCCTTCAGGATAGTTCTGACTTATTGAGCTTAAAGGTTCTCAACATCTATTGAGTTAAATGGCGATTACGCACTGAAAAGTAGTTCCTTTCAAAAAATAACACCACAGTGACATTAATTGATATTAATGGACTAGGTTGATGTGAATGACTCAGCTTGGACAAAAAAGTGAGACAAGAGTTCTATCAGGATTTGTCAATAAAGTTTGTATAAACAGACATCATCTGATTACCTTGAAGATGCTTTACTCTGAGACAGTCTAGACTTCCTTTAAGTATACAATATTTACTGTCCTCAATGGTTTTTGGGAATTTTGCATTCAAGGAAAAAATATGTTGAGCAATGCAATTCATGATCAATCTGTCACATTTCACATTTACTTATCATCACATTAAAGCTGACTACTCTTTGGGTACTCACTGAGAGACCTTTTTAAAGAAAATGTCCCATGTTTCACTTTCTGAGTAAGAAAAAAACAACCTTTAAGAGCTCTGTAGAGCATTTTGTCAGAAAGTAAGTGATGTGTAAAATTTCGGCCGCAATATAAGTCAAATGGCTGTAGTGACGTTTAATGGACTTGTCTATCACTGACAGTTAAACAGTTAAATCTTTAACTATAATCCATCTTCACCAAAATGACTGAAATATGGAACTGCAGATTTTACTGCAGCTGGATGCAACCTTTGGTTTTAGGCACTGTGGTGTGCACCAGTGTTTTACCTACATTGTAACTGTCAACACGCCAATAAATGCTGTTTACTACATCTGCAAGGCAATGTTGGCTTCGGGTGTCCCATACGTAAGTGCATTCATGGAAGAAAACTGTATGGATAAAATTAAACATACATGCTGTGTGTCTGCAGCGTTGAATTGTTATTGTTTTTCATCCTCAAACATCTTTGCTAGTGCTAGCCACCATCACCCCTGGGTTTCTCACTGACTGACTGGTTGGAGGCAAAGATGTAGAAGCCTTGGGCCATTTTAGATTGCTGATCAGACCTGGGGGTTTGGAGAGGGGGATCTCTACATAAAGGATAACCTGCATCTGTCTGCAAAAGGTTTGCTGTCAGAAGTAATTCAGAGCGATCAATCTGCAGCTACACTCAGAGTGGCACACTGCCGTTATTTTCTGGCATTGGTGGGAATGCTGAAAATGATACTGGTATATGCACTGAAAGGAAAGTCAATTTGCCCTAGCAATTTGCAGAAACAGATCATGCCAGTCAACCAACATGTAGCTGACTTTGATGGCACCAATCACAGCGGCACAGAGATGTGTGCTATGAACTCACTCCTACAAACACTCTAGTTGGTGCTTTCAGATTTTCTCTCTCTCCTTTACCTTCTCTGTCAATACGCTCCCTGTACGCATCACCGGCATACTGTCCTACACTCAGCCCCTCAAAACACAATCATTAAAAAATAAATACAAAATGCCAATGGCAATGAAGCAGGTGGGAGTGGTAGCAGTGTGAGCCTTCAGACTGACTCAGACTGACTCATATTTCTGCCCACTGACTGAATACATTTACTCAAAACCACCGCCGACTTTATGGATTCTAGGTATTGATTTTCTTATTTTAAAACTAAATGAACTGTAAAGAAAAAAAAAAGAAAGAAATAATTCTCCTCATCGAGTGGACTGCCTTCCCTTTGTGGTTGACATTAATAAGTTAGTTTGCCATGCATTATTGAAAGCTTTATGATTTCATTAATGGATAGGGTGACTACACAGAATGCTGTAAATGCCCTGACAGTCCATTTTCCAATACTTTCTAAACACGTATACAAGCTCTAACAAGTGGAATCAGCATTATCATGTCATTCTAAGCTGCATATTAGCTCATTAAATTGCAAAAATATATATATTTACTTGTATTGCTCTATGAAATAGTTATTTTCCCCTTGAGTGTTGTCATGGCAGTACTGGTAAAATGATTTGTTTTTTGATCTTGGGGATTCAACTACTACCAAGTCTTTTGGCTAACAGGCCACAACATACACTGAATACCTGGATTGCCAGCAACAAGAAAGGATGAGCTTAACTCGCTATCTGATTGCCCACCGACTGCTTGTTTGGGGCTGGCCTCAGTTAATTTAGGGTAACAAATAGATGCAGACAGCAAAAATATACGTAAAGAATGAGTATTATTGTTATATTCAAAATTGAGGGGATTGCATCTGTGAATCAGCCTTGTCGAGTATGTACTTTTTTGATGAAAGGATGTGGGAAGTAACAAGTATACATGATTATTAGAGATGTTTGACATCAGGCTAGTATCGAAAACCATAATGGGTCACTGATTTGATTAAGTAATACTGCCATTATTGGATAAAATGATGGGTTTGCTGTTGTGGTTTGAAATAACACTCCCATTTCATAATCAGGAACAAACTTAATATTAACGCCTCTCTTGAAACAGTCAGCCTCAGTGATTTTATTTGTGATTTGCTCGATTAGATTTAAAATGATCATCCTTTTAGTCAGATTATAGTTGATATCACTTCCATTTCCTGCTTTGTGAAGGAACCAAGAAGAACGATTGTATCTTTTTTATTGTCAGACGTGTCGGGGAAGAAAAGTGAGCATTTTATCTAAGCATGTATTTTTTGGTCTGAAGTTTCTCTCTGTGGATAACTTGGCGTGGCCTTAGCTCGTCCTAATTATTGTATTCTGAACTGTGCAGCCCAGACAGCCACAGGTTCACTTGTGGTGTTTATGCAGGGCCTTCTAAATGATTTTGTTCTGCCTGGCTGCACACTTTAATGAAAGTGTAAATGCTTTTGGAATGGTGGAATCAGCTGAGTTGGGCGGATTAGCACTTCCTTTTTCCACAGCCTTGATGTTTAATTACCACAAGTTTGTTGTTTTCTTATTCATCTGTTACTTTTTCTTTCAACTTTTAGACAGCTCACATTTAGCCCAGGGCCTTAGTAATTGGTGTATTTGGGAGGGGGTGAAGGAAAACAAGGAGGAGTCTGTCTGGCTTCTGTCTGCCAGACAGAAAATGGGTAAAGGTAGTTTGGGGGCAGCCAGTCGTTTCATAACTGCAACGCTTTGGACACACAGACGTCTCAAATGAAAAGCCTCTACAAAACACAGCTGAACAGATATTTATATTCAGGTTTTTAATTTCTTCTATCTCCTTGTTTGTGCTCGCACACCCTCACTCCCATCTTACCCATCATGCATCCTTTTTGCACTCTGAAAACCACACAAATCCTTTCTTTTTCTCTCCGCTTCTCTCCTGTGACATCAGGTTCTGAATTATCATTACACCCAGCCGGTGGAGTATGTTTAGGTCATTGGTTGGCTTTGACCTGTATTTAGCATTTAAATCAGGCCAGGCTTGGCTGTGATCTCATTACCAGGCCACCTGGCTGTATTTGATGTAAAGCCTGGGCATTAATAAAGATCCCTCAAGGGTTGAAGGAGGGAAAGATGAGGCTTGTCCTGCAGCCCAGGTAATTTACTGCAGCAGAACAAGATGGAGAGACTGTGTTATTATAGACTTGATCGCTTGGCAGGCCGGCTAGTAATTGATCTGTGCTCTGCAGAAGTGCTCGGTGGTGATGGAGGGTGTGGTTGTGGAGGAAGAATTCGATGCAGAATGTAATACATGCTGTATAACAGTGAGATAGATCCATAGTTTGAAAACTGAGAGGGCTGGCAGAAGAGGGTTAGACAAGTGAATATTGATTAAAAATAGTCCCTGTGACATACATTTAGCAAATTATATGAGGGGGAAGTTTTCTTAGGGCTTGGCACCTGCTCATAACTGCTCATAACCCTGACAGCAATACAGACATTTGGAAGAAATTTGACGTGGAACTCAAGCCAGTGCTGTATTGCAGTAGAAAAAATGAGAAAAAAAAAAATCAAAACAGTTTGTTTTTAGCATTTATCTCTCACCTTTTCCTTGAATCTCAAAGGTCATTCCTGCATGGTAAATTTATTGAAAATAATTCCTTAACCTCGTCATTAAGAGCGACTAAATTTTTACTGTTGAAAGGATATGGTAATGTTTATTTCCAAATAAGTATGTTATAACCATTGAACATTAAGCTCAATAGTCATTCAAAAGCTTGTCATGAATCCATTGTTTTGCTTCCTGTAGTCAGGCCTTATGGCATTAAGCTTGTGAGTGAAATACAACCCAGATCACCTCTGTCTCAGTGAATATTTTCCATTTGTCAGTGTAAATTCTGCTGTTACCACTCTGTGACATGCAAACAAAGTAATTTAGATGAAGACAGATAAAGGCAAAAAAGATGATACACTTACAGAATATGACCGCAAATATTTCTCTGTCTCTTTCTGTTTAACCATGGTACAACACCGTAACCTATTTTTGTCATTCTTGTCAGGAAAATGTGAAAGGAGCTGATTTCAAAACATCTACCCCATCCCTCAACACAACAGGGTGATACATCGTGCTCAACAAAAGCACAGATGAATACAAATCCTGAAGGGCTCTCTATTAAATTGCATATCCTGACCGCAGCGTCTCTCATGTCCAATGTAATGTCTTTTGCTTTGTACGTTTGAAGCATTATCTTCACAAGACACGAAGGAAGCAAATGAATCCTCCCTTAACATTTGCCATAACATTTTTTATCATCTTCATTGAAGAAGGCAGAAATCTCCTAAGCCTGCAGCTGATATCAGAGCGGTGGCACAGCCTGAGTGCAAATCTGGCCAGACAGTCCTTTCTCTCAGCATCTGCAACAAAGCACTATTGATCGTTGTGCTCGAGGGAGTCAAACCTGCAACAAACAGAAAATCTTCTTGAGGCTCATCTGAGCTACTCTAAATAATTTTGCTGTCTTCATCATGGCCGCTTACAGCAGGGTCCATCGGGGAGACCAGAATCAATCAGGCACTGTGGAGGTCTGCTTATTATCTGCCAATAGATTGTCCAGGAGTTATTTCTGGTGCAGTGGAATACAATGAAGTAATTTAATATCTTGAGTTAATACGGGTGTAAAGGAAGCACAGTTTGTGATAAAAAAAATAATGCTCTACCACATTATAACAAAGTTGGACTTTGAAGTCGGCGAGCTGTTGGCACCATGCTGCAGTGTGGAACACTTTCTGCGTGAATAACAGTATTTGGATGGAACGAGTAGCAGCAAGGGCATTTGGAGTTAGTCGTGGTGTGGCAGCAGTGTCACTTTGTGTTAGTTTGTGTGTCAGCACAGTCGAAAATGTTTTTGGAAATAAATAGAGATGTCTTTTCACATCAACTATGGCTATTGCCCTAAATTCAATTCCTAGCCCCGTCTTTTTGGTCCACCAGTCCTGCTGAATGTCTAGCGAGGGTGCAAGGAGAGGTGACATCTAGGTCAGCATGAGTGACTCAGAACTATCGCAGGAACACAGGGAGTTAGAGAGTAGGAGGTGAAAAATAATTTCAGAACATTCAGGCACAAATACACACAGCCTCCATCACCATTTAATTTCTTTTTCTGTCCTCGCTCCACAAATCCTAACATTAGGCCTGAATGTTCTGTGACTAGAGATGCAACAGAGCAAGGACACAGACTGTAATGTAGACTCTTTGCTCTGAATTATGCTGCACCTTGATTTGTGGCTGTTGCAAAGAAAATGAACATAACTCATTATAATATAAGTCATTTAATCTTTGTTTTTATTACACAGGCATCTGCTTTTTACAGATTGAATTAAAAACCCTTCGGCCTTCTGTAATTGTCTGTGTTGACTTAAACTTCCAATGGATCTCACAAGTTGCTGTAAGGACAATATTTTGTCTTATTGTTGCAGAAATTCATTAATGATGGGTTTTCTGTTCATCCGCTCTCCCACTCAGATTGATGATTCTATGACACTATCCATTAAAGCCACATTAGCTACCATTATGCCAGGCTATATTCATTGCCAACAATAACACTCAACCAGAATGCAATTGGAGAAGAGCACAGGATACAAGCAGCAGTTTGACAGTTACAGGATTGTTCATCATTAGCTGACATTGTCTATGAGACACTGGAATATGTCATTCACTAAAGGGCCACGGTACGTCCTTCCCAGTCGAATGGCTTTACATGACAGAGGACATTCCTCTCACATCCTTACAGGGGTTCTCTATCAACACTGTCAATAATGGGACGGGAACAAAGGAGGAATTGCTAATAACAAAAGACGTGATTCATTTAGTTTAAGTGCAAAACATCCATCCTAAATATCCTCTCCCGCACAGAGGCTTTGATTAAGAGATTCAGTGAAATCGCTTTAAAAGGATAGTGTCAAGAGGAGAAATATAGACCATTTCCCCAGCGCCTGCAATCCTTCTCTCTCTCATTCTCCAGCTGTATGATAGATTAGCAAAATGTGGATGGATGGTCATTACTTGAAGCAAAAAGAATAGATTGAAAATAGTTTCTTTCTGAAGTTGCCAGAGTTACTAATGATTGGGTAAACCTACCTATTAGGCACGAGGACGGTCACAACACTGTCTGCATAAATAATTAAATCTGAAAATTGCCATCATATCCAGGAGATTGGCCATTATTTTGCCAAACTGTGAAAACATTTTTGCTTTTGAGAGGTACTTGTTTTTCTCTCATTTCATTTCAGTTTTTTTTTTCATTTTAAACCTCTACAAACACTAGAATAAGGATTTGTGTGTATCTGTCTCAGAGTTACATTATAGTCATGGAATCTGGATGTTAGAGCTCTATTTCTCTTCATCTTTCACTATTACAGGCACTGGACGGTGTTTTATTTTCATAAAAGGCATTATGATTACTCATAACAAAGAGAATAATAATTAGATTTCCAGAATGTAGCTCAAAATGTCTTAAACATCCTTAGCATTGTTTACACTGCATCTTACTTTTCTGTTTTTTCAGTCAATCTCCTTCCATAAAGTAACAGTTTAACGGCCTTAATTCTCCATTATTTCTACATAGATTAGATATAAGGACTAGGGATGGAAGTCATTACTCAAGTACTTGTCAGTATTTGTTCAATGTATAGAGTAATTGCTCTTTTTTTTTGGAACATTGGTCCATGGTCTGAGTAAAAGAATCTCATTCAAAACAACAAAAAATGCTCAAGGCTCTACCTGATGTACAAGTTTCTACATTTTATCCTGTACAAGTTATGCTCGTCTTTTACAAAACAGGGAGATTGGAGCTAAAACCCTTGGAACTGAACTGTTTTGCACAGGTTTTTTCGTGAGTTGCCGCTCTGTAATTTAAGAGTGTTCAGTTTGGCAATGTGTTGCAGCCTTAGTTTGTGGAGGACAGACACAAGTAATGACAAGAGCAAAAAATTATGGTTGTCAATTCCAGACTGTGTTTCCTGTATGTGCTTCCTGAGAAAAACACATCCTCTGAACCAATCTCAGCCCGGACAAACTGATTGGTCAAGGACACTCTGACGGCTTGCCTCGATGATGACTGGGGAATAAATAGCTGATCCGACCACCTTCACTGTACCTTCAGAAGGAATAATCAGCCCTCCTTTGTTTTTAGCTCTGATCAGATGATGCGGTTACAGCATTTGAAAGGTGAGGCCAATGCGGAAGTGACTTAAACTTGCATTGTCCTTAATGGCCAGCAGGGGGCGACCCCACTGGCTCCAAAAAGAAGTCTGATTGTATGGAAGTCTATGAGAAAATGACCCTACTTCTCTCTTGATTTATTACCTCAGTAAACACTTTCCTAATGATTGAGCTGAGATGAGTTTTTGGTCTCAATTTAGTTTCAAGTCTTTTTCAATACATCATGATTGACAAGTCGCTACCACGGTGACAATGTTGCTTAGGTAACGTAACCATGGTGTAACCCCAGATTGACAGAGCAGGCGTAGCTGTTGCTTTTTCAGTGTGTTTTCAGTCCATGAACGTTAATTGTAACATTTTGGTTGCCTAAAAAAGTCTTGTTCAGCGTTTGGTTGTACTAAAAGACCTGTTAAAGAGTCGGATGTTCAGTTTTTCCAGTAAGGGCTTTTTGTTTTAATGGCTTTAAGCCTGTTTTTCGCTAAAAAATTAGCTGGAAAATTAGCATTAGCGTTATCACAGTTAATCTTGGACTATAAATACACGGTGCTAACAAAGCTAGCAGCTAGCATTAGGGTCAGCTCCATCCTCCCGTCCAAAAATGGTCACATCTGGCTCCAAAAATCTAAGATGGCGACAGTCACCTAACTTGACAGGTTAGGTGACCAACAGATGGCTCCAGTAATAGACCTCTTGCTCCATTGACTTGCAGTGCAGTTTAGCCAGAGACTGAGGACAAATGACACAAAGTTGTAGTTATTTTTAAAACCCAAAATGTTCAGGGGTTTTGGGAAGGAACAATATTAGAACAGAGCTGGTAAAGCTTGTAAATATGAACACAGTGCCTTACATACCATTTTGACGCATGTATTAATTGAAAAACACAGAACATAGAAGAATTCCAACATAAAAAAACAGTAGAAAGCAAAAAGATCAGAATAAGAGAACAGAGCATCATGTGAACTTATGATGTCATGAATTTATGAACTACTCATACAAACAGAAGCTTCACAATTTTAAAAGACCTCTGATGAAGGGGTGTTCCATCTTTCATCACCAAACTGATCATGTATTCCCTGCCTCTCAACAAGAACTCTACTCTCTCAGTCCAATTCAAAGAGCCCAAGGGAGCTTTGAACCCTTTGGCATGGGGATTGCGGCTGTTCATTATGTCAAAGAGCCTGTCAGTCATCTAAAAGCAAATGTTTGCATTAACTGAGAGCCTCTGAATCATCAACATAAACAATATCATTTTTCATATTTCTATGAATTATTAGCCTTATTTCTAAAATATAAAGGATTCACTATTTGCAGCATGGCCAGTAAACTTTGATAAGAAACAATGTTTCCATGTAATATTACCTCAGTTAATTCAGCCATTGTGTGACGGTATTTAAACTATGAATAGCCAAGGTCCCTCAATGTGTGCAGCTACTATCACAGAGTGACTCCGTGTTCCTGCACAGCCAGGGACACCTTCATATTCTGGGAATCAAAATACACATACATTTAGCAAATTGTCTGCTACCTTGTTGGCAGTATGCAGTCCATCCTTTGCTTGGACATCATTCAGATGAACAATATATGTCCAGTTGATCTGGCCAGAAGTGCTGGTTATTGGACTGTAAACCTGCAACATATTCTGTGCCAGCTTCAACGTGTGGCAAGCGTCCATCATCACAAACACCCTCTCACCATTCACTGGATGTTCAAAAAAGGGTTTTCAGGGGCTCGAGAGGGTTTGCATCGAAAGGAGCCAGCTAAGGTGGTTTGGGCACCTGGTTAGGATGCCTCCTGGACCCCTCCCTCTACAAGGTGTTCCAGGCATGTCCAACTGGTTGGAGACCCTGGGGCAGACCCAGAACATGCTGGAGGGATTACATGTCTTTTCTGGCCTGGGAATGCCTTGGGATCCCCCAGGAGGAGCTGGAGGGCAATGCCGGGGTGAAGAATGTCTGGGTTTCCTTACTCAGTCTGATGCCGATGGACGGATGGATGGAGAGCATTTGCCTTTACCTGGCATCCAAGTTGGTTGCACATGCTAATATTGGAGGCATGCCCATCCATTGTAACACACACTACTCTTATGCCATGATCATGTAGTTCCTCCAATGCATTCACAATTAGGACCTTCTGTGTATCTGGTGACAGAGACTTGGTCAGGTAAGAGGAAGTTGGAGCCTTCCAATGGCCTTGTAGGCCAACCACCATAAAAACAAGAGCCTCAGTGGCAACATCCATCTCATTCATTCTGTCACCCATATCCACAAATCCAGACATTTTCTGGGTATGAGGATTGTACATGGACATGTTTTTTGATAGCCGTGGCATCCAACATGAGAGTCACACATCCATCTTTAGACGTTTCTTCCTTGTCTTCTTTTCAACATCATCCAACATCGTCATTTGAGGCCAGGCTTGGTATCCACAGAAATCATCCACCTTTGTAAAATGAAAAGAACTTATTTAATGTATTTGAACCAGTATTTTTAAAAAGTGCAATCAAATGACATGAAGAATACCTTTGCAATGTATATGGATGTGGGAGGTCAAGATGGAGAGACTCTCTCAGATAGTTATACACTTTTGGACCACATAGGTGGAGAGTGAGGGCAAACTCACTCTGGTCTTTTGTGTACCCATGGCCCTGTTTTGACAGGAGGTCTACTGGTAGATCCGAAATTCAGTTGGCACAGACTAATTAGTAAGTGCCCTTGAAGCAATAACTAGGCAGTCTAACAAAGATGGGAAAGTTTAAACATAAGATGTACATAAAGTTCAAAGTTTTATTTTCATTTTACCTGAGCAGTTATCGAGCTTCTGTCATTTCTTTATTTATGAGGTTCTTCCTCCACAGTTCCTCCAGAAGACCATGCACCGTGTTCTTTGCCCTCCGTTCTCAGTCCTTGGTGTTCCTTATCTCTCGCTCCACACTCTCCACCCTAGCCAAGGCTTCACTGAGATACAGGCAATGCATAGGAGTCGTCCTAGCAGAAAGAAGCATGAAAATGTTTTGAGTAATGTTTACATCACATCACTCACAGTCACAGCTGTTTGTGTGTGTGTGTGTGTGTCAGGGATGCATATTTAACACTAGCATGTTTCAATGTTTGCATGTGTATGCATGAGTGTGTCTGAAAAGAGGCAGAGGGTGAGTGAGAGAGTGGGGTGGGTTGGAGCAAGTGAGAGAGAGGTTTGAATATGACTAGGGCCATGATGCTCACAGCTGTCTGGGGCATAGCAAGTACAAATACTCACATTAGGTCGAGGTTCAGTCTCTTGGAAATGCATAGAATAGTACACTGAGCAGTGTTTCTCCTATAATGGTACAGGCCTGGCGGGCTGCCAATGAGAACCACCGCCAGGCCAAAAAAATATTTTTTTAATACAAAAAATAACGGAAATACCCATTTATTTGGAAATCAATAGTGTTTGGGGGCATCTCTGTGCAGCGCTGTTCTGAAACGTGAGCCAACCTCGTTCATTGCCTGGGAAACTCTTGGTAGCATAGCTCCTTAAGGAATAGGGCAGTGCATAATGTGTGTGCATAGTGAGTGAGTGAGTGGTTGAGCATGTGTAAGCTGCAGAAAAGTGACGGTGAATGTGAGCAGAGCAGAGGAAAAGGTTAGCAGTAAGCTGTCAATCTGGCAGTAAATGTACAGTATAGGCTATGGTGTGTCAGGTAATAATTGCTGCAGCTTCTCTAGACAAAGAAAAGTCATGTCAGTTGTTTTCCTAACTGCTGGAAAAGTGAAGGGGGTTAGCGCCAAAGTTAGCAACAGGGGGCTAGCCTAACTTGACAGTGCTGAACAGAGAATGGAAAAATGTCTTGCTGCTGAGTGTCTCCCGAATTTTGCTCAGCGAATCCCCCCACGCCCCCCACCCCCTATCTATCTAGCTAACATTATCGTTAATGATAGCTATTAATAATCTGACTGGTGGTTAGTTAGCTCTCAACATAATGTTGTAATGACCAAACACAACCAAAAGCAATTGCTCATTCTTACCTGTGAAAGGTAATTCCCCATGATCTGGTTTGGATTGTGTGATGGTTTGTACCAAACTGCACACAAGTCAGGCATCTTTTTTCCAGTCCAGTTTTCTGAGAGTTATAGCAAGTTTCCCAGTCCAATATGGCGGCAGTGTAGATGTTCGAATTATCTTGTAGTTCATCTTCAAAAAAGGCAGCGGTTGCAAGCATTTTTTCATTTGATTAAATGACTAAATAATTAACTTTGTGAGATGAACGTGAAGTTTATTTTGAACTTTCTACACCATCACTCAGAGAGTAATGTGAGAGGAGCAGCAAACTAGCAGTAACAAATGAGACTGGCTGACCAACACACATAACAGAATTAAACAACTTAAACCAACTCTGAGGTGAAGTAAATAACTCTGTGAACAGTCTGTATCACCTCACCCACTCAGTGTCTTGGACAACGATGGCTTTCCCTGGAGCTAACAGCGCAGCAGAGAGGCTGCTCTCCACCGCTGGAGACATAACCTCAGAAACAAAGTGGAGAACTCTTGTTATTCTCATCCAGGCTGGAGACTTTAAGATGCTTTCAAATTAATGAATGAATGAATTAATGCAGTTAACTTTAAAATAAAAAAGGCTGCAGACCATTTATCTTAATTGCCAATTATGTTTCATATTGTATTTCAGTGGAATAAGGACACCAGTGAATGGTTTGGCACGCAGTATACTGGAGCAAGAGACTGAAAATAGTGACCCCTTTTCTATCCATTCAATCGAGAATAGGTTTTGAATTGAGAATCGAATCTGAATCTGAATAAATTGTTAGATTCCCAAAGATCACGCCCTTACTGAGCAGATGCTTTGTGACTGTTGAATAAAATTGTGATACCCGCAGGTAACCACAAGATTCAGGTTAAATAAGAGGTAAAATGTGATATTTATATGTTTGTACTGTGGGTTGCTTTGCATTTATGTGCATCCATTTGCATGTTTTATGGAAGGGTTGAGTGACATTGAGTCAGCTTCAGCAGTATGTAATTGTACCGCATAGGTATCAATGTGTAAGATGCATTTAACATATATTCTAGGAGAATAAATGGGGAATAACAATGTGCAAGTAATTACATGGTGGGTGGCTCCCTCCCAGCATCTGTCATTTCATTCACTGTGTTGAATATCCTCATGTCTGTTCCATTTCTCACCCCGAGCAGAGACAGAGAATTTTAATTTGCATTGTGTCTTGGCCCAGGCTCTCGCGCTCATTGACAATAAGCCAATAAAATTCAAATATGGAGACTGTCTAAAGGATATTCAGGAAATGTACATAGAAATCAGAGGCACGAGTCCCTTATGATCAAGCATTAATAACTTTCTGAATGAATTTCCCGGTGTAAATGGCAGCAAGTCACCCAGGGAAATGGGCTCAGTATAGATATTGACATTGTGATCAAAGGAAAATGACAGAGCAAAGATGACAAGCGGAGCAGCTAGAATAGTGGACAGTGGGCATGTACAGGTTCTTATCACTGCTCACATCCACTGTGGACACAACCTTGTTACACTGGGTTGTAACAACTCAATCTTGTTACATTCTGAAAATGTTTAGGGGCTCGCAGGTATGTGACGCTGTGAGGTGCATGCAGGTGTGTGGACGCTACTTGCCGCTGTGACGGTGCTTGCTGCTGTGGCATTCCTGTGGTGTAGTAGTTGCTACCTAGCCTTCCTGCTAACAGCCTGCTAATGACCTGCTAATGGGCTGCAATCACGACTAACCTGACCGCTTGTGAAGTCAGATGGCTGTGTGTGGGACTGCCAGCTTTCATTCGCACAAGGCTCTTTTATATAGTGATCCCGCATTATAGCTGTAAAGAAGATCCGTCATTAAGCCGCCTTTGCTTCTTTACAATGAACCAAACAAAGCCATGCATAATGCCGCCCCCGTGTGTGCTTTTACATAGCATGCCGGTATTCCAGATTCAGAGGCGTGACGTCTTACACAACAGTGTCAGTTCCTTCCCAACTCCCTGTCCAACTGTGCCACTGTCCTCTAGGTAACTCTGGCTCTGTGACTACCTGTGTAGCTGGATCTAACAAACCAATCCAGATATTTTAATTCTAACAGAAACCTGGTTGACTGATAAAAATTAAGGATGATGTCATTGCACTTGATGGTTACAATGCATATAGGGTGGACCAAATGACTGAGAAACAATTCTGCTGTCTCTGTGTTTCACTCTGTGTCTCTGCAAAAAGAATTTGAATCAATACCATTAAATGTCTCTCTAAATCCTAATAATAATATGGTGGTAATCAGGGCCTATCGGCCTCCATCTGCTTATCAAAGTGCCTTAGATAAATTGGTAAATCTCATATCTGTGTACGAGACTTCTGAAGTTTTGTTCATGAGTGACCTTAACCTTGACTGGTTATCTTCTATCTCTGAGGGGCTAAAAAAAAATCATTGTATTGAATTAAATTTAACTCAGCTCATTTCTTCACCTACTCGGCCAGACTCCAGAAATCCAGAAAAATCGACCCTGATAGATATAAACCTAATGAACAAACCACATAAATTCACAGCCAGTGGTGTGTTTGCCCTCGACTTAAGTGATCATTGTCCAATTTTCTGCATTAGAGATTCAAGACAAAAAAGATTCCATCACATATTATTATAGAGACATCAAACATTTTGTTGGGCAGGCTCTTCTTCATGATTTATTTCTCAGTGATATCACAAGGAGATGTGCCATTACTGACCCTGAATTAACCCTAAGCCATTTCACATTTGTTTTTTTAACTCTTTAGCCAATAAACATGCTCCCTTTAGGAAATACAGAGTAAAAAATAGATCTAATCCTTGGTTCTCACCTGAAATCTCAAATGTTAAGGTTAAGGGATGTAGCATGGGAAAAAGCATGAGGCTCAAAGTCCTCTACACATTTGCAGATCTTTGGACAGTTGAGAAACAAACGTGTCAGGGCAATTAAATGTGCTAAGTCATGTCTGATTGTAGCAGTGATTCAGCAAAATTTTAGAAAACAGTTAAGTCACTAAATCACGGTCATGCTTACATCCTACCTAAGCACCTTTCTCTAGACTCTGTCCTTGTCTCAGAAAAAGAACAAATCTGTGATATTTTTAATAGTAGTTATTTTTAGTAGTTTTATTTTTTCTAGTCATTTGTTTGAAAATCCAAATCTATCTACAATTGCCTCAGTCGAGGATGGGCACAGCTGTAATAACAATAGCCCCTTTGAGGAAAGATTTTCTCTTAGACAGTTCTCTGTTAAGAAGGTATTTGATGTCTTAGCCTCAATTGACCCAAAAAAAGGCCATTGGAGCAGACCTTTTGAATGCAAGACTCTTACTCTTGACTGCATCTATTATAGCTTATCCTTTAATGCATATTTTAAAATTAACTCTTGTATCCTGAAGTGTGGAAAACAGCACATGTACTGCCTCTGCATAAAGGTGGCGACACCAGCGATCCAAATAACTACCGCCCAATCTCCAAACTGTCATGTTTCATCAATAAACAAATGTATCACTTTCTATCCGAACGTTGCATTTTAAACCCTCGTCAGTCTGGTTTCATACCTGATCATTGCACTTTAACAGCAGCATGTAGGGTAGTACATGATATAATTTGTTCTATGGATAAGAAGGAGTGTTGTATTGCCCTGTTCATTGATTTATCTAAAGCAGTTGACGCAGCGGATCATACTCTTTTTTTTTTTGGATAGACAATTGGTTTTGACACAAATGCATATAACTGGTTTCACAGTTACCTTACTGGCAGAACTCAAGCAATGGTTGCGGACAGTCACCAATCTGGTTTCTTTGAAGTTACAAGGAAAACAAGACTCAATACTAGGTTCTGTCCTGTTTACATTGTGCATAAATGACCTGCGCTCATTGGTTAGTAACAGCTCTATTCATTATTATGCTGACAACACAATAATTTACTCATTGGTGCCCTCTTGACAAAGCTTTGTCTAATTTAAAGTCAGATTTTTTGGCTTTTCAAAAGGCCATGATTAAACTCAAGCTTTTACTAAATCCAGATAAGAATAATTTTTAGGGGTGTCATTTTTCTTCGAATCCACGTTTTGATTTGACTTTTGATTTTAAGGTCATGATTAATTTTTTCAGCACTGACGGCTATGACATTGTTAGACTATTGAGTCTTGATTTGTAAGGATCAACAGATCATTGGTTTTAGACCCTGACAACTGTCGTTTACATTTTCAAATCCTTCACACACTTCCCACACCAAGGCCATATGGTCAAATGTAAATAATTTATTTAAAATGTAATAACAATAACTTATTAAAGCCACCAGGTTTAATCCAGATGGCTTCTTGGAGTGGAGACTAAGTTTAGACTACGTTGCACTTTGTAGAGGGTCCCTGCGCACTCGTCTCACATCTGGCTGTACATACAGACCAATGTTGTTTGTCCAGCTCTGAGGACAGCCCATTTTGGTGAAAATTAGATTGTAGCTCGTTTTTTTTTTACCTTATTACAGTTGGAAAGAGGCATCATTTGTGTTTTAAGAACGTTTAGTTCATGAGTTATTGATCCGGGAAGTTTGAATCTGTCAACTTTACCAAAGTGTGTAGCATAGCCCGCAAACTATAGTTTTTCTGTCAACAACGCGCTCATTGTTTACACAACTCATGGGCACAGCAAAATGTTGCCATACCAGTGACTTTAGGGAAGTAGGAGGATTTTCCACTTCTGTTTGTACTCCATCATCTCCGACTCCGACAGTGGCCGTGGTGTCTTGAAAAGCTGCAGGCTACCAGTAAGCTACTCTGTGTCGTCTTTGCAGAGGTGGAGAGAAAAAAAAAATTTAAGGAGAATCGCTGACCCTAGTTTTGACTTTGAAGGTCGAAATTGACCGCTCATTTCAATCGATTTTTGATTTAGAATCGAAATTGTGACACTGCTACTAATTATATGCTCTTCACCAGATCCCAAATAAAAAATCATCTAAGTTTTACTATGAGTACAATATCTGGGGCTCAAATTAAAAAAGTCCCATGTTATAAGTATCTGGTTAGATTAAAAGTTATTTTTTAAAACTCATGTTGAGGAACTGACTAAAAGGCTTAAATTTAAATCTTTAAATCTTTTTTAGAAATAAGCAGTGCCTCTCTTTCAGCAGTACATTGCAGATTGTACAGGCAACATTTTTATCAGTGCATAACTATGCAGATGTAATTTACATGCACGCCACTGCCCACACCCTCCAACCTCTTGACGCTATGTATCACAATTCTCTTAGATTTATTACAGGTGACAGATTTAGAATCCATCATTGTATCCTCTATTTGAAGGTTGGGTGGACATCACTTACCACTCGAAGAGAACAACATGGTCTTTTTTTTTTTTTTTTTTGTAAAGCCTTCCTAAATAAGCTACCATTTTATTTATCATCACTTTTAAGACTTAGAAATATGGGATACTGTACTCGATATCCCATATATAAATGTAGAGCTGGGAAAAACTGCATTCACCTATTATGCTCCTCATAGGTGGAATAAGCTTCAGGAGTCCCTTAAATAAGACAAATTTTTATCCTTAGAACAGTTTAAGATTTGTTGAATGATGTTTTATATAATGAATGAGTTTGTTTTTCTTAATGTTACTACTTTGTCCCGGTGTAATTTACGTAGTTTACCATCTTTTTCTTTGTGTTTGTTTTTCTTTTTTTTGTATTTTGTGAGTCATTTGTTGTGTGTTTGTGTTGTATTTATGTTTTGTATAGGATTGCTGATTTTACACTCATTCTACTTTTTGTTATATGGCTTGTTTGGTTGTGTACTTGCAGGGTACCATTGTGAATGAGAGTTTTGCTCTCAATTGGTTTTCCAGGCTGTTTGTCTGTCTGTCGTATGTCACTCTGTTGTCTGAAGTCACTGTTATTCAGAGATGAATGCAGCTAGGTCACTCTACAAGTAGTTTCACAATAAAAGAAGAAGATCTTGCACTCTACAAAATATCATCTACACACAAATTGTAAGCCACCATTACAATTTCCATTTACCTTTTACAGAGGTTTAAGTGGAGGCCATACATTTTTGATTAGTGTTCTATGATGCAAAATCTTTTATGCTCCATTAAAACAATAAAGTTTTCCTTTAACAAATAGACTTGTCATGAATCTTTGATGCATACAAGTACTTAAATTAATTGTGTTTTTCTGTGGTGAATAATACCAAAGAGCCATTTATATGAAGAGTGTGTTCACGGTGCTGCTGAGCACACATGTGGGTTGGGGACTAGGGATGACAAATGATGCAGCATTGCAAATTTATTGATGTGTGTGTGATACTGACTTCAGCACTTCAGCACTTGCTGCTACATGGATAAGCTTCAGTGCAGTGCTCATGATTGTAAACAGGCTTTGATTTTCAGGGCATTGCTCTGGATGGTGAATTGACGATAACCAATTTCTTCTCAGACTTTTTGATATTGATGTTTTACATGCTGTGCTCCCCCTTTGAAAGTAATTGATTAGTGCTGGCTACAATGTGTGTGCACATTGTTTAGAAGTGCAAGTACAGAGAGTACTCCTATTTAGGTCGATGATGAGAAATGTATTTTATAGTTTTATTACATCTTAAAACTAACTAATCTTGCTCTTGTCTAACGTCATCCAACTAATATCCTAAGCATCTTGGCGCAGTGTTATTCTGCAATGGCAGCAAATTAATGCTCATGGAAATGTATAAATTGAAAATTAAGATTTCTCATGGAGCTTTTCTGTTGGATTATATTACTGTGAAAGATTAATGTTTGGAGTTTAAGATGCATCCATCTTTCACATGGTTGGTCCGGGTTAAACTGTTCTGAAACCCTAGGGTTGAAGATGAATATCAATGAGTGAACCACATGATTCTGATCTGATCCTTTGATGTTTTGATGCAAATATTCTCACAAAGTGCAAGCACATGACAGATTTGGATAAATATGATACCCATGACAATTATGAAAATAATAAGGAGATGGTATTTGTGATTATATCTTGTAGACGCTTAAACAGAATTCCACAGCTAATATTATGTAAACGTCTGTGTGGAATGATTAATGCATTAAATATGTTACAAAAAAACTTTATTTTTATTAGTTCCCAAAACCAAGATGTTTCTGTGCAAATATCACAGAGCCTGCTGGCATCGCTATTAGCATCCGCTCAGGAGGCCCATTGGCAGCCTGGCACTCAGTGCCACTTCTTCTAGCGCAGAGGCAGAGATGCCAAGCTGACTTAATTACACCACAACTGGCTGCCGACGTCCTAAACTGCTCTCCACTTTTTCTGTTTCATTTTCATCCACTTGAATTTACACCTCCCTTTCACTCTAACCATCGAAGCACTTGCAGGTTTTTCAAAGCTACATTAAGCAATGTTTTTTATGTCAGCAATGCATCAAATGACTCCCTTCACTGTGAAAGGCTGATTCTACTGAGAGTCAAGAGTCCAGTCTGCATCCCTGAGCAATGTTGGATTATTCCTCACACACATCAACAACTCTCCACCTCAACAACAGTTCACAATTTATATATAGAGGAACGTATCATAATCACAACCTAACACTTAACAATGACATTCTTACACAGCATAACACCTTATCACATTTATACACAAAGGAATACTTTGCACATTAATCATGCTAACAGAGAGTAACACCTACTGTAATGATCTCATTCATAATAGAGAGGAACACAATGAAACAGTCCATAGTGCACTTAAGCTCATACATATAGTACTCTGCTGTGGTGGCTCAATGGTTAGAGCAGTGCGCTTATGACATGAATGAGTGTGAAGTGTTTTATTTTTTTTTATCAACTGAGGTTCAAATATGGGTGTATTTTTTAAATTCACAATACATTACTAATGACCTTGAGGTAGGTGCCTAAAAAGACATAAAAGTACAGGTCTTACTACAACTGAAATTATTTCTATTTAACACAGCTTTAGTGAACTGCTTCTTAAGTACAAAGCCATTCACTTGAATGAGAAAGTGTGTCCAGACTTTTGACTGGTACTGTAAATGTAAAAAATATTCTTGAGCAAGCTTAATTTTATGGTTAGAGGGGCTTAAAAGACAATTCTGGTTTATTAAAACTTGGGTTTATTTCTGTAGTTGTGGCAATCATTTTGGCTTTAGTATCATTGTACTCATTAAAGTAATTACTGAGATCTGGGAACATGGTGACATGCTGCAATGAAGTTTTATCTTTCAAGACACGTAAGAGGTCAGATGATCAGACAGTTCAGCCAGACGATCGAAATCACTTTTCTTTTGGAAGTAATACAAAAAATGAGAGCTTTTTTACAACGAATAGTTTGGATAATAATTTTACCATTTACTTTTATTTTCTCTTCCAAAGAAGCTTTGTTTATTTGGGGCTTTGTTTAAAACCTATATGTGACTGCCTGTGTTTTTTGTTGGATTGTGTAAATATGTTAGAGTTCCCAGATTTCTGGAGTTAACTTGGTGAGTAAAATGTTATTACCAATCAAAATGATGGACAAAACTGCAAAAATGATACCCGCATTAAGTGTGAAATGATCCTTTAAGCAGCTGTAGATATTGCTCATTGGGTATGGTTGATTATGTAGAATCGGCAAGAGATAGCGATAGCGAGCAGTCACAACTGTGTGTTGTTATTGGTATGTTGTGTCAATGACTGAGTGAGTTAGCTTGACTAAGAATACAGTTAACACGCTCAGCTGAACCCTAAATGCACTTAGGGCCATGATAAGCAACGTCATGGGCCATTTACTTCATATGCAGAAAATGAAATCTACATTTAAATCCGACAAGTTAAAAGGTAGCAGTAATCCGACTCACTGTATCTATGTAATTGAACAACAGACAGTAGCACATCTGCTTACAGAGATATCACACAATTCCTATATTTACATTTGTTATCCGTTGCTTTGCACTATAGAATTAATGGCAAAAATTAGGATCCTGCCTCAGGCAGTAAACAAAGAATTAGATATCAGTGCAGTACAGGGCTTCTGTAAAATGTTGTAAAACGTCTTCTGAGAGCACAAATGACACAAATTCAATTTGTTTCATCTTGACACATAGGAGACTGTGTGATGGCAAGGTACTATCAGCGAGAATATCATAATTTAATATTAGCATTAATAAAATTTAATTTAATTTAATGTGCTGTGAAGGAAAATCCCCCCAAATGCCTTGGATTGAATGGCAAGTAAGAATCCAAGATGTTCTTTTCCCACCGCTAAACAGTGACCCTACTTCAGACATATTCTCATGTAATTTTAAAGGAGTCAGTATAAAATCTGAAACATTAAGGTCATTTAGCACAAAACTGTCCTCAACCTGTGCCCATAGATACAGTTCATGAGTGATTAGCTTCCCCACTGGCCTGAGGGTGAATTCCACCTGAGTTTTCTCTTCTGTGTCTCTTCCCATCACTGTCTCAGGGAAAGTTGGCTAATGTCACCAGAGGCTCTTTAATTTCTTATAGAGCTGAACAACCAGGATAAGTTTGCCTAGTGTGGGGCATATTTAACAAGCTGAAAAAAGTTGTCTATGTCTTAACGTTTCACTGGCCAATCAGATTTGTGTGCCACTTGCTTCCCTTACCGGTGTATTTTATTCATGAAGTCCTGCCTTAGATGTTCAGCATGGATGAAAAATGTACTGCAGCCGTTCAAAGTTTCCACTTTTATTTTGTGTTTAATGTCAAGTTTACTTTTACCTCATTTCTGCTTGTAAAGTCTCTTAAACCCATCGACCAAGAACAAATGCAAAGTTAGGCTGTGACCTGCATCACATCACATGAAATACCAGTCAAACATTAGAAAAATGCTCCTCTCCTTTTGTATTTATTATGTTTAGAGTTTTCTTACCCACCCACTCCCTACCCACTACCCACTAAAATTTTTGATTGTTATGTAACAATAAACACAAGTTTTTTTTAAAATGTAATTTTTGATGATTTGTTTCACTCCCACAGAATATTAAAAAATGAAACTGGATGGGAAGCAGCAGCCTGGACTGCATCTATCTATCTTATTATTTTCATTATCCATTAATTGTTGATATTTTCTTAATTAATTGATTAGTTGTTTGATGACCTCGGTTCTCCAAAGCCGAAGATACAACCTAAAATATGTTTTATCCCAACCAACAGTCCACAACCCAAAGATATTCACTATACTATCATGAAAGACTAAAGACCCCAGAAGATATTCACATTGAAGAATCTGATAACAGAGAATTTAAGCATTTTTTCTGAAAAAAAGACTAGAATGAATAATTGATTATCAAAATAGTTCGATCAACTAATCTATCAGGTTGACTGATCATTACAACTCTACAGCAGCCATACAGCTTTTTTTCTCCCTGGTGCATTTGCCCATTGAAATATATATTATTTTTTTCTCTGTTGGTAGTCAGTTGAAACTTGTGTGAAACAAAACTCTAATATACTTGATTTCAATCCTGACTGAGCATAGAATTTTTGGGAAAGTGCTGGATTCTGCCCCAATGTTCCCAGACTTTCATCTACCAAAAATTAGACTTCAGGCATTCATTTTATCCACAGGCCTCAGTATTTCCTCTATCTGTATTCCCAACTGACAGAAGTCTTTTTTTTTTTTTTGTCCTGGCTGGGAATGAGAGAGCTCTTGTGGAGGTGGCTGGAGGGCTTCTTGATTGATTAGAATTCTTCAGAGGGAAAGGAGCTGAGTGGTTTTGAGGCTTGGGGGTTTTGAGTGTGAAACACTAGGTGACATAGGCCACGCAGGTTGCAGCCGAAAATGTACACCTTGAAGATCTTGTTTACTGAAACAAGCACAAAGTGTGCTGATTTGGGTTTTGTTGAGGGAAGCATTTCACTGAAATTCACAAGGGAGCTTTGCAGGTATCTGTGCAGGTGCTTTTGAATCCACTGAACCAGTGCATTTTTGCACAGAGCCTTGGGACACTAAACTATATACTCAGAGTTGGACACAGCCTAATATAAACATTGCTGACTTACTGTGTTCTTCAGTGTGTGGAAGAGGAAAAATGAATAGATTCTGAAACATGTAGGGTACGTTACATTACACTTATACCCGAGCACAAATAACTATACATGACTCAAACAGGGACAAAATGAATAAATCAGGGACACTTCAAAGCATACATGTTTCAGAAAATAGCAGTTCCATCAGTGCACAAAGACATCTAAGTGAGTTTAATGATGTTCCTTATACTTATGTAAGAGTCCTCAATGGTACATGCCTCAAAATCCGAAAGAGAACACATCTCAGATTCAATGATCTGCTTTCACGTTTGCTGTATGCTGGCTGGAGAAAGCACACACAAAATGCCAAACACAATGAAATGGATCCAGTTACTTGCACACAGTGTCAGGCCTCAGAGAGATCCTTTTACTGTGTGATTGGGACAGAATATTTCAGAAAGAATCTGCTCTCTCATTACCGTATACAAAAGGCAGTATGCAGCCCATTTGTTCCATTTATATCACATTACATTTTTTGAGCTTAAAAGCACCTTTTGGCCCCTAAATTGTGATGTCAGCATGACTTTTGATGTGATTATCAGCATTACAGAAATGCTTAGAGTACTTCGCAATGGGGATTTTTAGCCACTCTGGCAGCATGGCTCTATGGATTGCAATGTCACTCTGCCCTGTGGGTTGATTGGTCCACCATTTTGGTGAATTGCCATGAAATGCCCCTGACTTTTCCTTTAGCACCACCATGAGGTTCACAGTTGTGTTTGTATTGTCTCAATCGGATCGATTATCATGAAATTTGGTACACACAATAATATCCCCCTCAGGATGAAGTGGGGGGGGGGATTGTTGTTCCTCAGTGGTGTATATGTGTGCTGGTGGTCGGAGTGAATATCAATATCAATAGGTAATTTAAAAATATGAAATGAATGTTCCATTTTGATGGCCAGAAAGTTAACATTTTCTTTCTGAAAAATCTTGGACAGTCGAGCAAGATGTGGCAGTACATTAGCCTGCAGATAGACTGCTGCAACAAAGTGGTAAGTGCAACAAGAATCCATACAGGCCCTTGGCTCCTGGGTACTTATTGACCTCAGTCTCCTCAGCCAAGGCAGCCAGGGCTACACTGAGGTTCCTTTGTAAAGTGATGACTGCCAGGTTCTAAGACAGCCAGCAAGTGTCCTTCACTTGCTGAAAACTATTTCAATCATGAGATAAAAGATTAATAATAACACAGAAATGCATCTGTAGTACACAATAATGACCAGAATTGCTGTTAAAACTTACGAGTATGTTTTTCTGTGATCTCACCTTAAGTCCTCAAGGCCCAAGGACTCTGCCGCAGCTTTCAGAGCAGCCGTTGTGTTGGTGCTGTTGTGAAAATAGAAATGGAGCTGCTGTAAGTGGTCCCTGAAGGTAGCCATATAGGGAACCGCAGATGAGGCATCCTTATGTGCCAGGGCAAGGCGATGGGCAGCACATGTAACTGGCAGCAACTAGTAGAAATCATGCTCCAGCTGCTCCACTTCACCATTCGACCTCCCTGTTACAAGAAAAGGAAAAAAAAAATCAAATCAAGACATGCAGTAACCAGTCCATGTTCAGGTCTTTGACTCAGCAGCTAAAAACAAAAACATGCAGTAAAAGAACAATCCAATTGATTCTACTTGCTTATGTTGAGTTCACACCAGTCATTACAGCAGCTCCCTCCATTCCTAATCCATAGTGCTTTTGAGTTGGAACATTTTGTGCAGTTTTTTGTTCCTTTATAGCTGCCACGACAGTAGCTGCCTTTCCATCAGTAAATATCCAACAATGGATTGATTAATTGGTCATAATGATTACTAAAACAGTTTAGTGGTGCTGCAGTGGGAAAAGAAAACTTTTCTGTTTATAGCAAAGGAGTCAGGACACCTGCTGACAGCTATTTTATGCTGATTTATGGTCTAACTGTATATAAAGTAGTTGAAACTAGCTCCACCTCCAGCAGCTACAACAGTAACATGCTGCTCTAACACTGATGCTTCAATATTAATAATCTGATGATGTCATATATAATAATATATCAGTCAGAAGGACCAAACCACTACTTTTACTGCAATACTTTAACTACATGTTTTTCTCTCAGAACTGGTTCTTATGATGTGCTGTGACCATGTCATAAATCAAATGCTTTTATCATTGTTCTGAACGGCTTCACTCAAAGGCAGAGTGAAAGCCGACCGTCACAGTGAAGGGAAAGGGACGGAAGAGACGCGGTATTGTTTCACTAAGGAGATAACGGAGCATATTTTAATATTAGTGTTGAACTCAGTGTCAATGGTCTCTCGTTTGTCATTCTGACGGCAGCAACACTACAGGGTAACCAGGCTAACTTGGCTAAACTGGCTAGCATACGAGCATGCTACAGCTAAGTGGTGCGCAGCCAAAACTTGCGCTCTAGAATTATTGTTCCGCATGTTGGAGTAAGTGGATTATTAAACTATTTTGACAGTAATCATTTGGGTCATGAAGCGTATTCTTCGTACAACTGCATGCTCTGAACCGTAACGTCTGTACCGTGACAGTTCAGGACAAATACACGTACCGTTACACCCCTAGTATTACTCAGATTCAGTCATTAATTGTTGTCCTTTCAATTGAATAATACCAGACATGCAAATCCAGCTGCTTCTTCACATCCCGATAGGATGGATGGATGTCTCAGAGAATAGGCTTCTCAACCACTGTAGCCAAAATCTCCGACTTCTCATCAATTATTAAATGCGACTGGTAGTTGGTCTTTTATTCCGATCTAAAAGTAAAGGAGATTAAATATAGATTGAATATTATGAGATTTTGAGGTGAGCTGACGTGCAGTGATGGAATGCAAATATGAAAAATAACACAGTAGCATGATAATCATTTACCTTCAGCTTTTTAAAGCAGTCACACCCCAGCAACTCAGTAAGATCGAGACGAGCTGGATAATTTGTATGGTGTAATTGCTCTCTCTTTGTTAAGTTGTAGAGGCATTTAAACACCCCCATGATTGCCTCTTGCTCTTAAATCATGACTGGGTCAAAGGCAACCAGAACTGAAGAACCTGTACAGAGCAGGTACAAATATCTGTTATCTTTGATGGTTATTGCAACAAAAAGCAGGTTATACCTGAGACATCTTTATCAATTAAGATAATTAGGATATCTAATTGAAGGAACTTCACCTTGTGCCAGTTAGAGATACAATGATCATAGATTTTGATGGTAAGATTATAGTCTGAGGAAAAATCACGGTTTCACAATTATTATGATTTAATTTATTTCCCAATGCTGTGGATGGATAAAATCACATTAGCATGTTTTGTTATGAAGAGGGACACACACACACTTAGCCAAGGATCTGCAACAGTGGATTGAACTGCAGCAGGCCTTTTCCATAGACATGTGCTGGCTTAGCTGGACTCAGTTTGACTTGGTGCATCAGCCCAGTATGGCAAGGATTTGCATCTCCATTACAACAGGGATACCTGCTTGAAGGTGCTGTATACATCATGCCTGTGACTAGTGGTCAAAGTCGCCTGTAAACCGGTGGATAAACACATTTCATTTCCTATAAATTCTTCACAATTAAAGCCATACTTTTAATATGAAGCAACAGAGCCAGGAAATGTTTCCATCAGCAGTAACTTAAAGCAGCTCCGATATGGCTGAAAGAGTTCAGGAAACGGTGAAATAAAGTAGATATCTCAAAGTACAAACATAAACACAGGAGACAAACTTAACTTCAAACCACAGAGATTCAGTTAAAAGCTATAAAATTACTGAGAGCTGAACACACAGAGACTTTTAAAAACGTCTTTCTCTCTGGTCTCCAGCACAGACATGAGTTGAATCTCACAACACACGCAGGGAGACATGGGGGTCATCACGGGTTGGCTGCGGTCGGCAAGATGTCACTGCAATCTGCTTGGAGGCGGATCAGGAGCATTTTGGCCTCTGATGATCCATCTCAGGCGCGACTTGGCTGACTCTGCAAAATATAGTAATTTTAGTTCTTATTATTAATATGAGATTAAGATTAACTTGATTGATCCCTCAGGGGAAAATATTACTAATGTTGTGTCAATGTTATGCCTATTTTTTAATTCATTTTTAATAATATATTTTAATAATTAATCCTATTTTGCATGTGTCCTGAGAAAATCCTATTTTTCTTCTCTTTTTGTTTTTGGTTGCAGTAAAAATGAAAGAAAGAAATTGAGAAACATCTCTTATGAAGATGTTATTAATCACAGAAATGCAGTTAATTAGATCCCATGGTATAGTGCTGGAAGTCTACAAGATCCTAATGTTAAGTTAGTCTTTTACACCTGGCATATTTACCTACCAAACCTAGTGTTTACTCACTGAAAGCCTTGAGGGGAAGCCTGTTTGGGTGAGTGTTAATTTATTAACAGTGCAATGCTCCTTTTCCTGCTTTTTTGCTGTTGGTTTACGTTGCACTGAAAGCCCAACTCTTAACTCGCTGTTTGTTGATTGTAAGTGACACTTTTATATTTAATGCCCTAGTGACTCAATATTTGATTAAATAACTCTCCACTAATGTAATGTTTTTTAACGTAGTTAAATGTATTACCTTCACTTGAACATGTATATCTAGGTGGTCTCAAAGATGTTGCATTAAGTTCGAGGTGTTGGATTCTTGAGCGCTGGCTTTTCTTCTGCAGTTTTTACAAATTAGAGATCCATCTTCTTGAACTACCCCCTGGCCATTCTTTATGTATCTAAAATACTCCCACACTGATAATTTAAGGCGTTTTGTTGTATACAGCGCTTCAATGTTGGGTCCCTCAGCTATTGCCAGAACACTTCTCATCTCTTTAAGCTAATGTTGCCCCCCTCAAACATAAATAAATGGAGTCCCTCTCATGACAGTATGTGTAACTTTGTGTACCTGAACTTGTTGCAGCATGGCATTTTAAGCTGGTATACCAGGACTGTTTTGGTTTAGCAGCAGTACTTCTGCCTGCAGTCTGCCAGTTGTACCTATGGCCTTTTTTAAAAAAATTTTCATCACAGTTCAACCGTTGTTCATACAAAAATAATGTACCATAATGACATTTTTTGAGAGTGAGAACAAAAACACTTGGTTTAGTTGAGCCTTTACAGCTACAAAACTGTGACATTTTAAAGCACGTTTAATAGTCAAATTGATGAATCACTCCATCCCTAGTGCCAATAAGGCATGTGACGTCACACTCTGTTTCTCTTGTCATATGTTTATCTAAATAGGCAACTCTGTACCTCTCTTTGGTGCCTGCTTATGTTGCCGACATAATTGGCAGAACATTCCTGTAGGGAGTAAAGTGGCATTATTGGTCATTGTTCATACAATATTACATTATTATTACATTGTAATATTATGTAATTACACACAAATACACTAAACTGCATGATTTGGTGTAATGCTGAATACTCACCATGATCAGTGTGGTAGAGACATGGGTGGAACCTTGTCTTGTCTACCCACTTAGGGTCCCAGTCTGATAGCCTGTGTTTAGTCTTTGTTTTCTCTCCACTCTCATCTCTTTCTGCCCTCTCTCCTGCTCTATTCGCCTCCACTACTCCTGCCTGTCTACTTGTCTAATAAGGTTACATTTGAGAATGAGTTAGTTAGATAATTGTCTCACATCACAAATAGTTGATCACGCAACCAGTAAGAACATTAAATGTTGTAGTAGCCACCACTAATGTTACATATTTTAGAAATAGAAGGCGTTTCTTTTCCTTCAAAATTTTGCAGCCCTCCCCAGCTAAAGTAATGTTACCTGACTATCTTCCTCATCGACATCAAGCATCTTTCTCTTCTAGGAGGAATATTTTAACAAACTCATCTGAAAATGCAATCAGGAATAATTTAATACATAACTTATATAAATATAACTTATATATATAAACATTGTTGGCAGTTATTTTACTGATGTTTATTGAAGTAACGTTACTGGCATTATTACTTATTGAGTTTGCTAACGTTAATGATACCTAGCTAACGTTAGCTGGAACATTATTACACCATATATTATTAATATTAATAATTAGTTGGCCATGAACATCAATACAGAATACATTGCGAATGTTTATTTAACTGTAGGTCTGAATTCTATCTAACTTAAAGTTAGCTAGTTAAATCTACCTTTTTTCTTGTTCTCCGGTAATATAATCCTGTCCTCTGCCCTGTTTGTCACTCTGCCTGAGGAGACAATGCTGTACTCGTGCTGTTGTTTATTTGGTTGTCATGACTCTGTTAGTGATCGATGTCCTGTCACCGTTCCAGTTGCTCATCTTAGAAGTGGAGAGAGCGCAGATGACCATTCGTTTGAGTTGGGGTAAGCGGACAGCTCCGCAAAAACAAGAGTTTTTGAATTTCTTAAAAAATGGCTCGATAACGAATCAAAAACGATGAATCGATTATCAGAATAGTTGGCAATTTATTTTCTGTCGATCGACTAATCGTAGCTCTAAAGCTTAATGAGCTAAATGTCAACACTTCATTTTCTACAGTGTTGAGGGTGTAAAGTAAAGATGAGAAAACCAGAGTTACAAGGAGCGTTTTAGCACAGGCAGCCAGAAATTCCCAGACAGCTAATATCATTCTGATTCTGACAAACTGGTGGTCCCTCAGGCAATAATCTGTCACTGAAGGTATTAACCCGAAGTGGACATTGATGCCAGGCCAAAGTGAAAATCTTTGAGTACATAAACTGTGACAGCAGTTCTGGCCAAGTTTACTGATGTTTCTGTGAACCATCTTGTAGAGGTTCACTTCGGGTTACAGCAGCTGCTCAAACACTTAATGTTGGTGGTTGGACAAATGACATCATGTCAAATAAATAATGAAGAAGAGCCACTGTACAGGAGAATCCATAGCTAATTAGAGCAGCTGGCTTTTAAGCCAGACAGTTTGACGAGGACATCAAGAAAGCATGTACGCTGTGTGTCGATACTGTTTATGTTGCTCCCTCTTGCACTCTCACACTGCGCTCAGCAATATTGGATGGTTTTCGTTACCCATAAAACGGACTGAGTGGACAATGAATGAAAGCCACATTGCGGTTAGGGTTGGAAGCTTCACCTTATCTGTGGCCAAAATGATTAAAGTAAAAGCAACTCACTGAAAGATCTGAAAGTAATTTCTATATCAGCAAGTAAAGACAGCATGTTGGGTCTGACCTTAATTTAGTTTTCATCCTTATGAGGTTGACATGAGGATTTCATGCTATGCAATGCATAACCACTTGTTAGTCCTGTTAATTAAAGTGAGTTATTTATTGGTATCAACTTGAGTGATGGATGTAAGTGTTGTGAAGGAGCAGGGAGCTTCATTATTTTAAGGAATTGGCTAAGTGAATTTAGCTCTTATAACCCTTATCAATGTGTGTATGTATATATATATATATGTGTGTATGTAATGAGCCTCTAATGCTCTGCCTGTAAAATCACACTGATCAATGTTGACATTTTCTCGGCTGCGCTTTGATTAGCCTGTGGAGACGGGCCTCATCATGAACATACCTGAGCAGACAGTAACATCATCTCCAACATTAATATGTTTTTGATTTGATCACTGTAATACGTTTCAAGCACTGTCAAATATTTTGATAGGTCTCAGAATTGTATTACTGCCCTGTTGCCTGGAGTTAAATTCAGAGGCTGTAAAGCAATTCAGTCTATGCAAGTGAAAATTAATATTTTCTCACCAGGTTACACTCTCTCTACTTTAAAGCATCTCTCTCATTAAACCGTCATTTTCCTCCGCCACGTCCTGTTAGCTGTGTGGTCGCAGTCCTCAAACAGAAGAGAGATGTTAATTATTAGACATGAATTCTGTCTTAAATGAATCATTAATGTTGTTTTGCACTTCAGTGATACTGGACTTAAATGAAGACATATGAAGTCTTCCTATGCCAAAATATTCATTTCCACCTGTAAAACAGAGATGGAGATTAATAAAGAAATATTTTTGATGATAGGTAATTACTTGTGACTGGCTGTTGTTAAAGTATGATCCTGAAAACTTTTATTTAAAAAAAATCTACTTCTGTATGTTCGTGTGAGTGAAATAATTTGTGTTTAATATAAGGCTAGCTCGTGATAGTACTGATTTGTATATTTGGATTGTATACAAAATACAGACATTATTTGAGATAATGTTTCCTCAGCTATTTAATCGACCAGATTACTCAGATTTACATTCCTGTTTGGTGATTTCGGTATTAAAATCTTCATTTTCCACAGTGACACTTGTTACAATGTGTCTTAATGAATATCTTTTTTTTAACGCTGCATTAACTGGTGATGGAGATTTTACAGACAATGAAATTATTATGTAACCATGTTTGCAAGGTCTGTGGCAGGTTGAACTTCCACACACAGAGGCACCTTTGTGAAAAGCAGTACCCATGAAAAAGAAAAATGAAAATGCAGGAGGAAGTCCAAGTGGACTGACCTTGAGCTAATGATGCTTTTATCGGTGAGGGGAAGAAATAACAAGCATAGCTGACTAGCCTTCTACGTCATAGACATTTCTGTCTTTTTTGCCTGTCTGGTTGTGTGTTTTTTCTTTTTTTTTGTCAAGGCCATGAGAGGAGAAGGCGAAGCTTTGAAGGACACTGTTGAGAACTTGGGCCCTAGTGCAAAGTGCTCCATCTGTTAAATTTTTCCAGTTCCAAACTGAAGTGGGTTTCCTCTCCCCACCCATCGGTGTGAGATTCGTAACTATCGATTCTGGCAGCTAGGCAGCGCCCGTAATTAAAAAATTCTATGTGGAAGATGGTAAACACTGCTCAAAGCCAACTGTGGCAGGGCTCTTCAGCCTTAATGAGATTTCAGTGGAAAGCTAAGCAACCAACCCGAAGAATCAATAGTTTCTCTCTCTTTCTCTCTCAAATGCTTTTAATAATCTTCTCTAAGGCCTTGATCAATTTGGACTGATGCAACTCATTAATAATACTTGTCCAGGCCCACTTAGACTATGTTAAGGTCTTTGAAAAGGATCAGAAAAAGTGACTTAGTTATATTACATTCCTGAGTCTTGGCACCCTGTGAGCTTTATCTCCTCTGTAAGAATGAAATAATCATTCATGTGAGGTTACTGTACTACCTAGAGAGGTGGACAGGATCAATCTGTGGAAACTACAGTAGAATGCATCACCCAGCATGTGCTTGACAGTTTAGGTGTAATCTCATTAAAGCTTCAGTCTTTATTAACATCTTGTTTCATACTGTTATGTTCTGTCTAAGGGAGGAGCAAAATCAATAAACCATTTACTTCATTTTGTAGTTCGCAACAGCAGATCTGCACACTGCTCCCTCTGCTGTAACCTCAAAACCTGACTATACTCCTACATTAAAGAGGATGTTGTGAATTTAGAAAAGCAATGCACTTTTCCACAGGCACCGTGGTATCTATTTCCGGCCCATAGATGTATGCCAACAATGTGGTATTGCACAATCATACGGAAAGGATGAGAGGAAAGTGTGCCAGCATCATCATAATGAGCTGATCAGTCTCTTGCATTTACCTGTGTGACTGACATTAGCTGTGCAGGCAGCCTCCTCATCATGATAAACAGCCCAGTAAATGTGGAAAAGCCAGGATAAAAATACATTAATCATCTTTCTGAACCATTATATCTCTCAAACTAACCCTAAAATAAAGATTGTGACACTGGGACTGCTTTCCATTATTTTACATTCCTTCCTGTGACAGGTGCATTTTATAACAAGAATGTGAAGAACGTTTAATATCTCTAGCACCCATAATTGATGAGCATTCTCATATTTCTTTAAAAATGAAAACAACACTCATTTTCATGTGGGTGAGACATAATTTCTCTGAGGTTAAAATGCAACGGACAACAGAATTCAAATTAATTTAATTTACAGGCCTCAAAATGATCTTCAGCATGACAACATGCATTTATTAGAGCAGAGTGGTGAGGGAATTTTTACCAGGATAAAAAAGAATGTGACATTGCATATTCCTGCATGCTATATTTAAGCCTGAGCATGTATAATATATCATACAGAATTTGCATAGTATTTGTACGAGGGCAACTGTGCAATAAATTGAAAAAGGTGACGGAGGAACAACAGCAGACCTTTATGCTCTGAGGCAAAGTGTGGAAAAAGTACAGCAGCCCAAGCAGCCCACAGCTGGAGATAATATTGTCAGTAATTACTCCCATCCCTACTGGGCAGAGGACCTCAGTGTTGTCTGTTTCTCTGTCATATCTGGGCCAGCCGCTCATCTCATTCCAGGCTGCATCGGCTCTGTCAAGCATCAGCGAGGAGGGGGAGGCATTAGTGGACCCTGGAGAGGAGCGGGATGAGGTGATAAGAACATCACAGGGAATCCGCCTCATTTTAATGCTACACACTGCCGAAAGTTGGGCTTCTCATCTGTATAAACAAGAGGTGTGTGATGCTGTCTTTGTGTGTGAATGTATTTCTGTTACTTTAATCCTATTTACACAATTTTGTGCAATTTGTCACCCGCATTTTAACACCACAGTAATAGGCCATGCATAGAATAGTGCTCATAGGCATATAGTACTGTATCCTGCTGTGAAACAGAACATGTCATTAAAAGCTGCTATTAACAGATGTTGGTAAATTGCTTAACATTGTATCATACAGTACTTTCAGTAATTTACTATAAAAAGATTTAAAAGGCAAGTAGTTGAGTAATAAACCATGGCAGGCCATAATTTATGGTTGTTTAAGTATTTAATTGACGTTAGGAAAGAATCAGGGCTGTTTAACTTTATAAAACCACTTTAACACTCCAGTGTTTTAAAATAAAGGTAATAAAGAATAATGTTCAATAAGCCTTTTTCATGATATACTGTATATTTTAATTATATACTGCCATTATCATACAAGCCACTAGGGAAATGTGAGAGTGAGTCCAGGGAAATGGGAATCAGGAAATGACTGAACATGGGTTAGGACCAAGAATAAAACAGGACTAATAGTCTACAGCCATACTTTACTTTGGCAGTGACAGAATGAGCGTGCTTAACATGCTGATGTGAAGCATGTGTTTACTGCATTTAGTGTGTTAGCACTAATTAGCTCCGAACACATTGAAATGTTATTCATTTTGCAAATATTTAGTCAACCAAAGAATTGGACCAATTTTTATTAGGAAAAATAAGGGATGTCATTTGGATTCAAAGACATCTGTACCAAAGATATTTGTACCAATCCATGGTTGGCAATCCATTCAATAGTTGTCAAGACATTGGCACTGGAGGAATAGTCAGGCGGTCACCAAAATGATTACAATTCATCCATCAAATAGTTATTGAGATGTTTCAGTCTGGACCAAAGTGGTGGACAAACTGACTGACAGACCATCATTGTCATCCCTGTAGCCACACCGCTAGCATGGCTAAAAAGTAAGAAGTTGAAAAATAAGATCTAGCAAAAGATAAATAACTAGCAGAGTAAAAAAAAAAAAATTTAATATCTGACTGGAGGTAATTATGTTGTATTTAGTAACGCTTATGCCATTTGTCACTTTATGGGCTCCATACAGTAAGTTTCAGCTTCATAATAGCAAACTATTCTATAAACGTTTCCCAAACTTCATGCAGTAAATGTAACATCTGGCAGACGGCTCAATTTAGCAGCACCAATTATATTTTTGTCAGCATAGATTAGCCTTTGCTAGTAACACATGCTTTAATACCCACACTGATTGACCGTGCACAGTGAATAGGGATGGGTATTGTTAGGATTTTATTGATACTACTACTCTAATTGATACTCCTTATCAGTCCAGCTCTTTATTGGTACTCTTTTAGTTCATTTTCATTACTAAAGAATTGTAGAAGAATAAATTCAGAACAGGATTAGAATTAGACTTATATTTTAAATATAACATTATGGTTTCTAGAGCAGCAATAGTAATATTTACAACTGCAAGTCACTATATAAACTCAGTTATATCGCGCTAGAAACAAATGGACAGAGAGGAGAGGCTGCTGTGTGACCAGAATTTACGATTTTCCGCTCTCACTCCTTGGTTTCTTCAAGTACTGATAAAAGAACTGACCTTAAAAATACCCCGGGTTCTTAACATTTTAGAACCGGTTCTAATTCAGAACTGGGTTTCAGGGGGCATCCCTAATAGTGAGAGAGCACAGTTTCATTAACGGTGGGTAGACGTAACAAATTCTCCTTTTTCCCCCTGATATGAGAAGAACTGCTTTACATGCTCAGTGTAGTTTTGACTAAAATTTGCCTTCTGAAAATTGGACATAATTTTGAAGTTGTAAAGTTAACACAGGGCAAGAGAGAGCACCATTTGAGACTGATGGACTGAATTTGGCTGATAGGTCCTTATTTGTGTACAACTGTAGCAGCTGTATCATTTCACCTATAGTACCAGTCAAAAGTTTGGACATTCACTTTCCATTCACTTGAATGAGAAAGTATATTCAAACTTTTGACTGGTACTGCACATGAATGTGTGTTTAGGAATCTGATATAAACCTAATTTACTTTTCCTTTAAAATTTTAATTGGCACCTGACAACATCCTACTACTTAACCTCTTGTTATATCTTTCATGATGGTAGGTACTTCAGTACTTAAAATTTTATATCTGAAGTTAATGAAAGCTTGTGGATCTTGCATATAGGGCATGTCCTCCGTACTGTAGTTATACTTACAGTGGTTCCTCATTGCTCATTCAGATGAGGATGAAGAGGTTATTCCATTTAAGATTAGCTCAGTATTACCCCACATAGCTTGATAAGCACCACCTAGAATCTTTGGTAACTTTTCCTTTTACAGTCCCCTTATTACTAAGTATTTACCTGGTAAATTATAGTATATTATTAGGTAATTACCACTGGTAATAAGTAGGTAAATACAGAGAAACTACAGCTGAAATACTAAGAAAAACCTCCACTATTACCCATCAAATCAATCAGAACCATGTAGTTGTGACCGTTTTAACTTGGTAATAACTCTGATTTAATTGCGTACTTCTTGGAAAGTAGGCAACCAATTCTTAGAAACACCTCCTATATTGCCCATCAATTCAAGTTACAATTGTATTTATCCAAGGTTTATGTTGGTAACAGCCTAAGATTAATTAAGTACAATCTAGAACTTAAGATAGTAATTTCCAATAAATCACCCTTTCTTATAGAGTTATTGTTCATGGCTACACCCATTTATAAAGGGTTTATTAGATTTACCTTTATTTCCCTGGTAACAACCTCCACAGGAACAGTTTGCCTCTAGGCATTGTAAATACTGGGTATGTTCTTGCAGATGTTTTTACAATTTACTCAGTAAGTTGAAACTGTACTGTAAAAGGAAGCATTGTTTGTTTCCATGGTATCACCATGTTCTTACTATATTCTTTGTTATAGATTATTCCATTGTTTGTGCATTTAACAGGAACTTGTGTCATATATGTTCCACAACATTACTAAGTACAATGTGACAATTCATTCAGTAAGTTGAAACTGTACTGTAAAAGGAAGCATTGTTTGTGTTCATGGCATTACCAGGCTCTTATCATATCCTTTGTAACTGGTTATTCCCTTTTCCATACAATAAACACAAACTTTTACCATGTATGTTCGGCATTGTTGTAATGTCATACTTGCCATTGTTCGGCAAGTAAGACATTACAGTTTACAGAGTAAGTAAACTGAAACTGTACTGTAAAAGTAAGCAATGTTGAATCCCATGGTATTACAAAGTACTTACCACATCCTTTCATCAAAATGGATAAAACACAAAGCTTAAATTGTTGTTACTATTTAAATATATAACTATTATACACTTAATAGAAACTGGGTTCAAAGAGACAGTTCCCAACTGTAGCACTTGTATTCAATTTACGCTGTGATGCTACTTTGTTTACCTGGGCCCTGAGGAGTAAATATGAAAAGATCGAGTGGTTAATGAAACAGTTGGCAGGTTTGTTACACTGCACTCAACATTTCTCTTACAATTTACGAAAATTGAAAACAAAATCCCACAATGAAAGGAGCTCTTGTATCCAAATATAAAATGAAATAAAATAAAATGTCCTTAGTGTCTCTTTTTTTATCCTTAAATGTCTCTCTGTCTGGGTACGATAAATTGGTGTGTGATGATTATTCTTTATCTGGCAATTTTCTGCAAATCCGATGTGTCAATCCTGTAGAATGGAATCTGAAGCAGCTCGCCTCACCGCTTCCAGGTTTCCTCAAAATGTTTCACTATTGGGACTGGCTCACCATCACGTTCCAGCAAAGAGTTAACTCCAAGCTACAAATCTGGACTCATCAAAAAACCAATCTGCACGTACAGTACAGAATAAATCAGGTAAATCATCATACAGTCTACTTTCAAATGAGATCTCATCCACTTCCTCAAAACTCAATTTCACCACTCTATTGTCCAGGGATTTTTCTTATAATTTTATGGTACTAGTGCAGTGCCCGTTCAGAATGTGCCTGTTTCGAATGGGCCGATTGTTTGGCCTCTGGCCACTTCTTCAACACATAGAAAAATTAATACAGTTGATGTGAGGTGTGAATGAGTATGTACACCAACAACATGAAAGAAACTAACATTCTATTATACACAGATGCTATAAATAATAAGTTCTTTAATAGTAATTTTTTCCCCCCTGATTTCAAGTAGCCTAAAATAAGGGCTGCATTTAAAAATAAAATAATGCCCATCCTAAAATAAAGTGGATCGATAACATTGGGCTCTTCGCTCCTACTTTCTGTGCCTTCAGTTTGGATTTGTGCTTTGTCTGTAGCGGCGCTTCACAATCGCCATGGTCTCAGAGCATACGAGACAAACTAGTTCTGAACTGCCTGTGGAAGTATTTACGCACATCCGTTTCACGCACATAACTACAGTCATTGTATATTGGGCTCTGAGCGCTTCCATGGAAACAAACAGTGCTTCCTTTTACAGCACAGTTTCAGCTTACTTACTGAGTAAATTTACATTTTTTACTTGGTAATGTTATGGAACATATATGGTACAAATTCCTGTTAACTGTATGGACAATGGAATAATCTATTACAGAGAATATGATAAGAACTATGGTGATACCATGGAAACGAACAAGACTTCCTTTTACAGTTTCAGCTTACTTACTGAGTAAATCGTAAAAAACATCTGCAAGAATGTACCCAGTATTTAAGATGTACCATGACACTGCAGAGGTTACCAGGTAAGTATAAGGTAAATCTAATAAATTATAATCTTTGTAAATGGGTGTAGCCATGAACAATAACTATATAAGAAAAAGTAATTTATTCAGGGTTTTTCCCTGAATTTTTTTGAGACAAAGGTGTCAAAGGCTGGAGAATGTATACCGCGTATACCTTTTTAGAGTGTTATGTGTGCTTAAGTGAAAAAAATCACAATTTAAAACACACGGCTGTCCATAGAGATTTGTATTTTATCCCAAGATGGAACAAAAAGATGAAAAATAAAGGTTGTAACAAATGACAGTGTTTATTTTGTAGGCCTGGGACGATATGCTTATTTCCCAATTTGACACTATCACAATACTTGGGTGCCGATTCAATTCAGAATCGATTCTCAATTCAAAACCGGTTCTCGATTGAATGAATGGAAAGAGGGCCACTATTTTCAGTCTTTTGCTCCAGCATACTGTGTGCCTAACCCTCTGAAGGGTAACCAAATCTTTATTCAATCTCTGTGACAGCTGATCTTTTAAGAATTAATTATCAATTAATTTAAAGAGTAAAATACTTCCCAGCAAGTCAAAAATTGAAGAGCAGATTATTTAAAAAAACTGTATCTGAAAGTGAGCAAATTTATCACCACTTTAGCTGAAAACAGTCAGATTGATTTCTCCAGTGTGAAAACAATTCCTTTTTTCAGGTCTTTCAGTGCACTCAGGCCTAAGGGAGTAGGAGTAAAAGCCTGAGTAGTACCCTTGATATCTTGTAGGGCAGCAGTGTTCCATACATCCTGGACCTTTTTTCTTCTAAAGGCAAACTTTCTAGAGAACACTATATCAGATAATTAATCCAGGATTTAACAAAAGTCCTGAAGCTCATGCTGTCAATATGGTAATTGCCACTGGATGATCAAGGAAGTGGATGTAGGCTATTTCTTTCTGAAGCCAATGTAGAATATACATACAGGAATAGTGTGTAATTTTACCATGTGGCGGAAATAAATATAAGGGGGAGAGCCGATATTTACAGCTTTATTGTACCTGATTAGTAATAGAATGTCGAGGGTTGGGGAGGGGGTTGATCTCAGAGCTGTGTGCTTCATTGGTTTGAGTGTGAGTGAATCGATGCATTGACACCGGGGTAGTTCTTGCATCATCAGTCAGCCAGCCCATCTCATCACACTGTTTATTCAACCACAGTACACAATAACAACCTTGATGCTAGGACAAGCCTCTTCTTCTAATTGCTCAGATGTATAGGACCACGATATAGGCACCTGGAGAGTGTCAGTTTGCTCTGGCTCCCACAAAAGAGCAAGGGGATGCTCCAGAGCAGGTACTGTAGATGTATCCTCACAAAGCTGCGAATGAGCAGATAATGGGCTCATATGCATAATAGTGACAAGGGGGTTAGATTGTATTCTTCCTGCTCACTGACAGCATGTTATCCATTAAGTAGAACCCTGGATTCAGGTGAAATTAGTCAGTGCTTCTTGTTTAAAGGGCATGGGGCATGTTGAATATATTAAGTATTGCTTTATGCAGTTTATTAATGTAGCACTTTTCCTAGACCTTACAAAATGACTGATATTGTTGTTGTTTTTGAAGACACAAAGTGAATGACAAGTGAGCCTGCAAAATCTTAAAACTAGTGGAAATTGAAATGAAATATCTTATTCATGTGAGAAAGTGTGTGTATCATACAATTTTGAAATACAGTTGGTTTGTGCATTTGTGTTCTCTAAAGATGATAAGTGGTCCATTAATAACACCAAGTTCAGTAGATGACATGGCCATTACACTCAGAAGTGTCAAACACCATCATTACATTGGAAAGGTGAGATGAATATAGACAGTGAGATAAGTTTAATGGGTAGTAGTTTTCCCAAAGGGAGAACATGTGACATAAAGTCAAGCAGGTGACACATGAAGACCAATTACAGATCCTGTACTGCCTGATACTCGCTGTGTTGCACCTTGGAGTGCTTCCCTAATACTGGAGTGAAGATCCACTGCTATTAATATTGCACTTCCTGCTGTACAGCAAAGGACATCACTGCCTCAAATTGACAGAGGCACACAAAGGCCAGCAATCAAAAGCCCTTATACTGTAATGAGGCAGAAATATTAAACAGTACATCCTTGCCTTTGATCCACAGTACCACCTTTGGGTATGATAATAAGTCGGATGCTAATGTGTGAAGTGCTAACAATAGAGACTAACTGCTCTGGATAGGGGCTGAATGCTGAATATGAATTCAAGATCTGGTCACACAAACTTTCAGAGCATTCAATCAGATCTGAGAGACATGGTAGAGCAGGCCATCAAAGCACTGTGATGGTTGAGCACCCCTTGGATGATTTGACTGATTTGTAGTCTGCCACTGGGGAAAAAATAATCAAGCCAACAAGGAACCAGCTATGAGTAATGAAATGTGTTTTTCAGTTGGGTAAATACACAAATTCATTGCCAACCCAGGGATGAATCTTGACATACATGAGGAACACTGCTAATGAACCAAACAAAAATTTTGGATACATGCAAATATCAAAAGCTGCTATTGTCGGGCTCCATCATCTTTTCAGTACACTGTGCACAACAACACAACAACATATCATTTGCCACTGTACTTTAAAGCTACAAAGAGAGCCAAATGATTGTGTTTGAAAAGCGGGCTGCTTGTTAAGTTTGCAAGGTGCACATTTCAGTGCTCAGGCTTATAAAATAATGCATTATAGAGCAGAGCAACATACTCTTGTACTCAGAGTTATTTACAAAGAGATGAAATGCAATTGGCTGCTGGGATGCCAGCTTAAATGGCAATACTGGTTTTCAGTAAAGTGCCTAATCCAGAAGGTAAAGCAGTCAGAGAGCCTGACAGAAATGCACAAATATCAGCTGCAACATGATTAAGCATCATCCCCTTATTTTCAAAAGCCAGCTCAATCTGATTGACCAGTGCTTCTTTTTATTTAGGTACACACAGCAGGTCCTTTGATCCGTCAGTCAGCACTGTGTAGAGGCTTCAGTGAGAGGAAAAAGTAAAACCTAAAGGATGGTGGAAAAACCAACTGAAAGTCTGCACTTGACACTTCAACAATTCTGAATGTAGAAATGTCCTAGCAGAGAGATAATTAGATAATTAAGGGTGTTCAAAATGCCTGTCTGTTTTAAGACAGGCACTCTGAATGACACACAAGCCAAAACACATGGCTCCTCATTTTGCTGCTTAATTCTCTGACAATATTTTGGATTTACTGTTTGTTTGATGTTGGATTTGTGTGCAAATTGACTGTCTAAATGCCTTATTGTTGGATTGCCTGCTCCTGGATCACCTGAAATTGAGATTATATCAGTTTGCTTTGCTAGAACTACAGGACAGCTGTTAGCTATGGACAAACCATCAGGTTTTATGGTGGTCAGCTGTTTGCTGCCACGTAGATCAAACACTTCCAGATAGCTAGCTTTCCTATGATTTCCTGACATTTTCTTTAGGCTATTGTACCTCTGTCTTGTCCTGGCTATGCTTCCACTGGAATGCCAAACCCTCACACTACGCCAGAAGGTTCAGTTTACTTCTCCAACTCACAGGCCCGAATTTCTGACAGTGACATCATCTGATCCTCACTTGGCTTGTTACCACCACCACCACCACTAGATAGACAGCAGTACTGTAATCTCTGGTTACTGTGAAATCTCGATTAGCCCTGAGGATCTCTTACCCAGGCCAGGAGCTAAACCCAAGCAACTGGATTGTTCTACACCCCCTGCTCCCTGGTTTGCTGTTTCTGGGAGTTCTAACAATCCGATTCTCTGTGGAAATGGCACCAGAGCTTTAACAGAGCTGCCCGCCACAGGGTCTGATGACTGGCATAGGGTGGATGAGCACTCCTCCTTTCTTCCATGACTCCCAGCCCGTTGTCAGCAACGGAGCATATTCCACCCCTTTGGACTTGAACCTTGTCCCTGCATTAAGAAGTAACTCAACGGTGAAACTTACATGGTATTAAAACATTGCTGCACTAATCTGTATGCGTTGTAAGTTTCATTACTTCCGCAGTCTGGTCTGTTGCACTTATGACAACACCCAACACTATGCACTATCGTGCACTCTTGTGCAGTGTTGCATCACTTTGGGATGTTGAGAATAAGGATGTGGATTGTATATTGCAGTGAGGTGAAAATTGTCAAATCAAAAATAGCTGCGCATTATAGAAATAATTATAACTGAGAATGTCAAAATGCACTCTAATTCTTTTCTATTCTAATGCACCACTTTTCTTTATTTGCTGCAAAAGTCGAATTTGCTATTTGTACTGTTGGCTCTACTCTTGAGAGAAATCCTCACATTACAGGATTTGTTCATGGTATGTCTTGATGTCAGTTATTAAAGTGACAGTGGGGGCAGATCCTAATAATCACTTGATTTATCATCAATTATCTTTTCCAGCTATCCGTTCCAAGCCATCCATCAGGATTTTCCCCTGATTTTGGGGATAGGCAAATCCTCTCTGGCAAGCCTGAAAATAACTAATTATTTCTCAAAAGCCCAAAAATATTTTAACAAAAAAATTAACTCAAACTAGATTTGTGTCATTGTGCAATGAAATGCCCGCTCACATTCTGACCCTCTAATTAAGTTGTGGTCTGGCTCCGTCCACTGTTAAGAGTAACTGTTATTCTCAGCCTGCTCCAGCTTTCAGCCAACAAAGAGCTATTATGAGACTTACTTTGATGCTGTCATGTGACCGTTGTTTGGAGTCCTTTGTAGGTTAATGGAAGGATAATCAGGAGTATTTGATCTCAGCGGAGTAGTAGCTGGTATTAGCCTCTGACAGACATGGTCCAGCCTTTTCTCCATTTTGTCACAGTTTGAGGATTATTTCAGTCCATATTCTGAAGTTACAGGTATATATTTTTTTTCTGATCATATTTGCATATTTGGATGGATTATCGGATGAATGGATAACAACAATACAAGTATTTTAGGATATATTGTGAAGAATGAGCACATTTAGCTTATAGTTAATGGTATGAAATTAAAAATGTTGAATGAAATGAGGACCTTAATACACCAAGCCAACCTCAAAGAACTGGCGCCAACAAAGGCAGACTGATCAAAAGCTCCATGTTGCCTCACCTCGCCTCGTGCTTTAGAAGTTGCACGTTAACACACAACAAAGACTACAAAGCTGACCAGCTTGGCTGCTGACATGCACTTATGTTCTGTGTCTGTGTGGAAATAGCTAGTGTGTCTTTATTCTTAATCTAAAAAACAACAAAATAACCCATCTACCCTTTCATTTTCCAAATAAACTGCTTGTGATTCAAGAAATGAAATGGTCCTGTTACATGCATGGAATATGAACTAAGAGTATGTCTGAAAAAAGTTAAGGTACTGTTCAGTTTTGCTTTGCTCCATACTGTCAGCCAGAGGTCTATAGCTTATAGAACAACATAGAAAAAGGCGGATTGTGCCACAAGTCAAATGGATTTTGGGACAAACTGTTTCTTCACCTTCTCTACACATCCTGTGATTTAAAACTGACCTGGTTTATGTGCATAACCAAAATAATATTTGACAGTGGAAAGAAAGAATTGGAATTCATACAGTGTTTACTCCATTCTCTGCCATGTGTGCGTAGCCTATTATAAGCATTCACTGGTGCAAACTTGCTATTGGAGAGTGTTCACAGTCTTCTTCCTTTTCTGGAGCTTCAATAAAAATGTGCAAACAGCTACACGGGATAAGGGTATAGCGGCCGTAACAAGACTGAGCCTCTGTCTGAATTGAAACAACTTAACTTCTTCTGTGGAATGAGAGCAAGTTATTGTACATTTACAGTCAATTTGTGTGTTTACGCCCCATTATTTCATACGTTTTTAATACAGATCATTTTTGACATGTCCATAATTGTTGTGTCCAAATTCATTACTTGTAAGTCATTGTAGACCAAGAAAATATTCAGTGACATAATCCACCACTAGGAGTTTAGGGATGAGACTGCTTTATTGTCTCTGGTCGAGGAACATAATTGCCCTCCATCCTCTTAAAAAAATGCAATTTGTGTGCCTTCCACAAAGCATAATCTTGCTACTGCAGTAAATCCTGGTGCTGCACAGACCATGTCAGTTACCCATCATGATCTCACACATCTCGACAAACACAGCAAAGCATTTTAGTGAGGTTTTCACTGTATGTCTTCTAGGTTTTACTCCTTGAACTGTGGTTCCCAACTGCAGCTGCTGGTCCTCTGAACTCAGAATACATCCTATCAGGTAGTTTGTATTCATGCTGCTTTCTAAGTCTAACCCAATCCCAAATAGATGAATAGAATGAAATCCTGCAGGGCTATGAATTGTGATTATTTCTTATAATTATAATTAAGAACTGTAGTACACATACAGCATTTTACGATTGAAAATGGTCTGCATGCCTCTTGAGGGCAGTCATTTCCATCTCTGTTCAGTGTCTAGAAGTTTTTACAAGCTCTCAGAGTCCTATTTATCATGCGTGGTATTAAATTTCAGCAATAATTATTATGAGTTTCAAGGAATTTAAGATTTTAGATGAATAAAATTTGGTTATAGTGATGACTAATTCTTGGACCTCAGTGCAAGCAAAAACATAGATGGAAATTGGATTATTTACATAGCCTGAATATTTAAAGAACTTCCCTAAAATAATGATCCATAAAACATTTATTCAAACTAAGACTATCGAGTTTTGGCCCCTTGTGTACATACTGTTCTTTAAGGCACCTCTAGGAACAGTTACTTAGAACAGTGTGTTATTGTTCCTGTTCTATTCTCATCCAACTCCTCTTTATCTTTGTTATTGTGTCTTCAATCTACATTTTATATGGGCCAGGCCTCGCTTCCAATTAACTTTGCCCACAGTGGTCTCTTTCGGGTGATTGAGGGAAAGGATTAGGTGAGTGATGAAAGAGGTAGACTGAGCAGGTAAGTAAAACTGGGTGAGGAAAAAGATAAGAGTCAGTAGGCGAGGGAAAACACTGAACTGATGTAGTATGCAGGGGATTATCATGTTCACGGTTGTGAAACTAACTAAACCTTGTTATTATCCAGAACGCTCCTCGCACTGGGAGACAGATGTGTCAGGATGCAACACTATGTGTGTATATTAACAACAAAGATTAGCTACCCGAGAATGTTAAATGTCATATTTTAACATCAAACTGCTATTGCACAGTTAAGAAGTCAGTTAAATAAATCGTCTGGGCTTATGCATTAGCCGATATTAGTTTACCAAATACAGATATGTTATTAAAGACCCATACGTTGAACAAAATATGACATGACCGTGTCACCGCTTGTCCACCAGAGAGTGCTAGGAAGAACCGCAAAAGATCCTGCGTAGTACTTCTTTGTCACATTTCTTCAAAAAACTAATTTAACGGAACAATATCAAACATTCCAAAAAACTGTTGGCCGATAAATTGCCATCAGATTTCTAAAGACCTGTCAAGCATCAAACATAGTTCTGGAAATCAAGCTAGTGCTAGCATGAGACTTGGCAGCAAACCACTCTGCCTCTCCCTCTTCTCCGTCTCCCTGCTCCGTTGCCCTTCGCCCAGCCATTCACTTTCATCTTCGTGATAGGGTGAAACAGATTAATTGATTTCTCCCCCGGGACTGGAAGTAACGGAGCTCTTCGATTGCAGGTATCAGGAGCTTGCTAGCCTGTGACTAAGCCATATAGGCATCTTCTTGGAGCTATACTAGCTTGGAGCCTCGGTACGAGAGGAGTAGTAGACCAGGTGTGTGCACATATTGATTGATGACTGTGAGCTCTCACTCCTGACTTTGGCCTTCTCTGACTGGTTAGAAGGGCGAGGCTCTGTACCAGCTGCCAGGCTGTTCAACGAGTAAAAATAGAAGAAAAAACCTACATACTGTAGCTTTAATATCATTATAAGCCTCGAAAATCAAGTACCGGTCAAGCTATGATACACTATAATTAAAATGACTTAGTAAATGTTTATAATAAGCATCAAAATATATATATTTAATGAAATACTGCACATACTACTGGCCTAGTGGATACAGACCATATGCTCACTATCCATCTAAAAACCAAGCCACTTAAGAACCACCTAAGTTTACAAACTAAAAATAATAAGAAATCTTGTACTTTCGGATCGTTAGTAAAGGTCTTAGACTTAACTTAATTGACTTAAAGACCAACATACAGTAATGTTACATCAGACGCAGTTCTGCGAACATGATATGTAAATGTTATGGCTTCATGTACAGTAAACAAGCTATTCTGAAAACTACGTCTGCATTCATGGAAGTGTTTATTAAGTTGTGTTATTTCAACAGATTAGAAATTGATAAATGTTTAGGTGTAGGATGAGGATCTGAAGTAATGACCTAAATAAATACCTAACCTTATACACACAGAGCTTTAAAGTAAATGCCATTTTGACCAACACAAATAATCACTGTTTACTGTTGAAACTTGAGGTATGTACTGTATGTCCATCCAACATTACTTGCGTTTATGAAATAGTTTTTTTCTCTGTTCATGATGAGACATACCATCTCCATTTGTCACATAAAAAAAAATCAATATAGATATGTTCAAACAGAGATGTTTCCAGCTTTTAAGAGGAAAATAAAAGTTGCAGTATGGTGTTTGAAACACTTTTGTTGTAGCCCTTTTACAAGTTTGTTGAACCGTTCCTGCCAGAAGCAAGTCTGGGAGTGAGAAGAGTTCCATACATCATTGTGCTGAGGCATTACTGTGGGTAATGAAGTGTGAACTAGGAGCAGCACTTCGTTTTGTCATAAAGAGTGGGAGGGAGCTTACTGTAGCACACAGAGATTGTGGATAGTCTTCAGGCGATCACAGCCAAGTGCCTCAAATTACAGCTGTCAGTTAAACAAAAAAATGAAGTCCATATTTCTTGCCATTGCTTTACATTTCACTCGGAAGTAACATGATCTCCGTGTGTGGAGGATATCCCCAGGATCAGATTAGAGACCATTCATACTCGTCATTTACTGTACGTCTCAAATCTAAATAAAAAAAGATACAACTTATATAATTTTCCCAACCAACTAAAATGCCTGAAGATGCAAATTAGTGTAAATTTAAAGAAAGATGGCATTACTTACCGGTGTAGTCATTCTTGGGTGAGCAAAGATTACCTATGCAGTTTAGTATAGAAATTGCTGCATTTACATTTTTTTTTTTAACATCAAGCTTGCCCAATTGGACAGTTATATATGTCCAATGTTTCTTTACTGTGTTTACATTTGGCTTTTATGATATTGGATTGCCATTTGCCTGTGAAAATGGGATATCTGTTTACATGTCTCGCTCTGGGATTAACATTTCTCATGTACTATTTAAAGGAGGCCGACCTGTATACATGTATGTGTGTGTGTGTATATGTATATGTATATATATATATATATATATATATATATATGTGTGTGTGTGTGTGTGTATATATAATGTGTGTGTATAAAATAGAGTAGCTAAGAGTAAATGCTGACACGTTGTCAACTTTAATGATAGCAAAATGTCCCCTCAGTATTGCCATATACTGGAATGTTTAGATGTCGTCCCTTTTTCTCTTATTTTTTCATGTATCCTTAGCAACCAGGCTTTTGCAGTCAATTCAGTCCAACCCCAAGAAAAATATAACCTGCAGGCTGAAGCAAGCTTTCTGATGGAAACATTCATAGGCTTACATTTGTTTCTAGGCCAGCACACATGATTTTACCACATGATTTATTGTCCACACAGGCAACTTTGCCCCAGGATATCTCCGATAAGTGCACTGCATTAAAAAAAAAAAGCCTATGTTTTAAGCAGCTGCTTATGTAGTCGTCAGATAGGATTCAGGGATCACTTGTAGGATGGAATTATATTTAGTGACATGTATTATGATAGATGAGTACAACAGACTATTTTGTAATGATGAACACCTAACATTTTGGGATGCTACTCTACAGTATGAATGTGCCCTCTGATATTGTTGAATATTTGATACACTAGCTTCTACCAAGGCTTGCAGTTTACAAGCTCCCACATTTTCCTGAATTTGCCTCTTTTCATGAAGTGTGTGTGATACATTGACATTCCATTTGAAAAGGCAGTTCAAGGGCAAAGTGTAAAATCTCAGCTATAAAAAGGAGACTGCAGGACAGCAGCTGTAACACTCATTGCCTGCAGGCAGCACAAGTGTCAAAATGAGAAAAGCCTTGCCTGAAGATGGTGCTCATAAGCTTGTTTACATATTAACATCTAAACTCTTGTTGTTGTTTCATACCTTGCTAACACAGGGTGAACTACATCTGGAAGTCTGGTACTGTTGGTTCTGCAGCTGAATATCAGTTGATTCAGGTTTTAGGCAATTCACATCACTGACTCAGTGTGTCCTTATTCTTCTAAGAAAAAAAATATTAATTTGCTGGTGCAGCAGCATGTTATTTTAGCTGCAGTAAACTGCAGTGATAAATTGTTAGAACCAGTGGTTAGGAGTGTGCTGAAAATATCTATTAATTGCATGAACACTTACTGTAATCACAGGAATAGAGATAAACAAGTAACATAACAAGAACCTCCCAGCGTCTTTTTGAATGAATCTAGTGTCACAATTGGAGGGGTTTTTGCATCACTGCAGTATGGCTTTAATTAATTGGATTTTCTTTAGTCATAATTGAGCAATCCATGTTTTTTCTTTTTAAATATATGAGTTCTGTGATTGCACATCTGTGTTGAACTCATCGAATCTGTGTTAAACCCATCGGAAAGTGCAGCTCAGCCTGCCTGACGTACTTAGCGCCTCGTAGCAAAAGAGGTTGACATTAGAAGAATTCCCCCTGGTTAACTTGCACTTTATGTCTTTAGGCTTCCTATAGTGACTGATAGATGCTTCTCTTTTAATTGATTTGCTCACTTTTTTTATGGAGAATAAGGTGTCATTTCTTCCATACCACCTGCAAGGGAGCACTTAATCAAGGGAAAATTTAACTCTTTTTTTAAGTGTGCACTTTCACATGATCTCTCATCCCTTTATTACAAATGAGTCCCATGCTATCCACAAAGATGAACGTGACTGCGCAATTTTCTTACGTGAAAAGACACGATTTCTGAGTATTGCAGTTCGAATTTGATTTACTTAAAGTGTCACTGCCCTGTGGTTCCAGTGTGGGAAGTTTCCCAGCGTACTTAAAACAGAAGATTATGAACAGATTATGAACAATCACTTTCTCCTTTCTCATAAATCCTTTACCACCCGTAAGGAATCCGTTGAATTCATTGTCTTCACCATTGCTCCAGAGGGTCCAGAATTTATTGGTTCCTTCAGCTGTGATAATTGCAAATTTGCAATTTAGTTGAAAGAAACAAAACGCAGAGTCCTGGGGGAGTTATATTAATATATTGTTTGTTGCTCAACACAGGGCAGGTCATTTGTTTTCATCAACTGGCTTAGCTACATGCATTTGTTCCTTGCATTATAGTATATTAATATTTGAAGGCACCATTATAACCCATTTTAATCAGCAGGTATTTTTTGATGATTCAACTAACAATTGTCATCCACACACACACACACACACACACACACACACACACACACACACACAACCAATGTACAAGGTTAGATAAATGTTTGATGGAAAAAGTATAATGGCTTTCCTATTGCATTTATTCATTTTGCAAATACAGATGAAAAGCTCACCTTTTGGGCACATAATGGTACATTATTAAAGTTATCATCTAAAATAGCAAGGAGTTTGATACTAAGATTATTATATAATAGGATAAGAAAGAAAACAACAATATAGAAAAAGGAGTTTGTTTAATTTGTGGTTAAACTATGAGAATCAAAAGTTATTGCATCGGTCTGGACATAGATTTTAACTCCCTATAACTCCCTGTATAAACTCAGAAAATGAATGTTCCGGGATGTCTGCATTCCTAATCTGACATTTAGACTGACCCCAAACCCACATAATAATATTCACAGATTGTAAAATGAGCATGTCTTTGCATAATAGAAAGGCCAGACGAGCAATGGCAAAAGGTGTTGATCAGAGGTATCTGTGCATCATGTATTAAACATTTCAACATGCGACAAACAGAGAACTCGCACTTGCTATCGATTTCTTTATGCCCTTACAGTTTGCAGTATTTCAGATCTTTTTGTGTGTGTGTCAGTGTGTGTGTGTGTGTGTGTGTGTGTGTGTTTCGGCAGCCAAATGCACAAGTCAGGGTTTACTGTAACAGCTGACACAGCAGACAGCAGCCATGCATCTAGAGTGATACACAATAGGAAATCAATCTGATATAGAGAAAATAAATAACTTGTCAGTGTAGGGAAGAATAGACTGAATGTTTCTAAATGTGACTGTAGATATCTGTGTTTTTATATATACACATATACTCTGGGTCAGTGTAAATAAGCCGTGATTCTTAACATTTAAGCCATATAATATCAGACATATGTATAGATTTTACGTTATACTCAGCAAATGTCATAATACTGACTGAGTTGAAAGGTTCTGTGTATTAGCTGTGCGTGTCTTACTTTCATACCCTTGAAGACCAAGATCATTGCATCTTCCCTTTTCAATCACTTTGAACAAATCAAGACAGTAGAAAAAAAAAACTTTCTTCTCCTGGTAGCATCTGTAATTATAATCAGAGACAACCATGGTGTGAACACATCTTGTCTTTGTGCATGGTGTTTGCCTTAAAATTAAAACAAGGCAATCAGTGTACAAAACAGCTTGATTTGCTAGGTGATGGACAGATGTATTCAAAATGATTAGCCTTAACCTATTTTGACTTTTCTCCCCCTCCAGATATTCTGTTATATAACACATCTTTTCATTGCCAGATGCTGTGCACTTTTTTTTTTGCTCACTTCTTCGAATATATTATGATGCTGCACAGTTGTTTCAGTGTCTTTTTCTGGGTTTGTTAACACAATGATCACTCCTTGTAAAGACAATATATCTCAGAGTTGACAGAGGCCTATTGTAATGGTGCTATTTGTTTTCTGTAGATGTGATCTCTCACTGTGTTGTTAATTTATTGTCTTTATCTATTTCTGGTCTTGTTTCATGTTATTGAATTAAGGTAGTTCCGAGGCACCAGCAACTTAATCTGGGGAATTATATGCCATGAGCTGTCAGAAAGGCAAAGAAAAACAAATCCTATGAATTATTGAATGGAATATTTATAGTTTTTATGTTAAATGTATATTCCCTTTTGAAAACACAATACTTCAGTTCATCTGCTTATTCATGTTCAAAAATGTGCTTTTTTTCTGTTCAGATTCAGAGATGACAGATAAAAAAGCCCACCAAAAAAACAAAGCGACATTTAGATGTTTTAATGATGTGTTTTACATTTAAAAGTGTATATAGTTGTTGTTGGTTTTAGTTTAGTGATTCCAGATGGGACTAGATGCGTGTCTCCTGACAGGAGCATGAGAAAGTAATGATATCTTCTTCCACAGCGTGTTGTTTATGTCTCCAAGGGGCTAATTACAATAGTAGAAGTGTGAGGCTGTCAATTGAAGTCAGGATCTCACCACTATACTCGATTCTTGACTTCTCTCTAAAGGAAGGACGCTATACTCAAATATTGTATAACTGAGATCTAATATATCATAGCAGTTTTCATTTGCTACAAGTATTGAATATAGACATCAAAACTGTCACTTTCTCTGGATATTCATGTAGGGTATTTTATCGCATCAAAGCAGATTTATACGGGCCCTTTATTCTAAGAACATCAACACTGAATGATGTATTTTCTTAGAAGGCACAGAAGAGATAATGAAGTCCTTATGTTGATATGAATACACAGAGAGTTTCTCAGACAGGTAAATATTAACGTGTGAACAAATTTAGTATTCTGCGATAACAAACACAAGGCCAGATGCTGTCAGAGTAGACAGTGCATCATAATCTTGTTCCATCTGGCATATGGTGGATCCAATCTCCAAAAATGTTTCACTTGAGGGATGTGCTCTCTTAGGGCTTGGCATATCCCCTGCTGTCAACATTTGAGCTATTGCACTGACTGACTCAAAACATTCCATTTCAGCTGGATGTCTCAAAATGTCACCCCTGACATCTGTACAAAGAAAGCCATCTCCACCAATCAGGTGGCTCAGGTTGAAGAGATAAATGGCATTCTTTTGGAGAGAAAGTGCAATCTAATATCTACAGCATCTGTAAGTTGCACAGCCCTGATAGCTTTGCACATAGCTCTATTGCTTCTGTCCCTTTGGGAAAGTAGACCATTTTTCTTTTTGGCCACAGAGTAAGAGCTGAGCAGAAGCCAGCAGTAGCCAGATTGGCAATATTTATCTTGGTCTGAAGAGGGACTGAACACAAACATTCAGGGTAATTTTAACCTCTGGAAAGACTGCGAGGGAGTCGCTGCGAGTGTTGTATCAATATCAAAGTGAAATAAGGCATTTCATTACCATTCGTCTGGCTTGCTTTTCCAAGTGGACACTGATAAAAATAAAAAAAAAAAGGACGTCAATCGGGATGAAGAGATGAGATAAACTTGTAATACATTAGTTGAGCTAGGTTACATTTTAGTAAACTCTACAGTATATGGCAGCAATGGATCACAAACTGAGTAGGTTTATGCCTCTTTTTGCCTCAGTGAGCAAAACACAATATCCATATCCACATATACTACTTTGATGACATTACTGTTGCAAGAAAGGCCTCTTTTGAAATGTTTTGTATACTAGTCCCACCAGATTGCCAATCAATGAAAAACTCAGATGCTATTAGCCTTCCTGAACTATTTAACACCAACTGGCCCCTATTACTCAGACTAGTCAATGATGTTTGTCACCTTAATGCGATTAGTAACATTTTCTATTAAACCTATCACACATATCTACCTCTGACTGTAGGGGTCAGCTAACTTGCCATTAACCAACCTTTGATTGGCTAATCCCCTGTTGCTTCTAGAGGGTCAATGCCTAATTTAACACTAATTGTTTCCGAAATTGACACATTATTTCCTTTCTTGTTCCACTTTCTTTTTCTCATCTTTTGGCCATCTACGTTTTCAGTTTTTCGATCATATTTATGTCATATATAAATAATATGTCGTCTTTAATCCATATAGAAAACCCTATCAAAGAGACCACCTGAAAGCCAAAGTTTAGTAACCCTGGATAAGGTTTATCACTGTTAAAGAAGTATCAATTGATTAAGGGCAGCAGAGAAAAATGAAAACGCAATATTGACATAGTACAAAGTAACCAAATCATTGCCTATTTGCACATCAAGCAGACACATAGCAACATTTGCATTTACAGTATTTAGAGTCAATATTCTCTCTCCTATTAGTGCTGTTTGTCTCCACCAAGTCTAAGATATCTCACTTTTTAGTTTGCTACATGTCTCGCAATGTTCATTAGCTAGTTGCTAACATTTTATATAAACCAAAACAAATGATCCAAAAAAGGTTAAAAGACTCAGTGAGGCTGAGAGTAACTGTATAATTGGGTAGTAATTCTATATGAGTTTGTCAATGTGAGTGACCTCTTTCACATTATATATAGTTATTTGATCCAGTGTTAATAAAAAACATATTGATTACTGCAGCTTTAAATATTAAATATATAAAAGGCTAACAGCCAGCTGGATGTGAACTCCCACCTCCAGTCCACACCCTGACTTTGCACAAAAATGTCACAATGTAGGGCAAAAAGACATAATGTTCATGTGCTCCCTTATCCAGGAGACGAATGGTTGCTCAGTATAGCTAAGAGCCCCAAGTGACAGGGGTGAAATCAGTAAAGACAGAGACAGCTGCTCTCACCTGCAGGCCTACCACTGTACATTTTTTCCATTAACTTACAAAACATCTTCATCTGGGACTTCACACATCCAAGAAAGCTGCACACATGTTGATTAGAATAATGATATGATTATTTACACTCTACAGGTTTTGTATCATATATTTAAGACATGCTATTATCCAAAAACATTTTTTCTATCTGCTTGGACACTGTTGTTACCCTGTAATTTACTGGTGTGTTCGAGTGTGAACACAAAGATATTGATGACTTCCTTAGCTTGATCAGCCGTCTGTAGAGGTGGGTGAGTTCAACCGCCACCTTTGCTATCCTCCTGCAGACAGGAGACAGAAGGTCAATGGATTGAGTTGAAATGAAACAGACATTTCAATTGGCTGGCAAGTCAACCAAAGAGGCTGATCTTCTTTTCCCTTTTATTATAATCATAGTTTTGTGTCAGCCTGTGGGGACTGTAAAGAAAAAAAAAAAAAAAAGTGGTATGTCTTAAAATTATATTTCGAAGTGGGGGGAGGTAGGAGAGGTTTGGATTGCAGGAAGATGAAAAGAGATATCAATTGATATCCTCTGTGGTGTGCATCTTGCTTGTGGCACTGCTGGCGCCATGAAATGCTCCCTTTGTGGATTTGTGATGAGATGTTAAATATAGGAGAGATACTGTCAGTAAGCAATGATTTATACAGGGACCACGATTGAATGCAAGCAGTAATGTGCACTAACTAATTGCCACTTCTGTAGGGCCTGAACCATTTAAAGGCTGACATGTGCTGAATTAACATTTGACATTTCAAGTAATTTTAAACATCAATGATGCAATTAACAGAAATGATGTTAGATTTGCTGAATGGATTTGAGACAACTTCAGTTTATCAAGCATTGTTGCCCATGAACAAAACATACTCTTCTGGATTAGCCAGTATAATTTTCTAGTATTTTTCAGTTTCTACACTTTGCCCACTTGAAGCTGACAGTGCACCATTTGGGCTATCCACTTTTTCTTGTTACCACATTATAGATAATACTAATTGTCTTTTCACCTTCCAGTCGTTCGAACCAAAACACTATTAAATACTTTTCCCCTTCCCATTCTTCTCTTCCGGCTCAGTAGAGGCCATAGCCCAAGATGTGCGCTTGTCACATTACTCTGAAAAACACATTAATATTCTGCCCACAAAGTGTTCTTTGTACTGTATGGTAATGAAATGTACTACACTCCTTTCACAAACTGTTTTTACCAAGCAAAGGCAGGCAACAGTTGCTCAGAATGAAATACCTCTTGTTCTTGTATATTCTAGGTGTTAAGGTACAAGAACGGACCTGAATATTAACGTCATACTGTATATAAGAGAACAAGTAGCTGTTCTTTGGGGAAATGGTTGCAGGGCGGAGGCCAGCGAGTGCTCATATATGGAAATATCTGAAAAATCCTGTTGTTTTATAGATCAAATCCATTTCCACCTTTTACTTCAGACAAACCATATGTTGTGATTTCCTTTTATTGTTTTTGCTTGGGAGTCCATGTGTTATAGGAAAAAAAACACAAACTGTAACATGGATGCTCGTAGCGTGTGCAGGGTTGAAAGTGTGTAATGATCTGAAGTATCTGTGTTTGTTGGAGAGAAGAAGGGAGAAATGTGAAAAATTGACAGGGTCCATTGTTGCAATACTTCACTCAATGTTACTGGCTGTGTGATTTTTGTCTGTAATGGTTCAAAATTAGTCTTCTGCTGAGACTTTGGGATGTATCCTGTTTTAATTCTGTTAAAGAAACAAACTAAAGTAATTTGTAGCAAAAGAACGTAGAAAAAAAATGACTACAATAGGGTCCAAAAGTCCGAGATGACTAGTCAAGATGCTTCTACTTTGCATTTGTTTCAAATGTAATACATATTTTTTCATTACAAATGATATCAGCTTAAGAATTTGAGTGAAAAGATGAAACTTTGGAAAATGTACAGGAATTTCAGAATATCATTATTTGGTATGTCCCCCTTTTGCTTTAATGACAGCATGCACTGGAGCTGGCATAGACTCCACAAGTTTGTGCAAAACCTGATGACTCATGTTATCCCAGCATGATTTGACAATGTTCCAAAGAGCTGCTTGTGGTGTCACAGATTGCTTGGCTTTCTCAGTCTTCAAGTGCCCCCATAAATGTTCAATGTGGTTGAGGTCAGGTGAAAGTCCATGACAATCAGGACTCCTTGGTTGAAAGTAGTTCTTTCAAAGCTTTGAGGTGTGTTTGGGGTCATTATCCTGCTGTGGTATGAATCCTTCTCCATAAAGATGCAAACCAGAGGGTATAGCATGTTTCCAGTGGATGGAGTGGTACGTCTCCTTGGTCAAGGTGTAGTCAGTTCAGGTACGCAAAGTTACACATACTGTCACAAGAGTGATTCCCCTTATTTGTGTTTAAGGTGGGCTAGATTAGCTTAAGGACATGAGAAGTGCTCTGGTAATGGCTGAGGGACCCAACATTGAAATGTATTCACCAAAAAAATGCCTTAAATCATCAGTGTGGGAGTATTTTGGATACATAAAGAATGGCCAGGGGGTTTGTCAAGAAGACAGATCTCTAATTCGCAAAACTTGCCATAGAAAAGTCGTTGCTAAAGGATCCAATGCCTTGAACTTAATGCAACATCTCCGAGATCACCATCCAGCCATACATGCTCAAGTGAAGGTAATACACTGAGTAATAACTAAGTTAGAAAATCATTACTTTACTGGCAAGTTACAATGAAATGTGTTGGTAGGGAATTAAATATAAAAGTGTCACTTACACTCAACAAAGTAGTGGTGAGTTAAGAGTTGGGCTTGCAGTGCAACAAAAACCGATGCCAACAAAGCAGGAAAAGGAGCATTGCACTGTTAATAAATTAGCACTCACTAAAAAGGCATGTAATTCTCTGAAGGGCTTCAGTGTGACCATTTACATCCTGTTGCTTCCTCCCATCTGTGTTGAGTAAATGCTGGTATGGTAAATCAACTAAAGTCATTACTACAGTATCCAATCGGAGTTCATCTTGGCATGGATTACATGGATACTTCTGCAGTTGAACCCACTCTTGCAGAATCCTTGGTGAAGTGTGTGTGTCTTACACTCCCTTTTCAAAACAAAACATGCTCATGTGATTTTATCCATCCGTAGCATCGTGAAATAAATTAATGGATAATAATCATGAAACCATTAAGATGTGATTTTTTCCTCAGACTATAATCATACCATCAAAATCTATAATCGTTTCATCCCTAAACACCCCCCAGACTTGAATATTTCCACCACCATGTTTCACAGTTAATTTGATATACTGCAGTTTCTTTCTCTCTCCTGTTTGTCTTCTTACATACACTCTTCTGTTACTGCCATAAATCTCAAACTTGGATTCATCTGTAAATAGGACTTTTTTCAAGTCATCCACTGTGAAATGCTAGTATTTCTCTGCCCACCCCAGGCGTTTTGCCTCGTTTCCCCTCCTGAGTGCTTTAGAAACTGCTACTCGTCCTCTGAGACCACTACAAGGCAGCCTTCTTTTGACAGTATGTTTGCTGATTGGAGTCTTGCATTCTTTATTTAGCAAATTCTGTATCTGTGATGAAGTTGCTTTTCTATCTCTCAGGGAACTAAGCTTGATGTATTGATCTTCTCATGGTGTGGTCACTTTTGGTCTGCCTGATCGTGCTTTGGTTACAACCGATCCAGTTTCTGCAAAGCATTTTAGAGTTCGATGTACTGCCCCCTTAGAAACCTTTAGTCTGGCCATGATTTGATGCTGAGAAAGCCCCTCTTTGCTTAGAATAACAATTTGACTTCTGACACTTTCACTTAATCCTGATGCCATGATTCCCACCATCACAATGGTACTTAGTAAGACAGGCACAGCCATATTTATAACAGGTGAACACTGGCTGCAAGTTGAGTTACTCCTTCCTGTCATCTGAATGCATGCTTCAATGAAAGGGATACAACTCAAAGAAATCTGACCTTTTGACCTTTAGAAGTTAAGTTGGTCAATGCCACAAATTTGCTTAAATTATATTGCTGACCTAGAAATAGTGCAGAATCTTAAATCATTGTACATGTCATAACTTCCTGTATTATTTAAATGTTTCTGGATCCTCAACCATTCTGATTATTTCCAGGTTTACATGAAAATATTGGAGATTTTCATTGTGGTCTCAGACTTTTGGACCTCATTGTATATGTCACCACAGGATGTTAATTTTTTTTCAGCTGCAAAATGTACAGATATTAAATACAGAAAGAAAAATGGATCACTCAACATACACATCAACCACATATACAGTGTATACTTTGTTTAATGACTACAATTGAACCTGGATCCGATTTAATATCATATAAATTAATTCCAATTTTTAAAATAGAGCTTTTTTCCTTTTGTGTGTGTGCTTATGATATGTTCCCAACACACCATATGGTATGTTTTTTATTCCATATGTTTTGAGACACCAGGTATCTTTTATAGCTTTTCATATTTAGCACTATTATACACCTACATGTACAAGTGCTACATTCCGCCAGTCTAGAAAAAGCAAGGAAGTGCTAAAGCAATTTAAAGGTAAAGCCAAAACTTTAGACAGAGGAAGGCAAGTCTTTATAATTTTCAATTACACCTTTTTTGCTGATGTTTCTTATCACAGAGTGGCTGACATTATGCCCTCAGTGTCTTTGGGATCGATTTTCAGAGTGTCTGTTGGCCCCGTAGGATTGGATGGTCCCACACTCAGGGAAGCAGGCTGCAACTAGCTCTATAGTGAAGCAGTTAATGAGATTTTGGTTCAGAATCGATCTGTATGCTGGAAAAAGAAAAGTGGAGTTAAGCATCAAGTCCTTAGACATCAAAAACAAAACTTTCTGTTCTGATACTGAATTGTAGATCACCTTTGTGAACCCCTGAAATCTTTGTTCACTTTTTATGTCCACATACAGTGTCCGACAAGTATAAGGACCAGATGGACGTATTTCACGAACTAAGAACTCCTCAAAATAATCCAGGTCCTTTAAGTTTTAGAATGGGACTGCTCATATTCAAGACCGTGATCTGTGTAAAATTGGAGTACTGTCATATCGTATTTATGTCACTTTTTAGGCATGTACCTTCTCTTCAATTTGCTCGAGGATGTATAGCTCAGCTCTTTACAGCCCTGTTTCTCTTTTAGCCTACAAACTGCTCTGCTGTCAGTAAGGTACTATGCTGACAATATGCCGTGCCACTGGTGAGAATGCTGAGCAGACAGAGGAGCATAGGTAATGCATTTTTGATGCCCACAATGGCTACCATTTCCTTGCTCAGGGAGTAGTGTGCCTGCGCTAGGAGGAACCCTGCGAGTCTCTAGGTCTAGCTTCTGAATAAGTGTTAAGTGTCCCATTAAAATGGATGTCCAAATCAGCAGGGAGAAGCAGATTCTCCCGCAAGCTCCTAATCTCTCCTTTCAGCCCCACTTATCTGCACTATCTCAGAGGGAAGTTCTCCAAAGGTGACACAGTTTGAGGTCCTTACACCCTGCCCTTGAAGGCTCAGGGAACTCTTACGTTTTTTCCCAGACGGGTAATCAAAAAGTTTGCACCCATCACTTGTGTGCATGTCATCTTCTCTTCTTTTTTTTGTACATGGTGGGCTGTGTGACATTTTCAGAGCATACAGCATTTGTATGATGATTCACTAGAACCCATTTTCTTTCATAAATAGGCTTTGCACACGCTCGCTAACCTCAGTATGACTCCTACTAAGGGTTTCTATTTTCTTATATAACAAATATTTTCAATTCTCTCTCATAGTGATTATTTTAAAAAGGAACTGTTAATGAGCAGCACATAATCACACAAACCCTTTGTATTTTCCTCACAGTCACACAATATACATGATCACAGAATAGAGGTGGAGCCATATAAGCACTGCAGTAGTAAAACTGTTTTATTTTTCCCCCACCTGCATATATTTCCATATGCAGCCACTCCACTCATGTAGGGCTGTATATGTCTCATGAAGCCTGCGACTTTCAGCTTTAATAGCAGCCCACTCAGATCCTCAGGGGCGGGTCCCTGTCATCCAGGCATTGAGTGGACATTATTGGGGAAGGTAATTGGCAGGGAGTCTCATCTCTGGAGGTTTCCCTGGGCTTCAGTGATCTGTCAGAGGACCGTGGGACTCTGTCATTAATCTGCGTAGGGATAAGAGAAAGAAGCGATGTGCCAGCGTCAGACCCTTACCTTTCCTTCCTCCTGACAGAAAAATCCTTAACCAATCAAACTGCCCACTCTAATCTACACTTAGCATCTACGTGGATGTGGCAGCAAATAAAAGGAGGATAACTCACTCTGCTTTAGTAGCATTCTTAGTGGATCCAGTTATGATAAAAGAAGGAATGAAAGTTTTGCATAGACTTTGTCATGTTATGTTTTGCTGTGTTGGATTTTGATTTTGTCAAATGTGATGTCTTTGACACGATTTGTTGGTCAGTGTATTAATAAGATACTGTTAGAATAAGTTTGAGACAAGTTTGTCTGCAACCAAATGCCACTGCTTGTTAAATCACTCTTAGTTAGGAAAAAACTAACATACATCCATATTGGGCGATCCCACGTCTCATGATATACAGATGTGGCCGAAATTATTGGTACCTTGCATTTTATTAAAAAAATGCACCATTCACCCTGAACAGTGTTGAAATTAAAATACATTTTACTATCAGTGCATGTCTGTGTTTGGTTTGCAGTGGAGCAAAACAAAAAAGTTGTGAAAATAACTGAATTCATGATTATGCCTATATCATTCCTATATTATATATAGCCTGGACAAAATTATTGGTACCCTTTAGAAGTTGTAAGAAATAATTGATTTGTAATGATACTTTAAGCAGACTATTGTGTTTTAATCAGTATCACAGGTGTTTTCAATCTTATAATCACTCATGCAACCAGTTTAAAAGGAGAAAATTACTCACTCTGCTGTTTTGTGCCACTGCGTGCATCACATTGAATGTGGAAAACAAAAGGAAAACTAGAAAGTGGTATGAAGACATTGGAGAAAAGGTAATAGCCAAGCATGGTCAACATAAAGGTTACAAGACCATCTCCAAAGAGCTTGACGTTCCTGTGACCACTGTTGCCAATATTATTATGAAGTTTAAGGCCCATGGAACTGTAGCCAACATCTCTGGACATGGTCGCAAGAGAAAAATTGGCATGAGATTGAACAGAAGGATTGCTCGAATGGTTGAGAAAGAACCAAGGAAAACTTCAATACAGATCCAAGCTGATCTTTGAGTTCAAGGTACAATAGTTTTAAGTCACACCATCCGTTGCTGTCTGAACAAAAATGGGCTCCATGGTAGAAGACCCCGGAAGACCCCACTTCTAAGAGGGAGACACAAAAAAGCCAGACTGGACTTTGCCAAAATACATGTTGACAAGCCACAGTCCTTCTGGGAGAATGTGCTTTGGACAGATGAAACAAAATTAGAGCTTTTTGGTAAATCACACCAACCTTATGTTTACAGAAGAAAAAATGAACCCTTCAAAGAAAAGAACACAATGCCTACTCAGTGATGTTTTGGGCTTGCTTTTCTGCCTCAGGCACTGGGTGCCTTAAATCTGTGCAGGGCACAATGAAATCAGAAGACTATCAAGGCATTTTGGAGCGAAACATGCAGCCCAGTGTAAGAAAGCTGTGTCGCAGGTCATGGGTCTTCCAGCAGGATAATGACCCCAAACATACATCAAAAAGCACCCAAGAGTGGATAAGAAGAAAACATTGCACCGTTCTGAAGTGGCCTACTATGAGTCCTGATCTGAATCCCATTGAACATCTCTGGAAATAGCTGGAACTTGCAATTGGGAGATGGCACCCATCAAACCTGAGAGAACTGGAGCAATTTGCTCAAGAAGAGGCTGAACTACCAGTGGAGAAGTGTAGAAACCTTATTCAGAGTTACAGAAAGCGCTTGACTGCAGTTATTGCCTCCAAAGGCTATGCTACAAAATATGAAGTTAAGGGTACCAATATTTTTGGCCATGCTATTTTCATTTGTTTCATTTTATTAAATAATATGTTAAGTTGTAAATCAAAAGCAAAGTTTCAGTTATATTCAATGTGAAATAAAGAATGATGGATACCATATACTTATCAGTTTCAACTTAATACAGAGAAAATTTAGTTTTTAAAAAAAAAAAAAAAGTAAGGGTACCAATATTTTTGGCCACATCTGTATGCCCACTGTTGCTAACATGTATTTCAAATGCAGGAATAGTGCATAAATAATAAATAAAAACATTTGTATTTGATGTAGAGAAAATGTCATTGAATCTAATCCAGGGTTTTCCAAGAATCATCAAATATGCATTCTTTTCTAGTTATAGAGTTGGGCTGCCACATACAGTAGCATTGCATACACATGCTGTGTTGTCTGCAAATCAAACCTTGAACCATTGAGCAAGCCTAGGCGTAACTTTTTTGATGAAGACCGATTTCCACACAGCACATGAACACAGAGACATTAATTTGGGTTTATGGAAAGTGTTTGAGATTTATTCACTAAACAGTTAAGCAGTTAATCTAGAAAATAATTGTCAGATCAACCAATAATGACAGTAATAGTTAGTTGCAGCCCTAATAAGATACCTATCAGACACTTACTATACCTTTTGGCTGAACCCTAATCCCAGTTATGAAACAACTGCCAATAATAAATGAAAATCCTCACATTTCTTGTTCCTATTTAACAAGAATTATTCAACATTATTACTCCAGATTAAAAATGTATCTGATATTAAGTGCCTTATTTTACCTGCAAAGTTAAAATAAAACAGGAAGAACAACAACAAAAGAACAAATCAGTGCCCTCTACACTGAATCCCATGTGTCATACTGATTCTCACTTGTTCAGCCCTGGATAGATGCTCCAGGAACATTGTTTTGCAAGTCAATAAGACCGTAATTGCATGTGGTAAGTAGGTATCATCTTAGTAGAGGTCAGGCTAGGGAAATCATTCTGTGGCCATTTGACTTTATGTTTTGCTCAGGGGAGACGTTCGTTCACAGAATGCAAAGTGGCCTCTTTTCTCAAAATGATAGGAGGAAGATTGTAGCAGATTGCTGACCGTCCCAGTGAGGTTACTTCTAATTTGTTTGTCCCCTATTCTCCTGAGGGGCACTTTCAGAGGAAATGATTCCAGAAGAATCTTTCTCAACATTTCTTTATCCTCTATAATTTTTTTTTTTTCCAGACACAAATTACTGATTTGTTCCTGAAATAGCACAGTGGTTTGCGTGGTTGTTCACTCAAGCTTTAATCAGAGTAGCAATCTCAGTCTGTGTCGTGCTTTAGACAGAAATGGCAGTGAGGTTCAAAGATAACTCTCTGGGCTTTGAGATGCTCCTCATAAATGACCCATAAGATCAAAATTAATGACAGACATTTGTAATAAACAAAGTTCACTTGTATGAACTTGAAAATGACTGACTCTAATCAAAAGGCTGTAGAGATGAAATTTTATTAGATCTGGAATAAACAGCATTTCTAAAAGCTTTAGACAGATTGTTGGATTAGATTACTTCCATCATGTTTCTCTATAAAAATCATAATAGTGGAAGCAGAGAGTTCAACATATACTGTATATATATGAGTGACTTTAGCACATAGCGCTTCTATCTCAGCATTCAGAATCTGTCTTTGACTTTTCAAGAGTGACCCTTATAAGTGGCCCGTGAGGGATGATAAGCAGGTTCACATTTTGCCCCATGCCTATTGATGAATACAGATGTGATTTTTCTGACAACGATGATGGATATTCTGACAGGTCCCATTCCTGCTGCCATTGCTGATGAATTTTCAAGGGAGGGGGCAACTCAAGAGACTGGGCATAATTTTTTTATTTTGGTTTTGGACTGAGTGAGCACGTCTACTCATTTTTATCCTTGTGAATTAATGTGAGATGAGGTCCAAGGTGACATGAAAGCTCAGGGCAAAGAGTGAATAAAAGCAGTGAAAAACAATAAACCCTGGTCATAGCGAATCATCTCAATGTGATTTGCAATGCTGTTTGCCTTTTTAAGATTAGATCAAGCTGTCATTACTGGCATACTCCAATGAAACAAGTTTAAAAATATGATGCTGCGTCATTCTTTACTGTGTGGACTATGAGTCAGAAGAAGAGAGCTGGACCAAGCACAGCATGCAATACTGAAAATGTCTCCTCTTAGTATTTAACTCAGTGAGATCAAATCCTCCTCAGTCTCATGCCATTTCTTTTATTACAATAAAAAACAATGTATTTCAGAGCACAGCCTGTTATTTTGTTTATAATGGAAGCCATTACATTTGACCTTGAGACCTGTGTGCGCCTAATTGCCGTTTGTGCATAATAAGTGGAAAAGCACCAACAACACTGAGAAAACAGCATCCATCAGTGGCAGGACTGGCATACTGCTTTTGTATACACAGTGGACAAAGAAAATGTCAAGCACACATGCGTTTGGACACATGAGACTCCTCAGCTGGAGGATAAGAGAATGTATGCTTACTGAAAGATTTCAAATACCAGATTTAACAACATCAAAATTTGCTGTATTTTTTTTTAGGTAACTACAATTCCTTGTTTCTCACACATTCCCTTCAGTTTGAGATTAGCTCCTAAAAGGAGCTGGCAATAAACAAATTCCATTTAAAGACCAAAACCTTCAATGGGTTATTCCCCAGCCTGTCTGTGGCTCTCAGCCCCAAGCCTATTTGTTCCTACTAAAAACAGAAATTTTTAAAACAGGTAAATATATACAAAATAATTTCCTAAAACAGCTTGGCCCTATAGGTTTAGCAAACATTACTGGAACTGCAGTAAATAGTGTATCTGTTGGGAATTATTTTCAGCTGTGGCTTTGGTGCTGTAACAAGTATTTATAGCAGCAGGACGGTGTTTGTAGGATTGACTCAAAATAAACTGTTGTGCCAATGTTCATCATAAATAAGAAACATCTTCCAGTGCAATGGTGTAGCTTATTGGTGTGTTTTCAATCATTTGGACAACAATGGAGATCTATTGCGCACAGGATTATGTTTTATCAGGTGTGTTTAGCTACACAAGTACGGTAATAGAGTTGCAAAGTGGGAGGGGACGCTGGTTCTGGTATTCCCGTTTCAAATTTTTCTTTAAACAATATGTTCAATACAGGATAACAATCCTAGAGGTTTATATTATGACAACCCATTTCAATTATTTCAGCTTTGTTTCTGAGAAGTAACATTTTGTCTGTGATTTTGGCATGGTGGCTAGCTAAGAAAACTACAATACTTGAAGCTTCTTGCTATGACGAAGAAGCCAGTCAGAGGCACTAATCAAAGCGATAATTCAAAACGCTTTGTTGTTTAAGTTGTTAACAAAATGCCGCACCTTAGTTGCTTAACTCTGAATAGTTGCCGCAATCTTTAGCTTCCGCCTGCCTTTAGCGGCATGCGTCAAAGAATTTTAAGCTTGGTGGCTGGCTGTTTCTTGCCAAAGTGCGCCATGGGAGTCGTAGTTAACTTCTGCCCCAAACTTTTTATGTACACAGTCCCGTACCCTCAACTTTTTCATCAAAGAACCAGTAAGTTTCTAACACAGTTGTTCATCTTTTGTACAGATGATTAACTGGGAGAGTTTGATGCCAATTCAAGCCATAGAAACTGAGTCAAATAACATTGTTTATGTGTAAAACAGGATTTTTACTTTAGGAACCAGAGGCGCCCAAAATAGCTCCCTCCCACTTCACAGTTCTATATTTGTGTGTTGCATTAATTCATTGTTTGTTTTTGGTCCTTTCATGGGATTTTTTGGCAATAAGAAAAATCTAGAATATGAAAGACCTATTCTTTGTCATCACACATTTAAACCACCATGATTAGAATATTTTGTGATATGATGTCCAATATTTTTGTTTGGTTTAGAAATTGCAGCCTAGTTATTCAAATGGATATATTTTTTTTTTAAATAAAATGATCAGTACAATAGGTTGATCTTTTAATCAGCATGTTAGCAAATCATGTTCTGAATGTAACATTAGAGGCTTTTCACACTCACAAGAAAAAAAACCCCAACAAATTACAATACATTTTTTAAACATTCAAATTTAGAGATACAAAATGTGAACATAAAAAAAATGTTAATTTCATGTCATTTTAAATCTAACACTATCTCTGTCAGTATTGGATTGTAAAAACCCAGATTGGTTGAACTGTGCTGAGAACAGTCAATTAAAGGGTCACTTCCCCATTATGCTTCGATGTTCTTCACTTAAGACTGAAAGCAAACCCTAATCATTCTGCACTGAACATTGATAGCTGTAATGCATCAAGGGCTCGGCACTGGTACATATTCACAGGGTTTGGATTTAGATCTGCTAAATGTGACTTCTTAATGTGAAGTGGTGGAAACGTGTTCTTTTCTGCCTTGAGTTGACTGGCAGTCTTCTTGAGTGATTACTCTAATGCATAACTCCAAACAGAATTTACACCTGAGGGCTGACAAGATGTGATAATTAAGTGGGATAACAACTTAATCTCCAGTGATATATCTCCTTTAAGTTCTGATATTCTCACACCGCATGTAAAAAATATATTCTGAGGAAAAAAAGTTTTAAAAATATTTTTCAACCAAGTGGAGGGAAAATAGAAACATGTATAACTGAGACAAATGGAGGCAGGTGAAATTTTCATTCACATGTTCTTGTGGGGATGATGAGTATGACAGATTGGATTAGAGAATCAGTAATTACAATGGCAATTGGGCAAAACCCGAGGTTTATCTTCATTCTGTGAGGCACAGCACCTGTGCCACCTGTGCTGTGTCAGATTAATCACAACCGTCTGCATGAGCGTAATCACTCTTTCTTCATCTCTCTTTGTCTTCTTGCGTCTCTTTTCCGACATTCATTACATAATACACAAAAATACAGACTCACAAAGTTGTGCATCTTGTGGAACACTGCACACCTGAGTTCTATATGTAGAGACATGTGCAGAGAAATGATGCCGTTCTTGGAAAAAAAGAAACGTTGATGGTGTTGTAATGTGCCGCAACACTGAAGAAAACCTGTCTGAATGCGAAAAGAGCTTTTAGCTGTAGCTGGCAGAGAATGTGTAATCATTGGTTTTTCTTTTTCACTGGCTGTATGATCCATGGTTAGCCGTAATCTATATTCTATGCTGCACATAATTATCCATCATAACCAACAACTCTTTGTCGATTACTCCGTGTTTAACATGCATCACAGAGATAGAGCAGCTGACAAGGATTTTAGTGAGTTTGCAGCAGCACAGTTAAAAGTAAATATCTGGACAGTTCAGTGAAGGGATATCTTAGACTACCAGTGACTTGCTACTTCAGAGGAGTTTGAACAGGAAAAGCGTAGGGTCTTGTTATAATGACACAATTTGTGGGAGAGCTATGCAGAAAAAGTGTGAAGCAGAGCCCTTGTGACAAAATGTCATCTCCTTTAGCACATCAGATGGTGACAGTTGTGTCAGCGACTTTTTCTGATACCAGGAAATTGTTGATTTAGTGCTATGGATCTTGGTCCTTTTTGTTACTCCAGAAAACACCATACTATTAAATACAGTTTTCTATTTGTCACTCTAATCCCATGTCTCCTGTTTTGGGAGACATCATAAAAAAGTTTCAACTTTCTTAACAAGATCAAAAGACAAAAGCAACATAAAGCTCCTATCTGTTGTGCACTCTGATAAACACCTACTGTGGGCCCTAGTTCTGCAGTAAATAAAATAATAAAGGCTTCCCTAACAAAATTTTGAAAGAAAGACATCTGTGTGGTCAGACCGTGAGGGGTGAGAATTGATTGATTACTGAGATGGTAACAGTATATTTTGTTGTATTTTGGAGAAAATATGACTGCTCTGAACATACTGAGCGTATATAGATGGACAGCAGAGAAGCAGATTATTCTGCAGGAGTGGTTTAAGAAGTTTTTTCAAATGCTTGATATTTTTTCTCCCACTGTGAAAACCTGTCACTGTGTGAATCTAAGCTGACCACAGCCTCCGAGAAAAACAAGCTTCAAACTTTTCACAACAACCCTTCAAATCCACAGAGAATATTGAGATCACTTAAAAGTAGTACCACTTAAAAACTGATAAATTTAGAACTTCAACTGAGAATTATTTTCATTATCAGTTCATCTGTGATTGTTTTCTCAATTCATAATCATTTGTTCAGAAAATAGTGACACATGCTTGCCACAGATTTCCCACAGACCAAGGTGATGACCAACAGTACAAAAACCCTTTATTTTCAACTTCTTCTACAATTATATGAATATATGTCTGGCCTTTTTAAACTAATCATTTCAGCTCTAGCTCATGTACAGTATATTCATGTCTTAGTTTCCTCTTTGAGCATGAGCAACAGGACGCTGACTGCAGTTCATTTAACAGCCAGAGGTGTCACTAATGAGAAGGAATTTCTGATTCTTACAAATACAACCTTTAATTCTCACACAAACCAAGTTGTTTACCAGTAATGATCTACTTTGGCTTCTATGTTTATGATCATACCGCCATCTATCAGTAACTATCTAGAACTATAATTGAATGACATTTTACAACACAGTAATACAGTTGGGACCTTATTTATTGATATGATATTTCATTATTGATCCAGCTTACTACGATGTGCTATGATGCCAAATGGCTCATGTCAGCTTAGCTGCTGCAAGGACATTAACATGACATGAACAGCTGATGTTTCCCCCTGTCTGCAGCAGCAGCTGGCTGCTCAATGTAGGTACAACTTTCCAAATAGGCATTATTTGGATAAACGGACCACATATTAGGAGTCTACATAGTTACTTTCTTGTCTGAAAAAATATTAAAACATAATAAAGTGACATATTAACAGTCTTACAGTTAATCAACAGCATTCAGCCTGGATGTATCATTACTGCCAGTGCAGACTGGACGCTACGGTGACTCACTATTGCACCTGTGTTACAAAGTGGTATAATGAGACAGTACGGACATTATACCTTCATTTAGCTACAAAATGTCCAATGCCTGTTTTGTGGGACGCATTTTAATGCTGCAAATAGCAATAGCAGAGAGGGGGGGGGGGGCAGTGTGTCTAACAGGCAGAGTTAAATACAAATTAAAACATACAGAAAAGCAACTTTGTTTATATACTATATGATTAAGGCTAATTAAGGCACTTATTGTGAAAACAATTTCTAAAGTCATCTAATCTCAAATAAAATGGGCACAACACCTCTGTCACTGATTTCCAGCAGCCTCTGTATGGCCTTGAGGAAGTCATTGTGCAGTGGCAGAGACTTTTGTATTTTGTGTTTTCTCCAGACACTGCAAGGCCTTAAATCTAATTAGCTCTTGTTCATGCTCTCTAATACTGATGTTTTTCATTGGTATTTTTAATAAAACACATAACACCAACGGCTTTTCAGTTGACATGACCTAAACTAATCCCCGGCATCATCGTATATATCCCTTTCAGATTATACCTCCTCATGTCATACTAACTCTATTCACTGTCATCGACTTTAGACTTTGACTTTCTTCATTATTAGAGACGCTTTGAGTTTTAACTTAGAATGCAAGAAGTAGTGTGAATGTCAATGATAAAAAAAAGTTTCTTGAATTGCATAATAGCTCGTCCTGTAGCATCTGCTTTCAAAGTCAAACAAATTCAGACGAATGCATAATAACACAGACAAAGAGACTTCTCTTTAAGTTGCTTTGCATGAAAATTGAAAGAAATAAAACAAGAGAAAAAAAGTTCACTGATGATTCCTGTCTCCTCTTCATTCTGTTTTTGTGACTTTGAATAAATCCAGGGAAGATATCAATATTTTACACATTTTTCAAAACATGAAAGATTTGTTGTGTCCAAATTCCAATCCCGAGTGAATTATTTAGTCTCTTTTGAAATGTAAAAACATTCTGGATTTATTTGTTCTCATAATTAGCAGAAAAAAATGTATATAAAAGATCCTTTTTATAAAGGATCTCAGATTTTCTGAAACAGCTACCAAATCATTTAAATACATTTTAACAAATGATATCACTCCTCTTTAGAAGTACCTTCACATCTACATATGTGGCATGTGAGCATTCAGATCAAAGAGAAACAACAGAAAGCTAAAAAATACCATTTATATAATGTTACTTTATTTCTATTAACATTTAGATCAGCTGATTGTAGCTTTTACATCCACAGTCCACAGGTGAGTCACAGTGATCACAGAGCAAAAACCAAACCTGCATCTTTGGTGAAGTAAAACGTTCCTCTTTGTTTCTCAGCTTCTTTAAAATTAAAATCCGTCGCACAACTCCTCTCCAGTACACCAATAATCACCAAACTTGTTCAGCTATGTTGCCTTGATCAGCATGGTACCTGAGGTTGTTTATGGTTTTTTATATATATAGTCCATTGATCAGTTATGTGACCTATAGATCATCATAGATACATGGTATACAAAACAGCTTCTCCCTCAAAATTATGCCCAAGGCATATTGACAAAAATTATGATGCAAGAAATCAGTGAAATGCAGCATGACATACTCTTAAGGCTGCAATAAAAAGGGTAGTGTGCAATAGTACATACAGATGACAAATTAAAGGAAAAACTGGCACAGGCCTGAATGCTTGACTCCTACAGTGAGGGAATCCGGTGGCTCTATTATGCTTTGGGGGGCATTTTGCTGGCATGGATTAGGTCCACTTGTCCCCTTAGAGGGAAGGGTCACTGCAAATCAATACAAAGTTGTTTCTGAGTGATCACCTTTATCCTATAATGAAACATTTCTATCCTGATGGGAATTGTCTCTTCCAGGATGCCAATGCCCCAATTCATAAGGCACGAGGGAACACTGAATGATTTGATGAGTATGAAAATGATGTGAATCATATGCTATGGCCTTCGCACTCATCAACGCCTATGGGAGATTTTGGACTGATGTGTTAGACAGCGCTCGTCAACACCATCAACAAAACATGGATGGATGGATGATTATAACCTTTTTAGAATGGATAGAAACTCAAGAGGAGGAGTTGTAGCCATTTACACGAGAGCTTGTTTTACTTGTACTGTTGCTGACACAGTAGAAAAATGTTTTTGCCTCTGAAAGTGTGTATTGCACATAATAATACTGTTATTGTGGTTGCTGTGTACAGACCTCCTACTGCTTCCTCCTCTATAAAAATTAAGAGATGAATATATTAGGTGATTTTAGTTTAAATTGGTTGAATTCTTCTTCTGATTATTTAAAAGAGTCTGTGGCAATATTAATCTTTCGCAATTAATTACGGATCCTACCAGGCCAAACTTAAAAGACCCTCCAAGTCATCTCTGATTGACTTATTTTTTTATTATTTGAACCCGGTTTTAGTGATCATTGTCCAATAGCTTGCCTTAGAAGTACCAGGATGAAAAAACTATGTCCACGTATGGTGATTAGACAGAATTTCAAACATTTTGATGAGCAGGTCTTCTTGACTGATCTTTTGGCAAGTGGTATTCAAGACACTGCTAAAATCCCAGATGTGTAAATTAGCGCTTGATCATTTTTGTAAGACTTGTAATTCTGTAGTTGATAAGCTGAACCTTCTAAAAAATATAAAGCACAAGTCAAGTCCCTGGTTCTTAGCAGAAAATTCATCCTTGCTTAAAGAGAGAAACAAAGCCTGGGCTCGTGCCAGGTGTACTGGCGACCCTGGTCACTGGCTTGCTTTCAGGCACCTTATAAACAAATGCACATCTACAATAACAAAGGCTAAATCTAATTATTATTTGCCACCAAATCATATTCAAATCCAGCAAAATTCTGTAAGGCAGTGAATTCTCTTAACCATAAGTCTTGACTCTCATTTCATCCTCTCACCACAACTGATGGGTGTTCAATATCAGACCATAAAGAGACTTGTGTAGTAGCATCCACTGGCAACCTGTTTGAAGAAACGTATACAGGACCCCCTCTTCCTGCTATTAATCCTGACACCCAGGTAATACCAAGGCCTCGTTTTACACTACAGCTGTTCCCTTCTGGTGATGTGGCCAATGCATTACTAGCTATAGATTTAAAGAATTCGGTTGGCGAGGATAAAACTTGATCCCTACTTTTTAAAGCTTGCTGCTCCAATTGTAGTCAGCTACATAACATATATTTTTAACCTTTCTGTTTTATCTGGTATAGTTCCTAAGGTCTGGAAGGCTGCTTATGTAACTCCATTACATAAAGGCGATGGAACAGCCGAGCTTAACTATTACAGGCCTATCTCTAAATTGTCATGTCTAGCAAAAAATACTAGAGTCTTTAGTAAATGATCAGCTTAAATCATTCCTCTCAGCCTATTCTATTCTAAGCATGCACCGTTATGGTTTTAGAAAAAAAACCACAGCACTGTTACTGCCGCCACTCTTGTTTTAAATGACATTGTTTCGACTTTGTATAGAAAGAAACTGTGCAGCTCTTTTTATTGATCTTTCAAGGTCATTCCATATTGTTGATCATGCATTGCTTTTAAAAAGGCTTCATGATATCAGATTTGATGAAATTGTTTATAAATGGTTTCAGAGTTACCTTATGGACAGACAACAATGTGTGCCTGTTGGAATCTGAATTTGTTCAAATTGGAAAAGGTGTCCCACAAGGCTCAGTCCTAGAGCCTGTTCAGTTCACTCTTTACATTAGTGATATTGTTTCTGCTGTAACTGGATGTAATGTACATCTTAATGCCAATGACACTATCTTGTATTGCATTACAGATGCTGTACATTCTGCTGTAAAACCTCTCCAACACTGCTTTGCTGATTTAGAAGTTGCACTCAGTAACCATAAATTAGTTCTAAATGCAGAAAAAACTAAATTCATGTTTTTCACCAGAGCCAAAAATATTGATTATGATAACCTCATCATCTCTATTAAGAATGGTACAAATATTTAAAGAGTCATGGAGTACAAGCATCTTGGAATTTGGATCGATGAGAAGGTATCTTATAAATATCATGTGACTAAACTGATGAGCAAATTAAGACAAAAAAATGGTTTCTTCTATAGGAATAAAATATGTTTTGTAGAAGGATACTTATTGATGCATCTTTTTTGTCAGTCCTGGGTTATGGTGACATTTTATACATGCATGCTTCAGCTGCGACTCTGAAGCCATTAGATTATGTTTATCACTCTGCGCTAAGACTTATTACTGGTGATAATTAAGATACTCATCATTGTGAGCTGTATGCTAAGGCTGGGTGGCCCTCCCTCTCTGTAAGGTGTGATAGACACTGGGTTTTTTTTAATTATAAAGTCCTTACTGTTTTTTTTTACCCACTTACATTACCTTGTCGCTGTCTTTTAATGTGGGCCCTTATCAAACACACTCAAACGACTGGATTAAGTTGCAGGTGCCGGCTGTTTTTATGGAGTTTTTACTGGAACATCCAGTTTTTCTTACTGTGTACCTACAACCTGGAATAATACGCAGAACAATCTAAAGCTTACCTCATTTTTATTGTTAGGACATTTTAAATTTTTAATTTCATCCTATTTCACTTTCAACTGTTCTTGTTTTAGTTGATTCCTTTGTTTTTAATTTAACTGTTTTTATTTGCTCTTAAGATTTCATTATTTTACTAATTTGGCTTTTTACAATTTTAACTTTTTATTGCCATTTTTATCATGTGTTCCTTGTTTGTGTCTCTTGATGCCTTGGATATTTTATTTATTTATTTATTTTTACTCGGCTACATTGCAGATGAGTCACTACTTCAATGTATTTCTGAGTCATAGTTAAGGTTACAATAATAATAACATAATAAGTGGACTTGACAGGAAGTGCCACTGTCCTATTTTAGAACAGTCATTTGAGGTGAATGAATGATCGCTGATGCCTATGTGTATCATATATTTTATTTTTTGGCTACTATAAAGTCATTGTGCGGTCACACAGAGAGAGAGAGAGAGAGATGCAGAAAACCAGTTGCACTACAGATAAGAGGATTACAAGCAATTCTTCTTGCTCCTCATTTGAGATTTCAAAGCTGCTGCAATTCTCCAAGAGCAGCAGCTGGATCCTGGGTGCTAATCTGGGCCCACCAAAGTCAAAGAGATGGCTTTCAAAGCCGTGCTACGTCCCTTTGCCATCATCATTACTGAAGCTGCAGATGGTCCCAGTTTTGCATGGCTACTGCAAGGCAGGGGGTATCAAGTGTGGCTGTTACTGAAAGGGAATAGATGGTTTTGGTTAGTGGTTTGATGTGTAGGAGAGACGAAATGTTGGAAATTAAATGTTTCATACCCCAAGAGCTTTTTGACCATCTTGCATGTTTCTCTCATCTTGCATCAAGGCATGTTCTTATTCCACTCTTTTATGGCCATGATTGCAACCTATTGCTGTCTCTCCAATGTTCATACATCTCCTTTTTTTCTGATTTAACAAGCACAATGAAGTTAAAATACGAAGTTATCCTATTTTATAGCTGTTAACATTCATCCATTGATACTATCTGTAGGGTTCTCTTTACATCTCCTGATTATAAAAATACCATAGACCTCACAGCTTGGTATGCTCATTCTCTCGCTTTGATGTTTAAATAGTTGAAAGTTATGCAGGAAGTCCATCAAATCACAACGGCATCACCCGACAACAAGCATCACACTCAGCAGGAGCAGCAAGGTTACCATGGTGATTGAAAGCCCATTAGCGAACTGTTTGTATTGGCCACAGAACAGGTCACTGTGATTTGTGTGGAAGAACTGATGCCATTTTTTATTTGATTTTCTTTCTTTCCTACGTAGGGATCAGCAGAACTGGATGAAAAATTACACCCCTGAAAGACATTGTAATTACTCACTCCTCAGATTCTATAATTTCCTCAAGCCAGTTGTCAAATGTTGTAAAATCAGCCAGCACATTTTACTGGAGAACAAAGTGCACATAAAATGGCATCTTTAGTAATCTTTTTTCTGAAGAATTAAAACAAAAAACAAAACTGTGAACAATTTTGATGTGTATTAAGCACTATGAAACACCTGAGACCAAAACAAGAGTTTGAATGATTTTAAATGCCACCAAAAGGCAATCAGCAAATCTTAAACCTGTTTTTTTTCTTGTCTTCTCATGCCACTATAATCACTACTGAACAGTTAGAAATAACAGTAGCACTTCAGAGGCTCACAAATTTTGCTGACCATCTGCAAAAAAAAGCAAAATGTGCATGTGTTTGTCTGTTTCTCAAACCCAAATCAGCTCTGCTCATATCACTCGCTGATGCACTGTCAGTGTGTACTTTGTTAATTTAAATCGATACTTCTGTGTATTGGTTTGTGCATGTTGCATGTCACTCACTGACAACACAGGGAGTCCGTGTTTGCCATTGGTTTTATATAAAGCCCAGTCTATAAAAATTGCCTTGCATTTGGCTTTGATTCTTGAGACATTTCTAATTTACACCCTACAATCACGTGAGACCTCAAAGGGAATTTCAGATTGGGGATTTGGTTTAAACCCAAAGAAATAGAATGTGACCTGTTTTTGAATGCAATGCTTTCCACATAATGCGGATGCATTTTCTTTGAAAGTATTTCTTTTTGGGAGGTGAAAACAGTTAAAAAAGGTCATTGGATGTTGGCCTCTGGCATTCGTCATTGATAGTGACCCCCTTAAAAAACAGGTCTTTTAAAATTTCAGTAAGTTGGGCCTACTTAAACATCTTGCCCAGGGCTGAGGAGACGAAGGAAATAGTCATCTAAAAATAGAGAGCCTCCAGGTATCACAGGAAGGTTTCATATCTCAATGGATCTGAAGTCTGTTTCTTTTTTTTCCCCTGTTTCAGCCTGGGATGTACAGTCTGAGGGGTAAAGGGTCATTTTACTCAAAGAACCTCACCCCGCAGGGATCAATGGAATTCAAGGGATTATATTTCCAGGGCCTCTGTCTGGAACAGTTTTCATGGTTCCTCGAGCCAGACAAACCGGTCATTGTATTAAGATCAGATCACCAAATCATGATTTTAAAATGAAGTTTTGTCCCAAGATTTATCACATCTCCTGCAGGGAAATGGCCCCTTTCTATTAAATCACTGCTACCTAACAGATGGATGCGCCATTGTGTCAACTACATTTCCTCGGGGGAAATGTCACCAATTTTCACTCTTTAAAAATGCGCCTCTCTCCTGGAGACAGAGACATCTTCTCTTGGTGATAGTAGTAGGTACACACAGCTGTCTGTCCACATGTACATTTAAGCACTTGCATGGTTTTCCAAATCAATTTCTGCTCCTCGCAATCCTCACTGTTACTCGGTCAAATCAGCAGGGAATGCTGCTAACATGCTCAATGTACTGTAATATTGCTTTAGTCTCCCAGGATCTTCTCAGCATCACAAATATAATACAAAATTTATATTTGCAAGCATCTGAAATCATGACTCTCAATCCACTAGACAATGAACAGGCAGAAAACATTTGCTTTGCATCTACATGGATATATCTTGTGGGAGTATTTGCATACCAACTATCATTTGCATGTATTTGTTTAACAGAGCTTTAGTGATGTGATTAGTTACCCTCAACCTGATGCTGTGTGGACAAATAGTAATGCAGTGCCAACTTGGTCTGCAGGTGCCTCCAGCATGTGAGACAACAGCAGTGACAAACTGATGGTAATTTCTGGCAGTTCAACCTTTCAGCCACCCACCTCACACTCCAATCCTTTCTCTCCCGCTCCTTCCTCGTGCCCTTGTGATTAATGTGTCTTACTCTCCACATGCTGCCCTTAAGAGAAGAGCAGCTTACTGCTTCCCTTACCCTGCCACAGGTCCCCAAAATGACACGGTCAAATAGGATTAAAGTTTGGGTTTCGGGGCGGAGGGTGTTTTTGTTTGTGTGTGTGTGTGAGGGCATAGAAGAAACATCCATGAAGTAGTTTTTTTTTTTGTTTTTTTTTTGCCAATTTATGTCAGAAGAGAAGAAAGGTGGAGCAGCTCGGGTGGGTTGATGCCTTGGCAGTTGTGTTGTTGCGGAAAACAAGACTGGAGGGGGTGAGATAGGGATTTGAGGGGGTGATTCATTGCAATCTGCCACAATGGTATATCTGCCCAAAGCTGAAATCTCAGCCTAGGTTCTGCCTCAATAAAGCCTGTTGGCGTTAAGCCTTATTACTCAGCAGTCAAATGCCAAAAGACATCCCATGTCCCATAGGGAGACTACACCGTTCTGTTTGGTCCCCCATTAAAAAGAGTCTGCACTTTTTTCTGCAGCCCTTTATGATGTTTTATGTTGTGAAAATACTTATATGTGACATCTTTGACAATATCTACCAGAGATATCACACCAATTTGAGTCTTTTGCACTTAGCACAATGTTAATGCATGTGTTGAAATATGCAGGGTTTTTTTTTAGATTTTATGAACATACAGGAATTTTATGAGCAATTTCAAATTGCCACAACATAACAATTTACTCTCTCTCTCTCTCTCTCTCTCTCTCTCTCTCTCTCTCTCTCTCTCTCTCTCTCTCTCTCTCTCTCTCTCTCTCTCTCTCTCTCTCTCTCTCTCTCTCTCTCTCTCTCTCTCTCTCTCTCTCTCTCTCTCTCTCTCTCTCTCTCTCTCTCTCTCTCTCTCTGCAGAACAGCACAATCTACATTTTAATACTATCTTCAAGAGACTTGGCCTGTCAAGATGATGTGTATGGCAGGGGCCTAAATGGTAAGTGTTGCCAAAAAGTTAGTCAATCCAGTGTCACAATTTTGGGTGATTTTATCAGCCCCTCCATCCATGGCAACCACTGGCCCTATTTGCAAGGAAGCAACCTTGGAGAAATCGTGGCCCAAGGGGAGAGTTGCAGACTGTGCCTCTTTTCGCCTCATCACCCACTCTATCCCCCAGACAAAAGTAACAACTTTCAGACAACACAAGGCCAAGAACACAGATGTTTAGCAATCTGGGTCTCAATAAAACGTGTCCCTGGTTTCAGCTGCAAATGGAAGGAAATGGTAAAGGAAATGGTTTGCTGCCAGTAAAGTCCTCTGACATATCAAGGGTGAATCTGTCCTACATGACTGGAACAACAATGAAGACCCAGCAGCTTTCTATTTGTTGACACAGTGGATGTAGTTTACGACCGTATTATTCACTTGCCATATATCTTACAAATGACCATCCCCATTTTCCCATTTCTTGTTACTGCAGATGATGGTTTTGTGACTATATGATGAAACAGAAGATTGGAATTGGTAGCCAATAAAAAGACATGTCCCCATAGAAATGTCTGACTTCATTTCACTCGATGAGATTGAACCTGTCTTTTTAACCACCTTTCTGTCCACCTGCCACTGAACACCAATTGAGTTGATGCAGGTGCACGCCGAACTCTGCTGTCAGTCAGCAGTCTAAAGGCTAATTCAGAATGACACTCTCTGTCCATCTGTGCAGGCTCAGTGTCTGTTTATTTTTGAAAGCACAACTGGGAGATAGTTAGCTTTCTTCCAAACCTACTTATCCAAAAAATGTGTCCCTTTTTTTCTATGATGCCATATTTTCTTGGCCTTGACTCTGCTACGCATCAGTAGCTGAAAAAGAGGGCAGTAAATGGAAGACATTTTCTGCACCTTTCTAATCCTCTTACACTCCATCTCCGACCCCTTATCTTAGTTTTTCTTAAAATTACAGTGCCTAATTACATATCACCAGTCGAAATTCGGCTGGGTGGAATACAGTTCTGGGCCATATGTGATGTAACAAAATTTGCTGCACAACTTCTGGTGCTGAAGCTAATCCTATCAAATGAGGATAAATACAACACAATCAGAGGTCTAACACAACCACATAGGCAGCTGATACAGATCCCCTGACATCAGCCTGCCAGAGCTGATTTGAACCACAAGGATAAATGTTTCTGTAGCAGAGACATTTAATATCTAATGTCTCCTGTTTTGTTTAATATGCATCAGCGATCACTGGTGGCATTATCTAAATCAGGGAGATGTTGCTCTTTTGGCATATTGCAGAAAAGATAGGATACTTTAACATCAGAGCAGAGCCACCTCCATTGAGAATAAATTTTTCACGTACTTGTGTGTCTGTCTTGCACAGTGTTTTACATAGTGTACTACAGCTCATGTAAAAAGAGCATGTTATCTGTTTCACATTTGAAAGAGAATTTGAAACAAAGTGACAAGCCAAGAGTCAAGCCATAGACCAAGAAAATACGATGGCCCCGTTGTACCCTTGCAAGGTGTTCTGTTTTTGCACCGAGCTGTCTTGTGTCAGCACAGAGTGACCTTCTTTGCTGATATGAATTACAATTACATTTGCCCTGCAGACAGTGGAAAGTTTATAAAATCTGTCCACCATATCCTCTCATAAGGCCATATCTGAGGCCACAAATACTCTTATTGTCCAAACACATCACAGAGGAAACCTGTATAACTGTGGCCAGTGTTCAAAATTAACTTTTTAACTCACCTAGCAAAGGGACTGGTAGTTAAAAAAAATCCACCAGCCAGAATAATAAACATACATAGAAGTAAAAACAACAATGGTAAGTTGTTATAATTATGAGAAGTGTGGTGCACATAGAACTGGCACTGTCCAGATACAAAAGGGAAGTAGGTATACACATCCTTTACTTTGAGTAGAAATACCCTGATAAAATACAACATGGGCAGAAAGAAACTTTGTATTTCACTGACCACAGTGGCTGATGGAGGCCAAAATTGTTTTACAACTTTTGCTATTCTACAATATCATCATCTACAAATTAATTTCTAGGTGATGGCTGGTAACCTGCAGGTAAACTAGAGATCTAAAAACCTCCTCGTCATACTCCTCACTCTCTACCACATTCACCCACCTCTTTCACATTCAGCTATGGAGGCTTCTACAGGGACTGGGTCTCTTGTTACATCAGCACCTTCAGTCCACTGGTCAGGGATCCTTTCAGCATGGATGCCAGAAGTCTCTAGGACAGGCTTGAAGATGTCCACCAGGGTTTCCAGTTCAGTATCACCAAAATCTAAAATAATTGTATACATTACATTACAACAAGCATAATGCAGTGTTAATTTTCACACTATCAAAATATAATCATGAACCTGACCGTAGTGACTGCCTTGTAATACAAAACAAAGAAACCTGTTGCTGCATCTCCTGACTCTGGCCAGTTGGTGAAGTTGACCAGCTTGGTGGTGCACAGGACCTCTACACTGGCGTCCTGGAACATGCCAGTCATACTCTTGATTAGCCTGTCAAGCACTTTGTCCTTTGAGGTGGCAAGGGTCTTGCTGTCACCTCTGGTCAGTTAAATTCCATCATAGCTTTTGGCCATTGTGGCCTTCATCATGGGCCCTTCTCTGGTGATAAAAGGCTCATTTTACAGTCCTTTCAGAATTTCCCTTTATAACACACTCATACACTGTCTCTCCCTCACTTGTTAATGTAATCCTTTCTCTATATTCTCTTAGGGTAAGTATTTCATATTGCAGCTTAAATAAAAAATACCTGGTTTTGTACTTCTTAAGTACTGTCTGTGTTGAGTACAAGCAGCTGTGGGCCTCTGCTATGGTGATGGTGGACCTCTGCGGACAGGCTGCTCAGGTGTGTGTGTGTCATGCAGGAAGCTACCAAAGCGGATAACAGCCTCCTTGGCAGTACTGTAGTATTTCCTGGCTTTGACCTTCTGAACACCTTGGACATTTTGGGTATCAACAGATTGAATCTGAAATACTTAAAGAACAAAGACATAGAAATAGACAATTAATTGCTGTCCAAAAAAAACTATATTAGATATGACACATAAAACATTGAAACATTACGTTACCAATTGTAACTGTGTTTGTTGTTATTTACTGGACATTACATAACGGTGATGACATCAGGAGTACTTAGCATAGCAATCCATAGCCACTGCATGTTCCAGGGGCTGGATAAGCACCTGATAACCTCACAGGAAGTGGTTCAGGGCACGCAATATGTGTCCTTCCTATCGGGTCCCACCGATTCTGGTGGGCACCAGTGGTGTGTGCCCAAGAGCCTGGAAGCTGTTTCCCAGGTTTGCCCTGTTCAGTGGACTGGTGTGGTAGAAGGTGTAGAGCCCACTGAGGAGGTCTTCTACTTTCTGGAACATCACATTGGACCGGATGGCATCAGAAAAGGTCAGTTCAAGGCAGTGTGCCATACAGTGGATGCTGATGGTGTAGGCCCTGTGCCCCTTCAGCCGGCTGACCACACCATTCTTGGCTCCAGTCATCACAGCAGCTCCATCTGTTCCCAGAGCAACGAACTTGCTCCCCCACTCATCACACACTCCCTCCATGATGGCACTGATGGTGTTGCTTATGTGTGCCACGTCTGCCTTCTCCACCGACTTGATGCCGACAAACTTCGGCTTGATCTTGCCCTTGTGACAGAATCTGACATAAACTAACTCCTTCTCTTCCACAAAACTGTCTGTGGAGCCATCTGACATAATGGAGAGAATTTTGGTGTTTTTCAGATTCTCTCTGATGTTGCTTCTATCCACCTCTCCAATATGGTGCATAAACTTTGGCCTTTTGGCCTGCTTCTCATTTCTATATGTTGAGCCCACAGCAATTCCTTTTTTTCATCCAAACTGCAAAAATCAGACATTAAATTAATTCAATAATATTTCAATATAGAAACATGTTATTCAGTATAACTGGCAGTTGACCTTGCTAAATTAACCTTCTACCCTTTGTTTACATTGGATTAAGGATCAATACTATAAGGCTGGTAACATCAGTTGTGTCACAATGCTATAAAATGTAAACATTTTGTTTCCGATGACAAATGAGTTGTTTCTGCTTTTGTCTTTGGCACACTGGCGACACAGAACAATTCATCACCACAGCCCAAGCATCATACTGTGGCCAGCCTCTTGAAACTGCTTTATCTCCAAACCTCCATTTCTCACAAAACGTTCTTATTTCATGTAATTCGTCCACCTTTTTGTTGATGGGTTTTCATTTTAAACACTGGCTTACTCCTTGTAAATGTCACCACATAATAGCTATTTAATGAATGGTAGCTAGCAGCAGACAGGAGGCAAGTGACAGTTTAGCGGAGAGCTGCGATGTTGAGTAGCTGATGTCCCGTATGGGAAACAGTGCTGTGAAACTCGGAGCACTCGAGGCGGTCTGTGGCTGGCGGTCCCTCGCCTCAGACTGTCTTGAGCGCTCCTATGGTTTTGCAACACTGTCAAGAAGTGTATACGTGTCTACACTGTATAGGGACAAACATGAGTAATTTCCTCCAAGCCATCATGCCAGATATTTTATTACATGACTATTTTGGTACAAAAATTTTCTGGCCAGTGTGGCGGATAGCCTTCTGAGTTTACTTGCAAAACGGAAAATCTACCCGCATTTGGCGATTTGTTGGTATTAATTTTGGACACTGGCTGTGGCCTTTGTAAAGCTGCAAGCTCAGGCTGCCGTCTCCATGGGAATGCTATATATTTTCAGTTGAGGGGTGTAGTCATAAACAAGCAAGTCTCTGTCTATAACTTTCCTCTTATAGTTTATCATCCCATTCCAGACCACAGTCACCATCTCTAGACCCCCACAGAGTAGGTCATCTGTCATGAAGCATAGGTCTGCATTTTAACACCAAACCTGGAATGGAAAGGTAAAAAGAACAGCAAACTACGAAGAAGAGAAAAGGGGATGCTATATTTTAGGAATGATAGACTGTTCAGGGGCATCTGGCAGCAGTTGCTCTCACCTGTGGTCAGTCTAGTTGGGCCATGAATCAACTCAAGCCAGCCAAACTATCACATATAGTAGAGGTCAAACTTAATCCACACAAGCACAAATTAGATTTACACTGACAATGATAAGGCAGGATTGGCAGGCCTCTAGAGGCCTTGGGACAGTAAGGGGATGTAGGCCAACATTCCACATGATGTGGATTGATGGGCTTAAGAAAACATTATGCCTTCGGTGACAAGCTAAAAGAAAAAAAATGCAAAGGAGAAGAGAGGAAGTAAATATCATGAGTTATGTAAATTTGGCCCAATGGCCTTAAACCAATTAAGAACTAGGTAAGAATCAAGATCAGAAACATTATTCACCGAGTACATCAACCATATCACCTAGAAATTACATTATATACTACCAGACAAAATTATTTTGTGAGTAATGTATTATTGAACCCATTACATTTGTTATCAACATAGAGGAAAATATTTTAACAAATGCATCTGCAAAGTTGTAAAATGTTGACACTGAACGCATCTGCAAAATGTTCACTGACAACATATTTCATTCGTTTTCCCCTACAATATCCAGTGGCATCAACTAAAGAAGTTTTTTCTTTGTTATATTAAGGCAACTTGTTTGGCAACCTTGGTGTAGGTTAAGGAAATATGGTGGTCTTGTTAAAATATATAACAGTCTTTCCCTAACCCCAACCAAAGTGTTTATGTTGCCAAGATCTAACCCCACAAATCTGGTATTTACTGTAATAGTACAGTATCTTTATGTCCACCATCCACCTGCACCACCACTTACTTTACTGTATATGTGTGAAACAAGGTAACAACTGCTTGACTGGAAAAAAAAAGCATTGTCAGTGAACATAACCAAAGCAGCAATTGTGTTTCCTCTAAAATATATTTGGCAAAATCAAATAAGTATTAAAGCCATGAGGTGTTTTCTTGGGGTGCATAAATTGACAGCTAAGCGAACTGTCTAAAGCAGAGAGCTGAAATGGTGAGGTTGTGGAACTGCCTTATTCAGTTGCCAAAGGAAAGACTGACCAAAAAGATATTTAACTGGGACCGAGCACACAATTATCTTTGGTCGAAAGAGGTTGGTGGAATATTTTCTCTTTCTGACTTGAATTTTATTTTCAGGAATAACTTGCAGTGTAATAAAAATACAGTCAAACACAAATTGTTGAAGATTTGTAAGGAACAATGGAAGGAAGACATTTGTAAGAAGCCAAAGTTTAGAAACTACATTCAAATCAAAGACAGTTATTATACAGAACCATATATAAAGCTAAATTTACAGAGAAGGCAAAGGGCCCCATGTGCTCAGTTAAGGACTGGTACTTTACCTGGCAATTGAGGAAGGCAGATATAAAGGTATTCCCAAAGAGGAACGTTTGTGTTTTTTGTGATCTTGGTGTTGTCAAGGATGAATTTCATTTTGTATTTCATTGCCCTTTGTACAGTGACTTCAGGAATTGTTTGTTTGAAATGATAGAATTGAAAAGCCCTGATTTGTTTTGGTTGTCCGATGCTGATGCTTAGATAAACAATTCAATCAAAATATAAATGTGATTTCTATGATACAGGGATACATATAGGCCTGCATGTGTACAAGGAGTTCATCTTGGTGCACATGTCAATGCAATAAAATGAGATAAAATAAAAACAGGATGAAAATCGGGAACTTAGTATAAATTATGGTACTAAAAGCAGAGCTAAATACATATGGACAGTATGTGGTACTATATAAATGGACAAAAAGAAATGGGGGGAAATAAGGTTACTATAATGTGCCAGGATTCTCAAGAAATTAGTTCATCGCAATCGTAGACTAATAAAATATGCATAGTTTGTAAGATAAAGCGTGCAGAAGTACTGAGAATGTCAATGATTTGGATATGAAGTATAATGTGCAGCAGTACAGGAAATTTGAGGACTCATCAGCTCCAGTTGAATCTACTGTATGTGTTGTGCAGATAAAAAAGCTTAGAGAAGGTAAGCAATGTAATTAATTCTGTTTTGGTGTTGCTTTTCACATTACTACATTATTGTGAGTCAAGGTAGTTGAGGTAGCAAGTATTTATCAAAAATCAATAAAGTAAACTTGAACTTACACAATTCCTTTGAATTAGTCTTAAGTGTAGTCATTCAGAAAATTTAAAGAGAAGAGAAGTTGTTTGACCAAAAGTAATTTTCTGTCATTTACGACTTGCTAGATGTGTGGTTACTTCTTGATAGGATGAATATAGAGTAAGTCATCTTAAAGAAAGACCTGTCTCACCCCGTGGGAGCGGGATGATCAACAATCCTGCTTCTTCCACGGTATAATTACCTTTAATAACAGTATATTTACTGTATTAGTCAAGCTCATCTGGAAATTATCTCTCTAATTGCTCTATTAGTATGTGTAGCATCAACCCTCCACAAAAGCCAGTTCTATCATTATGTGAAGTTATCTAGTAAATGAAAGACTCTGCACTGCATGAAAATTAGCTTTTAATTATTTTATTATTATAAGTTATGTAAATGTATCATTTCTGGTTTAATGATGATTACATGTCAGTGTTGTCTCTCCTTTAGTCACGACCAGCACCCTTAGTTTGGGGTTAATGTCATCTGTGGGTTTTCTTCCCCCGCTGCACATTAATAGAGCGGAGTGTGTTGTGGCTTTTGTAGGCTGAAGTCAACCACCTGCAGTATCTCTATGCTCACATTTGCCATCATTGATGGTAAAAGAAAGCCAGAGGACCAATGATGTTTTGCAATTTCCCTTCGTACAGAGAGATAATTAGGAGGAGAATTTGATTCATTAGCCTATGAAAAGAAGCGTACCTTCCTCCCAGAGCGGACGGCCCTTCCACTTCAAAGGGAGCACAGGTTCTTTGATCCACGACCAGGAGTAGGAGATGGGTAGAACGGTACAGAGTACCACTGTGATTACTGTGCACCTCATGGCTTCGCCTCTGCCTCTGGACACCAGCTCCAGAAGATGGATGGTGATCGTCAGACACGTTAGAAAGATAATGTGATCTGATTCCGAGAGGATTTGGCCCCTAAACTTGCTCGGCCCTGGCTGTCGAGATTAACTTTGTGTCACGTTCTGTGATGTCTGCCTTAGGTTTTGCTACCTCTAGTATCTTTCTTTTCGTTTTTGTTCATCCCTTTCCCACATGTGGCCTATTTTACAGCTCACTGACCTCAACACTGATGCAGCCATGCACATACTTGGAAGACAAATGTGTGCACACGCACTTTCCCCTTTTCTTTTTCTGTCTTTCTTTGAAGAGAGGGACATGGTGATATTCTAATTCACTTGGTGGCTTTGGTTCTCTCAATGTACCAGTCACCTTTGATTCAATTACAATATTTCTGCTGCAACGGTGGCTGATACAAAGCTTGTAGGAGCCTTTTCAGAATCTTCTTTTCTTTATTTGGCTCTGTCCTATCTTCTCTACTTTTAGAAGGTTTTCTACAATTCCTAAAGAGATAGGTACACTACTTTGGGGTGGAGAGTATCCCAATTAATTTAGAGGTCGTTTGTTTAGCCCTCCTCATCAGATCAATTTTATGCAGGAGGGAAACAGAACAGGGAAAATCGTTACACAGCTTAAAAGAAACCTAAGTCAATTACAGTAATTATTTAATGCTTGGTCTTGATCAAGCTAAGTGTCTGTACAGGCTCTTATTTATTTCCTTAATAGCCCCTTCATCTCCCAAGGTCCCTCTGTGGACTGTGATAAAAGAAACATTCATGAACAAAGGACGTATCCAACTGTAAAGGAACAGATCTGCAGTTGTTTTTACTCACGATTTTTCTTATAAACCAACTTTGTAAAGACTCAACTTACTGGAGAGTCCAAATGGAACCACATTTTAACAATTTGTAGTCATTTTTGTGCCCTGAGATGTTTGGACATCTTGAACAGTAGTCACTTTTTTTGTTTGTTTGTTTTGTATGAATGTACAGTACATCATCATGTGCAGTAAGTGTTTGATGTGTTTCAGGTTTTGTAGGTAGGGGAATGGAGCAGCAAAAGCAGATAATAGGTGGTGTATGTGATGAAATGGATTCACTTGTTGGAATAAAGGTAAATTCCCTCTTACAAATTAACTTAATTAGTCGTTGAAATATATACGTAAATTTGAAATAATGTGTGACAAATGTTCATGAAACATAAAATCAAAGTAGATAAAAAAACAAAGGTTGATACAATTTTAGCTGAACTACTTAACAAAGTGAAATTACATCCTGCCAGCTGGAGTTTTTGCTTGAAGCACTGTGGATTTTTGTGTTGTTGGTTCAAGTCAAAATTGGTGGATTCTCTGTCAACACCTCTCACATACAGTGCACAGAGCTTGACACTCTTCAGAGAATAACAAAGTACTCCAGCACAAGGAGGCAAAAGGAAGGGCAGTTAATGTTTTTTTTAGCCATAACCTCAGGAAAAACTCTGCTTCCTTAAAGAAAAACAACAAAAAATCAACAGACAACCTTTACTTGAGGTAGGCGTATGAGAGAAAAAAAACACAAAGATAGCCAGTTTAATCTAAACAGATGGAGATGAATCTTGCACCACATTTGGTAGACCAATTGGATCTGAATAAAAACCAACTTGCTAATTCAAATGGTTGTTCAATCTGACATGGCTGCAACTCAGAAGGCAATTTCTCTGCTGCGGTTTAATTGCTTCTTTTTTTTAAATGTGCTTCAGATAGAAGGAAGAGACATTTAATTGTAGAGTAAACATGGGGAAACATTGTACAGGGTACATGTGTACAAGCCTTTATTTGGACAATGAAACAGTAGCCTCAGTAAAACAGTAGCAATTGAGCCAATAAATTGTAGCTTGTAATCATAGATGACATGAAAGCTCGCATCATGATTCTGTCATTTAAAGGAGGAAATATGGGTATGCAGTGTAGCCAATTGGGATAATAGTTCTGAATGGATGTTTTTTTCCTATAATGTAATTTCAATTTCACTGTGTCCTTTTAGGTCAGTGAATCTCTGTCTGACTGTGCCCTGGGAAGGTAAACTTAATTTACGGCTATATCTCTTTCCACTAGTAAGGCGCAGCATATCCAATAGTGAACCTCCTAAACATAATCAATTATCTGAGCTCCAATGGCAGAGAATGCAGAATGCTGATAAGACTTTGTAGACTTTTTTTTCTAATGAAGAGAGAAAAGACGATTTGGTTCAATACCCTAGGGGAGCTTTTTTTCTCTCCTGGTAAAAGAGAATTATTCATTGCATCCTCTAAGGGAAAAGTCGATCATTCCCAATAAGTCACAGAGTTGTTGTCCCTTTTCGGTTGTGCTGAGTAGGACCCTAGGCAATGTCGATTTTATGTCATATGCTTTGCTCTGCTTTTTCTTAAAGGCATGGCTGTCAGGCCAACAGTGATGTGATGTGATTATATACACAACTGACACTCGGTGATATTTATCAAGGTGCAGTGAGACTGTCGTGTTAGAGATGCTGGCGTAGCCTGAAATCAACATCGTCTTTACTTTCTGTGCAGTCCTTCACCCTAAAAATCTTCTTTGCTGTCTTATTCTTTGCTGTACGTGCAACAGTGAAGCATGGGAATTATCAGCTAGATACAGCGTGTGTGTATGTATATGGGTTTCTACAGTATGATCACTTTGACGTCCCCTTGGCTGTTATGTTTTAGAACTCATGTTTCTGTGAAAAACATTTATTTTGCCCCTGGGTCAAGTTTATGGTAGGCCAGCTCCCTGATGCATTCTATTGATCATTTCATCCAGCTGATTTGCATGTGAAGAGCTGGTCTGCAGAGATGCACATAGATAAAGAATTACATTTCCCTGAAGATCAACTGTATTGATTTCTGGTCTGTTTTTTTGGCAAGCTCTGATGACAACCTCAGGCTCTTGCTTGACAAATGCTTCTTGTGGGGTTACGCAAACAAATGAAAACAATGGATTAGGCTCATCTGCCTTTTAATTTTTAACAGTGAAAGGATTCAAAGTCATGCTGACCTTTTACAAGCTGCATCTGTGGGGAAATAGAATTTATGTTCCATGGGCCAGGCTTTATGCCAACACACTGGCTGCTGTTTTTCTACCATTAAACAAGAGTTATGTCACACTTCCCATTTAATCACAGGCTTTTTCAGGGGTCTGGGCTGAATCAGAGCGCTCAGCCAATGACTCACTGTGAGGGGCCCATTTGACAGATTACACCTGCAGTCACACTTAAAGGTAATGTTAGCAGGCTTTCTGCAGAGGAGGAGGAGAGCCTAACAATTCCATTAAATGTTTTCAATTGACCTTCACAGCAAATGAACAGTTGACTTCGACGTAGTCAACATAGTGCTTAATGTTCGCGGAAGCCACGACGTTCAGTATTCCTGTTACAGTGCAAAGCTGTTAATCATTATTTCAGTCAAAGTAATGCTTGCCATCATTGTATTATTTCCACCTCTACCCTTATTGAAGTCAAATTTTATATCCTAAAATTACTTAAGCCAGAGTGTTTTCTCAAGGGTACACCAGCAGCTTTGAGGGCAAACTTGGTAGTTTCATGGTCCAGCGGTGTGGTGTAAGCTCTGTACCGCTGCCTAGGAGAGTCTCCGAATCATCTAGACAGCAGAGTGACAAAGTGTGGAGCAGAAACCTGTTTAACACTTCATCATCACTGTCATAGACATCCAGAAGGAGCTGAGCAATTCCCCACATACAGGGAGAGAGAAAGACTCCCGGCAAGGTTGATCACATCTGTGAAATTAGAAATACTTTAGGCTTAAATGGCCACCAAGTGTGTTTGCTTTTGTAATTATCTGAAGCCACTTGTTCTCGGTCTCCTTTTTTTTTCTAGAATAATGCTGCATGCTCTCCGTGCCGCATACGTACGGCCTGAATTTGTCAAAGTCAAATAGAATTTTTGGGCAAATCTCACAGCAATGAATAGACCAACAAACTCTATTTCATGCGCTGTTAGATTTAAAGAGTATCATAAGCCATCCAGGAAGGTATATCTTAAGGATATTAGGTTTGGGTGTGCTACACAAAACATACTACTGTAGGATGTTATAATAGTGGTTAACTGGCTGAATCAGTCCATGATAACACACTGGCAGCAACAGTCCTGTTAAATAACTAAGTTAAAGTCCTCTTAAGAAGAATGTGTGTTTTTATTGGATCGTTTCATTTCTTATTTTATATTTTATCGATTTAATTACTGCATATTGGGGTTACTGCCATCAAAAAGTTTCATGCAGGTATATGCATGTATTTTAACCTTGTCTAATATTAAATTTCTAATATTAAAGTCCTTTTCCACTTTTCACCTCTGAGATTCATATTGCTTTTTGAAGCAGGGCAAGTTCCTGGCCTTATTTTAGATAATAAGTGCACTATATGCACACACTGCCCCTACTAGTTTTACTCAAGCAAGGATATGACCCAGCCGGCAAACTGAATGTTCCATTTAGTAATGGGAATTGAATAGCAAATGCTTTCCACCTGGCACAGAGCCTGTCTTTGTGTGTGTGTGTGTATGTGTGTGCGTGTGTACACGTGTATGTGCGAACTTAACATCCATGGTTGTCTGCCTGTATATTATGAGTGTGAGTGAGCCAGGTGGGTGAAGAGGATAAGAGTTAAGGGGGGTTAAAGTGAAAACCAAGAAGTAATGTGGATATTGACCCACATTCCTTGAGCGTGTGGAGGTACTGAGGGGGCCGGCAGAGATAGCGCTTCTGTTAAGGCCACATGGGGTGCGGGATGAAGACTATCTTTGTGGACGTTTAACAATAGCTAGCTGGCAAAGCTTCTGCCCTGGAAAGAAGAATTTTAAGGCTTTGCTGTGAAATCTGGTTCAACTTTCTCCGTGAGCTGACTTTCAGAACTGTTGTATTAACAGTCCCATCCATGTGTCTGACGCCCTTTTGTAAAAGTTGCTTCATCATTTTAAGCCTCACTAGAAGGCGAGGGTTTTTAAGAGAGCTAAGTTAAGTTGTAAAAGAAGAAAACTGGCTTTGATTGTATGGGAATCTGGAATTGTTGGAAGAAAAGGAGCACAATGAAACTTTCACAACTCATAGTTGACATCTGTTTACATCAAAACAAGATGCATATGCTTAATAGTTGATTTGGAAGATTGTAATATTTCTCATTAATGATATTTATTCCATTTCATAGTGTTTTTGAATATTTTGCCCCTTCACAAGTTGCATGTACGTGTGGGTTCGTACGTGTGTGTAAATGTGACTAGACCATAAAACAGAGGCAGAGTTGCTCGACATTATTGAACATTTACCAATTAGGATTCTCTAAGAACCTCACCACAGGCCTCATGGTGCGTTAGCTAAGAAATGCTCAATATGGGAAACGAAAATGAATTACCTTTGTGACTTTTCATAGTGTGTTAGTGTTCATGGCAGCTTTTGCTTAGTGATTAGGGATCTCAAAAATATTTAGAAAGGCCCGGCTAAATATACAGCCAAGGAGACGTTCTCATACCTTACTTAACCAAGTGTGAAATAGCTTTGGCTAAGTAAGGGGACAACCATTAATACTGATAAAACTGGGACTAGGTGCTCTCAAGGTGGAATGTGAGTTCCTGCAAAGAAAGTGATTTATGTCACCTTCAACTGAGGTTAAAAAAAAAAAAAAAGCTGGCACCTTGAATAAAGATGATTCACACACACATATGCACATACACACTTCCTAGACTTACCAGGTTTTCATACTTGATGTGATATTGCAGAATTTATATACTTAGATGTGTGTATATATATTATAATACTGCAGTATCAATTTTAAATCATACTACCTATCCAGTTCTAATCACACCAGATCTATTCTTAGATGAAAATGTACTTTAACGTAACATTTACCATAATCTTTAAGAGCCAAAGTTTTGTCAGATGTGAGCTTTTTTCTAAACTCCTCTATGGCTTTGCAATGTTGGGCTTGATCGTGGTGTAATAAAATATTCCTTTCCTACAAATCATGTCGAATCTACCTGTTTGGAAGATATACTTCCATATGCAGGCATGATATCAACCCAGTTTTTGGGATCGGCAGTCACTTTTGCTTTTGTTTTCTCTCATTGTCTTCGCAGCCAGGACAAATTACTGCTCAGTTGTATCACAGGACACATTGGGCAGAAATTATAACTATCTAAATATTGTTACCAAATAGACATTTAACATGCAATTTGCTGATTATAATGACAGCAACAATTTGAGGCTGGTTTGTTTTGTCTGTTAATGAATTTTAAGAAACCAAAGAATCAAGCACACTATTTATTGTACTCTTATTTACATGCAATGTATATTTCCTCAGACCTCTATAGATTAAGTTTACCCGATCAAAAATGAAACTTTTACCTGATTAAGGTTTAAGGTATGAACCATTATTTTTAAGGTAGTACAGTAAAGAGATATTACCTTATTGGTGTGTAAGAACTTTGTAGTAATTGTTACCTGTCTGGTAATGAATTGAAAACATAAAGACAATGGCAAGGACTCCTCCTTTGATGTAATAATATATCACACATTACTGTATCAGAGGAACCTCCAAGATGATATAATACTTTATAACAAGATATTGTATTGAGAAAGAACTTTTACAAATCAGCGGTTATTGAAGGTAAATTTGTGCAATTGTTTGATAGCTTTTCTCTATTTTGGTAAAGAAAAATGAAACTGATTAACATGCTATTTAAAACCTGCGAGACCTTTTTATATTATGTCATGCTCTCTAGTATTCTTAGTCCACATTAGGAGTATTTACTTGGAGCAACACTTTTGGCACTTGACCTCCAAGTTAGGAACAGTGGCAGGAGCGAATGGTCATGAAAGATCTGTCGAACATATCGACTTGATTGCAGTAAAGAGCTGGTTGTTTACCCCAGTTCAGCTCTGACACATTGTCAGTAAATGTGTAGTGTCCCTGCAGCTCACAGTCTATAATAAGTGCTGCAGTGTCTTTCAGTGTAAATCATAATCTTTTGCAACCTGTCAGTGTCAGATAGCATCGTCGGAAGATGTTTAAAGCAAGTATCAGAACTCCCCTCTTGTCTAGATGCTCGTGCTTGGAAGTGAAAACTGGTTTCTCTTATACTTTTTCAAGTCCATTTTCACAATTCCTCCCTTGCGTCATTATCATAACATGAGATTCTGAGCGTCTGCCGAGAGAATATGTCCAGGGTTTGTCACCTTCCTGATTGGCCAAATCAACGTGCAGTACACGCCTGTGGATACGCTTTATTAGCCTAATCAGGTCTCTAGAGGCAAGACCCCCAGCATAAGACCCTTCTCAAGTAGTTAATAAGGTCCTTGGTTGAGATCAGGTTGTAGTACTATAGCATGCCAACAATATAACTGTGGGGAGAGAGGTGGTGAACACTGTATGTCTTTCGGAAAGGATTAGGGATTTATGTATGACTGCTAAGCAAGTAATATATGCAAGTGCATTCAGCACTGCCGGAGCTTTTTGTGCAGAAGCCTTAGCTGAGCTCAGCCTTAGCTTGAAAAAGACCATTACATTAGAAATGTATACTCAAGGCTGCAGCAAGGGCCCTGGACAAAAGCTGTGTGGAAACAGTCTTTCACTGTTCACAATAAGAGCTGGTGCACTGAATCGCTATTTATCGGTTTACCTTCACATATTGCAGCACAAATAAGAATAGCTCAACACACAGGGCATACACGTGCACATTTAATTCTTCCATTTAATTTGAGAAGCAGCATCAATCTATCTGTGCCTGTGAAATGAAGAAAGAGGATATTTCCTCCTTTAGAGTATAGTATCTCCTTTTGAAACATCTCACCTGTTCATATTTTGCCTTGAGAAACAGCAGGTTTGTCAAGGCTCAAATAACAGAAATTCAGATACAGTTGGAAATTGTTCGAATAGCTTGCCAAGACCCCCAGGAGAGTCTTTGATGTCCTAAATCCTCTGGTGCACAAGAAGTGATGCATTTCATGTTTATGGCAGAAGCATAAATATAATCACCATAAATGGAATCAGTGTAAGGCATTAACCCAATGTGACAAAGTCCCAAGCTTGATGCAAATGGCGGCCTATAAAACAACAAAACACAATTAACACTGTATTTTCAGTGAAGCATTCTGAATTAATGGATGTCTATACTACCTTTTACCCTGTCCTCAGCACAAGGTGATGTAGAAGGGCATAATGGTGGCACCCTTCTTTAATGCTTGTTACTGTACAAAGAAGCTGGACTGGTATCCTCCTAACTGAGAAACCACCAAATGAAATAAAATGAATACTTCTATTCAGCTGCCGTAGCTCAAGTACTTTTAAAAAGCCTACAATCTTTTGACCGTGTGTTCTCTCTGAAGCTGAATCAGAGTATATCACACTAAATTTTGAAGCTCACTCAATAGCAAGAGCACACATATATTCCAGAAAACCGTAAATGCTATTGTGGCTAATGCTTGGCAAGTGTGTCCACACAGGCATGACAGCATTCAACACCACGGACAGTGCTTTATGCTGCATCTGTGTAAAAGGCCACGGACAAATCAAGAGCATCACTGCAGGAGGGAACACTTAAGTAGCCGGCTTCTTTGTCCATCCTTTTTGGCCTTCACAATCTTTAGAATATCAATCTGTCTGTTTTACTGAAGTATTTCACAGCTGCCCAGGCCAAGAAAAAAAAAAACAAACAAGAATCTGCTGGTACATGTGCTAGTTTCCAGCACAATATGGTACGCTGTTAAATTTACATAAGAGAGTTTCATAACAGTTTAATAACTGTAATATATACATTACAACTAATTCTGTAACTCTAAAACTTTGATGTGCATATGGCTGGCTATTTTTCTGCAATAGCCATTCAATGTATTTGCACTCTGTGATGCCTCTTTATGTAGTAGTTTGAGACTGTCATCCCAAGAAAAATGACTTAATGCCCCAAATGACAGAAGAAGCGGGGGGGGCCCAACATTTCCCAGAAGCCATCGATAGCAGTGGATTAGGTTGTAGTTATCGGATTTGCCGCTAGGAAGTGTATGCCTACAGCTTAGTGAAACTAAAATTGGGACTGAAAGGGCGAAGATTCTGGAAGAAAGGCAGGAGGCTTCGGACACGGTGACAAAAGATGACCACAGGAAATGTGTCTAGGAGTGGGAGAGGCGCTGGGACAAATGTATCGCATCTCAATGAGAGTACTTAGGAGATTAGAAAGGTACTGCTGAAAGATTTATATGGACAGTTTTTTTTAACACTTCCATGAACTTTTGGATCCCTCCTCGTATGTTTATGTTCAAGTGTCAGTAGCTGTAGTAATTATGACTGGAGCTAAAGAGGAAGTCAGGTGATGCTACTGTTGAGCAACAAAAACCAAAGGGAGGAAATCAGGCTGGATGGATGGATCAACAAAACGTCAGACTAAAGCACTGCAGCTAGACTGCAGTTCATTTCTGGTTTTCAATTGTGAGTTATCAATGTGTTATTAGTTCATTTTTTTTCATGACCACAGTTGTCCCTTAAGCTTATTAACTTGTTACTGTAACCATGACACAGAAGGTCCCTTAACCTTGACAAAGTAATAAATCCAAACCAAGATCTTTCCCTAAACCTAACTATGTCGGTATGTGCATAAAACTAACAAAACCTTGACCATAACATTGTCACATCATTGAAAATCTTTATTTTTCAGGAGTCATTTGTAACAGTTTTGGAAGGCGCAGATAAAAGATCACACCCTGCCAATCAGGTGTCAGATCAGAAAACACTTGTATGACGAAGCCAACAACAGATTTTGTTGTTTTATTTGGAGCACCAGTTGAATCGTTTTCATCGTTTCTGGTGGAATCCACCTTTTCGTGCAGGGAATTCAAGGTGCCCACCCACACAGGTTAGGACACCGGAAAAGTTCCTTGGAGTCTTGGCTAGCTATGTGAGCCACCCTTTGGCAAATATAACAATAAATTATACACTCGAAAGACTTTGCTCATGGTGTGGTCAGATCAGGGCTGTTCTGATACTTAATAGGCATTGCAGGTCCTTCTCTAGTATAAACAGTAGTTGGCAATGAAACTTCATGTAGGTGCAGGCATTCATATGAATAGTATTTCTCAATCACTCATCTTGTTTATGCCCTGTTCTGCAACCATGTCCACTGAGCAGGAACTATCCTCCATGATGTAGGCAGCCCCTGGCTCAGAATGACCCCATGTCACCGCTGCCCTGCCTTGTTCGCTGCCTGCCCGCTGGCTTGTGCCTTTCCCTGCCATATGCAGCTGTCTCACGCGCCTCCTAGCAACAGCTAGTCTCAGCTCCAGCTGCTTTTTAAAAACCCCAGCAGAGAGACACACGTGCATAAACACACAGGCGTACTGGTGCGCCCTTCCCACTTCCAATGCAATATTCACACCCACAAACACTCACACAAATATACAGGACATCCATGTAATCACACATACATTTTATGCTCCAGATGGATGTTAATGACAGACACAGGAAACCTCACACTGCCCTGCCGTGATCTAAATGTCTCTATAGTGATTAAACTATACAGACTCAAACCTTTATTTGCTTGAATCCCACACAGGGTTCAGCCAGTCTGCCCATGTGTTTGTGTGGTGGATCGGGTGACGGGATGTGCTATTCATGATGTTTATAATTGACAGATTTGACTACCTCAGCAAATATTCAAAGGGTATCAAGGATATATTTCCTGTGTGCTCGTATTTCATTTTTTTTATTTTGCTGTCTCATATTGACAAAATGAAGTAAATTCTGACATGCATCAATATTCCACCCTCCAGTTACGAAGGAGGAAAAATGAGCTGCTGGGAGCCAAGGGGGGCATATAAATATGCTTCTCAGTTGAAGTATTAAAGATAAATACAAATATTAAAATACTTCACCCTCAGAGAAGTGGTACACCATTGACATTTAATACAGCAGCTAGTGTACCATTTGTCCAGGAAAAATGCAGCATGGTTATCTTTTTTCCATCACAAAAAACAGCGAGTCCTCTTCTGTCACATTAACAACTGTATCAGATTAGAGGTGTTTAAGCACAAAGTGGCCACATAATTGGTATTCTCCAATGACAGCCTCAGAAATCTGACAAGTCTGGTATTTGTCTTTGTCTGCAAACAACCAAAAAAAGAGCAAAATTATTTTTGCTTCAATTACTGAAAACCTCATTTGGCTGATTACTGGTGTAGAATGAATCAATGCTGAAAGCACACTTGGCTTCAGTACCTGCCATGGTCTGACTGAGCAATCTGAAAGACATGTAACTTGGAAGTGGCAGTGTGGAGTTGTTATGCATTTCCTGAGCATTGAGCCATAGTGGTGCGGTTGATGGACTGCTTATATAAAACAATAATTTAGACTGTTGTTGGTCATTGCCAGAAGGATAATAATCACCATTAGCAACTGCTGGGGAGTAGCAGGCAAGCGATGTAAAGAGAATAGAATCTTTTTTAAATTAAGCCACTAACCAATAATTCACTAACTAGTTATTTCCTCTAACAGAGATTGAACGTAGCAGCAAAGATGCAGCCAGAGAATTCTTTTTAGCTAACTGGCATTACCTCTCTTATTAATCTCTGCCCCTACTCTGACATTACCTTTTTTTTTCTAAGAATGGCCTTGTCCAATCTACAAAGAAAAGAAAGCTTGTTGTGACCAAAACTTTTTGGTAAATTGGTCGGACCAAAACAGGTTACAATTTGGCATTGAATCCATGCTAACTGAGTCATCTGCAGCTTTAATATTTTATGCACAGCAAGCCAGTGTTGCTGACCTGTGGCTTGTAGCTAAATACAAAAGCTCAGAAGAAAAGGCAATTTTGTGTAGAGCGACCATTTTCCAGTCAGTAATTTGGCCAACATAGGGCCTGAGTTCAGTGCTTACGCAGGTTAATACCAGTAAATTGGACACATTTACTGTACTCTTGACATGTTGTTGGGCATAATGCATTTGTTTTCTGTTATTTTATCTAGGGTGCAGAGAAATGTTACTAGGTCGAATGGTTTAATAAATGGAATGTAATGATGCAACAGTGCAATGGACCTTTGGATGGGCATTGAAATGGTCACAGTTTCAAACTGGTTTGAGAAAAAAATTAAATGTGTTTACGAAACAGACTTGCTTTCTTATTTTCACTATCTCTAAGCTTATTTTACACTAGGTGTAAATCTTACTCTGCACTTCACCAATGCACAAACCTGGACACCTAATGTAGTATTTTTCTTTCGGTGTCAATCATGTCACACAGATTTGTCACAGTTGTCATTCTTTTCTGTCGTATGATGTGTCTAGATGACCACTGAAGTCAATCCACTGTAATAATGATTGTGCCACCATGCTGTCACCACACAAACAAGTGGCCTGCATCCTGCAGTGTGTGATGCTAGTAATCAACCAACCAGTGGGTCAGATAGACACCAATCAGCCATGGACTCCGTCTCACTCAGCATGACTGCCCATATCAGAAATGGCAGGTACCACCCACAGAGTGCCATCTGCTCTACATTTCATCTCAAAGTGCCTTTACCATCTATCTGCCCGCTTGGTGCACACCTGGGGGACTTTCTGAGGAGCTGGGGCTTAAGTTGGATTGTGATTTTCTGTGGCTTTGGGTGTGAGAGAATATGTTGCATCGTTTATGGTAAAGACTAGAAGTGTTATTTCTTCTCACAAAACTAGATTGCACTGATATATTTTTAATCCTACTAATTGTTGGCGATAATAATTTCACATCAATAAAATGGCATTTCAGTACAGTGTAAATAATGGACAGGGCTGCAACTACTAACAGTTTTCATTTTTAATAATCTGTGGATTATTTTCTCAATTAATTGATTTATTGATTATTCAGGTCACTATCATAGAGGACTAAACAAACCAGAAAGTATTCACATTTGAGAAACTGGACCCAGAGAAATTGGGTATTTTTTCTTAAAGAAATTACTTTAAAAAAAACAATCAATGATCAAAATAGTTTAATTCATTTTCTGGCGACTGACTAATCAATAATTGACTAATCCTTGCAGCTCTAAAAATGTAATTGTTACTTGAATGATAAGGCAGCAGTCATTCTATATTACTCATATTTTTAACCCATGAAAACACCAAAACCAAGAATGTGTTAGTTAGTCTTTCATTTCTTTCAACTTCACTTCCCTGTTCTGTCTGTGGCACCCAACCACAAAGCCATTTATTCCAGCTGAAGACAAAAAAGTCTGGAAATGGATCGCAAATATATAGTTATTTTCTTTAAAGCTATGTAATTTCCTAAAACAGCTGGGGACTGTAGTTTTCAGCAAATATTACTCAAACAGGAGTAAATAGTGCATTTGTTGGGGACTATTTTCAGCCTTGGATTAATACACATTTGGTGCCCAAGTGAGTATTTACAGTAATTACTCAAATTCAACTTCCTGTGTTCATTGTAATGAAGGCTCATTGATGAGTTTTCAGTTGTTTTTGCACAACATTGAGGTCTTTCAATATATCAGGCTTTGGCTACACAAGCAAGGAATCAATTCACTGCTGGTTTTGGTCTTTTCATGGGATTTATTGACAGTAGGAGAATCAGAGTATTACCAGATGTGTCCTTTAAGTTCAGTAGATATGAATGTAGGAATAACACTCGTAAAATTACTGGAACACCACCTCCATTGATTTATTAATCAATTAATAATTAATTAACTCATTGATTAATTCAATAATTAGGAGAAAAATAATTAAATTAAATTAATCAGTCTTATATCTGAAAGTCATGAACTCTGCATACACCGACCTCCATCTCTGATATAAAGGAACATACAAATACAACGACTTGGCTATAAATAAATCTAATTATTATTTATTGAACCACCAAGGACTAGGGATGAATGGGAAACACTACGCATATATACATATATACAACTATAATGAATGAATGAATGGGTAAATTAAATTAACAAGTTATTGCCAACAGAATTAATGAATAAATGTTATCAAAAACGAGTCAAAAATGCAGTGAGGGGCCAAGACTCTAACTACAGCCAATAAAAAATCAAATTTTGAATAGCTCTTGCATCAATTCTGAGACATAAGTATGGTAGATGGTTTTCCTACTGTTTCCTTGGTGATGAAGGAATGATGATGAGGAACTTCCCGGAAAGCGCCAAGTAAGGCGAAGCAGACTCAGTGATCCTCAAGTCGCCAGAGCAACAGCCAGATTAGAATCATTGCAGTAGATTCAGTGAAACAGCTTTGGTTCACTGCTTCTCAAGAGGATTAATCCAGTCTCAGACTAGCTGAGGCCGTGTAGTGGACACACATACAGCACAGAGGTGTCTCAATCTCGATGCATTCAGTGGTGGGCTGCAGAGTTGGATGCATGGAGTTCTAAACTAATCAGAAGAGTCCTTGGAAAAGTCTTTACAAAGTTTAACTACACAATAAAAATAGGAGATTAGAAAAATAATAGATTATTCAAATGTCAAATAGCATGGCTTGGCTTGTGGTTTATTGATCTTTGCAGTCTTTTGCTTCTTAGTTGAGTCTCTTTCTGGAGCTCTCAGCCATAGAAATAAAAAAAAAAAAAATGCCTGAAATGCCAGGCCATCCCGGCTGCAGGGCTGAGAGGAGCACAGAGGACGCAGCAGCGGTCAGCCAGGCAAAAAGCAGAAGAAGAGCAAAAGCCAAAAGGGCATGAGCGAAGAAGAGTCAGACAAAGAGTTATAAAACTTCTTATAGCTAGGAGGTGTGTTTTTGGAGAAAGAGGATCCTTGGCACTCTTTTGAGGGACTGCATTGTTTACTAATTAATTCCTTTGTGTGGAGAAAAAAGCGGCCTCCAACTTTAAAGGGGAATAATTGTATTCCTGTCGGATACTTTAAAATTACACGCTTGCAAATTGAATACTCACTCGTTCTGACGTCAATGTCATCAACGCATCATGAAACAGTGAGAACATTTAGAAACTGTAATATTGGTTAACCAAATAAAATACAGAATAAAATTAATAAACCTTAATTTCCCAATCTGTAATTAAACCTATTAAGAAAGCATTATCCTAGCAATCGAACCATAGCTAAATTATACACTTACACATAATACACTTATATTAAATAAATCAAATGCAATAATATGTGTGACTTATAATTAAGTTTGAATTCCCATAATAAACTAGTTACATTTTTCTAAACACATCAAAAGTTAACGTTGCTCCAGATACATAATATATATTTAGTGGCCTCTCTGACCATTTCAGACACTCATTGTGCATTAAAGAAAAAGGAGAGGAGGAGAGGGACACTCAGAGAGGAATGTGGGCTTCCTCAAATTTACAACTAAAGAGAGAGGAGCTAGCAGAAGAAGGGGGGGGCGGCTATCTGTTTGTATCTGAAAAGAAAAACAAAGTTGTTAATTTCCAAAAATGTCCATTTTCTCTCCCTGACTGGTGGTGAGATGGCTCAGGTTTTTAGTCCCGTCCAGTGTTTCCTTGACATCCTCATACCTTTAGGTCAGAGATCATTGGGTCTGTTTGTGTGTGCTCAGACAGACTCTCAAGAATCATAATGTTTTTGAGAGAATTAAACTTTTCCTCTTATATTGCTGGGTTCATCCTACATGCATACACACTAAAGCAGATCAAAGCCTTTGTTTACCTGTTTGGTGGGTGAGGTTTGGATTTGTAACAACAAAATAAGGTTGAAGAGGAAGGAGTTGTCCTGGCTATGTGCTAAGCACCATCCTTTTCAGAAGCACACTTCCCTATTTAATCTTTTACCTTTCAGCTACCAGACTGATTGATTCTGTTGTGGCCTGGTATTGGCATCATTTAGCTTTTGCAATTTCAAAGGGCTGCATTCTCTTTTAAATGTCCCATCAGTAAAGAGCTCAAACCAGAGTCAGTTATCAAGGCTGAGTCATACTTCAAAGACACAAACCGTATTCACCTAAAAAAATAAAATAAATAAAAAAGCTAGGGTTTGCTTCCCGAATCAATTTAATAGTTTTCTTCTGTCCATATTGCGCACACCAGGGGTCCATCTCATTACGATGTAGCTTATGAAAAAATATTTCAAACCCCAGTAGTAGTAGGACATTTCATAGTACAGTCTGTAAATCATCTCAGATGAGGCATGTGTTTGTTTATGTGTGTTTTTGTGAGCACACCTACGCTCGAGGAAGATCATTGATTTTTCTCTTTAACTGTGGCTTCGACAACATTTATTACAGTGACATTCATTCTCATCTTTGTCATTCTGACTGAGGATTATGTTGTATAAACCAAAACCAATCAGCATGCAGAAACAATTGTAACATTGTCTGCTGTACTCCATTGTGCTGAAGATTATATTATTCCTCGCCAAACCTACAGCAGCAGAGAATACCTCAGAGTCTGCTAGCGGCCTTGACACAGGAACCCTTAGATCCATCATGCCATATCTTTGTCTTAGGGTGCTTTGTTACATTTTAGGGGCCTGCTCTCGGGTGAAGATAAATGCTGTAAACACTGCTTTATGAATGAATAAATTTACCCTGCGCCGACACTGCTCCATGGCCCACCGTTAATAAACTGATTCATGGTGTAATCCACTCTCTCAAGCATTCAGAGCCCCTTTTTATACCCCCTATTTATGTTTGCTGTTATTTCAGAGAGTCAGCTGAAAGGAACCACAAGAGGAAAAAGATAAATCACATCTCCCTGCTTTAATTTATGGAGGTGAGCGGGTGTTGTACGAGGGAATTCTCTCCCAGCAAACACCACTGGTGAGGAGCAGTGAAGGGAAACCTGAAATAGGAAGTCCAAGTCAGGCACAGCATCTTTCTCAATAAGCTTCAAGCAGGAAAAGTGAGTGAGTTCATTAAAAACCTCATTGTCCGTAACCATGACAGAAAACTTGGTCCAAAACTGAAAAATATATTGCACTTCAGCCCCTAGATAGAGCATGTCTTTCATCATTGTTATTCACAGTCATGAAAAATTGAGGGCCCTTTTTTCATAGAAGTGAAATCATTTTGCAGAAATGCTGACAGAAGCATCATGATTTTTAGAGCTACTTCCTGGGGAAATATGTATGACTTTAAAGCTAAACTATGCAGGATTTTCCTAAAAAACAATGTATAGACTCATACAAAAATTATCCCTCTCAATCATTGCTTATGACCTACTAGAAGTGTGTAGTGGTGTATGAATCTACAGAGGCCCTGCCCTCTGCATGTATTTTCTTATTTTTGTATTTTGCTGTGTTTGGGTCATTTCTGGGCGTCATTTGGGCATTGGGTGTGTAGCCCCCAGCCGTTAACAGTGCACAGGGTGTGAGGCTAGGACTCTATAAAAACTTAGCAACCAGGTTACATCGTTGTCTCTGTATCTCTCCTCTGCTCTCTGTCTGTGTCATGGATGTATAAAGAGAACAGGTCTGTGTCTGCTCCACATGCACGCACGCGCACAGAGCAGAGAGGCATCAGTGTACAGGACAAAACTGTGTGCTTCGGCCGCATTCACACAAAATAAGGCAATGCGGCAACTTCCTGCAGGGTTGTGCAGGGGTGTAGGCGTGTACATTTGTGCTTAGGAATGTAACCGCTATGAAACAATCAGAAAATAATGTTTTATTTATCTGCTTTGTTCTCACTACCACTGCTCCCTCTCTTCAGTCACTCTCTAGCTCGCTCGACCACTTCTGCTCTCTTTCTCTCTCTCTCGCTCATGCTCTCAGCTCACTCTGGTGTCATTGAGCTGGGGAGGAGGTGCCAACTTTGAATTGTGTGTTTACAAACAGCAACCAACAAATCCTGCTTACTATAGCTTTAACAAATTGGTCAGAGCAAACGATCGAATACAGCTTATTTTGACTTGATTTAGCCATTTTGACAAAGTGCTCAAAGTGCAACATATTAAGTTAAGAGCAAGATGGCATCATGTACGATGGAAACTGAAGTTAATATGCAAATTTGACACAGAAGGATGGGATTTGAGACAGTATCCTCTATACTAGGAGGTGGTGCAAACTACTGAACCGCAATGCCTCCCTTAGAGAATATTTTTAAATAAATATTTGTCGAAACTCTGTATTAATACCTTTGACATTCTGCACACAAAATATATACCAACTGGTCTGTGAGGATGAGTGAAACAGGTGAGTGCAAGCTGAGCGACTCCTGCTCAGAGAGTGATTTGATATGCAAATAATGTTGACCCATGGTCCAGGTCTGACAGAGTGGCCATCTGTTAGCAAGGCACAGAGTGGCTGGTAGACGAGACCTCCAACAGTAATCCCTCTGCTTCCAGTCCACTAAAAATAACCTTACCCTCCATGTTTGTTATTCTACTAATGCAGCAATGAAAATGCAAACGTGTTGTGCACACTGCATTTTTTGGTGTTTTGGTCTGGTCTTGTTTGTTATGGAGCATCAGCAATATACATGTATTGATTAAGGTGCATATCTTCACTGCCATGACTTCATGTACTGTCGTATATTGCTGTCTGCAGAATTTGAAATGAATTGGATGTTGAATTGTTGAATTCAGGGCACATTAGCATATTATGTGCATTGTTTACATGATTATTGTGTTTTTTCTCACTAAATAAGAGGAAACAAAAACATGGTATTCACTTGACCCTTTTAGACAGTGGCGGAGAACAATATCTGCAGCCAACACCAATTAATAATTCATTATTATCATTACTGCCACCATCACTTCTGGAAAACATCTTATTGTCATACTTGGAAAAACAGTGAACTCATTGAAGAGTGAATGTTTTTTTCATGAAAAACTGGGAACTGGCCTTGATGTCGGTCTATAATGAACCACTGTACTTTAGTATTTAAATATAAAATGCACTTAGATGTGCAGAATACAACAGAAAAGCAAAATATGGACATGTTTGATAGTAGCGGATTGTATTAAAACCTTACAGTCTCCTTGTAAAATAATTTAACCGCAAAAGAAGCACAGGTATGATTGGTTGAGCGAACCACATTTTTGATGTCATCCATATTTTACATTGTGGTATAAATTTAGACTTAAACAACTTTCAAAAAGTTAACTGGGTGATCATTTTCTCTATACATGAGGAGTTACAATACTGTACACAGGGATGGAAAATAGCACCGGCCAAATGCTGGTGAATCTGTAAGGTGCCTTGTGAATTTTCTCAATCTACTAGCCATGGTGGCCGGTGGCATTCAATGGAGTTGTTTTATATGACCTGTGGAGGGCAGCGATACTGCTGCGTCTGGTCTGCCACACATTTCGTCATCATCAGAAGAAGAAAGCCAGAGAGTGCGTCTAGCCTATTTTAACAACAACGTGGTGTTGCAGTTGTAAAGACAGCCGCTGATGTCAGTACACCTACGCATGAAGAGACAACTCAAGAACGAAAAGTTAAAAGGTGATTTTTAAATGAAGAAGTGGAGAAGAGCCAGTTGGGAGTTATGTGACTGGCTACGTTTTGATGAGAGTAGTCAGTAAATGTTTTGCTCCCACTATCAACAACACACTTTGGCCAGCAGCAAGACAAACAACAGCCTCCAAATGCCACAAGTAGGTGATCTGCACTGTGTGTGGTAGATTGTTAAAATTCTGACTTTGTTAAAGTTTGATGTCAAAAGACTGTTAAAGTTCTGACTTAAAAGTAGGGCTGTAGCACGACAATATTTAATTTAAAATGGTATTTGACACACATTTCGCTTTCAACAAATTCCCAACACTGCTGTATAACAGCTATATGCAATCATGAACACTGGAACATGAGAAACAATAATTATGCTATAGACCAGGTCAGCTGCATGGATATTGATTACAGACTAGAAGCTGCCCAGCTGAACACAATCAGGATAATTAGCTATTCCATTACAGTCGCTGATTGGCCATGTCTTCAGGACTGGAGCAGAACGCCAAGTTGTTTGAAATGAGGACTTAACCACATCTGACCATCTAGGTTTGCCTAACAGAAAATGAAGTTCAGAAGACAGGATTAAAGTATTGGGGAAGCTTTGTAGAAATTAACCCACAGAGCTGCCAGTGGCCAAAACATTTGAAAAGCCATTATTATTGAAAAGGACAAACCATTATATTTGAAATAACTAAATATAAACTGGCATCTACTCATTAGTTAATGTTTAGCTCTAAAGTGCTAGCAATGTGTTGAGATTCAAAGCACGTGATGTTTTTGAGAAATGGAAAATTTTGTGCAATGAATGAATGAAGCTTCAGCTGTTGTCTATTAGTTAGCTTTTATTACATATTTCTTTAAGTTTGTGAAACTGTTACAGAGACAGAAAACACAATTTAGTTAGCTCGCTTGTTTAGAAAGCAATATAGTTTGTGCTTGAGGCTTTACGTTATTGGTCTTATTGCATGAAAATCAGAGAGTCATGATTTGTAGCGGTTGTCTGCCTCTAAAATGCACGGAAGTAAAAGCACAGGGATTGCTCACTCCACTAGTCTGAAGCCTAGAGTAAGTTGATATGAGAGCTGAGCTCCAAGTTGCAAAAAAACTGAAATAAAATTAAATGTTTTCCATCCACTCCGCTACCAAAGAAAAACCTTATGCCCCTCATTTTCCACACTGTGAAAGGCAGAAATAATGATTTCCTATTTGGTATGCATTTTTCTGCCTCTCTCTGGTGGAATGTTGATTCTTGGGGAGCAGTAAGGCAGTGTGGTGCCTGTGCCTTATTAAAAAATCGACTCTGTGTTCCATATCTTATCACATACAGAGACAAAAATTATGAAAACAACCCACTTTGTTAGATTGTCTGGCTGAATGGTAAATACCAGGTGAATAATTAGCTTTCCCTGTCGCTGTTTCCCTCTTTTGTAATGTAAAGTGGTTGTGCTCCTCTGAGAGAAGGGTACTGCGTAGCTTCTGTAAACATCATTTCCTCCATTGCTCACGTCCCCAGGACATCCAGTATCTCAGCTGCATGAAAGGTAAACCGCATCTTCAATAAACCCAATTATGGGAAAAGTTCGATCAGCTGATCCCAGCCTTGTTGAATAACCTATGCATCTCTTTCCCATAGAGGGAAATACTGTAGAGTGCTGCAGTAACTATGAAGCAGATTCGGCTATGTGCCTCTACCTTTTACGGCTTAGATAATTACCATCTAACTTCATCAGTTACACTTTAATTAGTGTATACGCCTTGACAAACCTCAAATGAATCACTGATGATCAAATAAAGACGTGCAAGAAATAAGTGGAGAACATTATAAACATTTGTAACTGAATTGTACATTAGCGGAAGTGACAGTTAAAAATTGACATTGATTTATATTTGTTAGAAACTTCATTTTTCATACTGATACATAATTGAAACGCTTCAGTACATCAGTATCTAATGTGATATTCTGTTTACATATAGTATATCACAAAATAATGCTTAAAGACACACAATACAGTATGTTGGATGTGTAGATATCAGTTGTACTGCTCCTAATCATGAGTTGAATCTTTTTGTCAGGCAGAAATATTGACAGTAAATAACAGAAAAAGAAAAGTCATCTACAGTTGACAGTTGTATGATGAGTTGTTCATGTGAGGGGTGAAAAACAGTGCACGTTTATCATTTTAGTATTAAATTACACATTGTTACCTTGACTGTTTGTTTCTCAGATACTTTGTGTTCTGTGTTGCCATTCTTTCTAAATAGCTTTTCAAATGGATGCACAAAAGAAAACTTTCAACCTTTTAAATTGACTGATTATGACACTTTTCATATCAGTACGCTCTTTTAATAGTCTCTCCATTGACCCTGAAATTGGACTGTTATTTATTTATGTATTTATTTTTGTATTGATCCAAATATAATCAATTATGACATTCTGCTGGATAAATTGTATTTTCATGGATTTTGTGACAACACGTACTGACGGTTATACAGTTTCATGTTCATGAAAGATCAACAGTCTGCTGCATCACTGCCTAAGTCTAAACGTATGTTACGGTCTGCCTTCTAAACAACTATTTCTCAATATATTTCCTGTCTCCCTTATCCTATTTTCCTCACCATCCTCAGCTGCGTACCATCCACACACTGGAACATATTAACTCATATTGCTACTCTGCTTGGATTTTTGTTTGTGATTTGACTTTTTTGTGGTTTTCAGGGAGGATTCTTATAAACCCACCAGGGTTTCTTGCTGAATTTTTCTGTGCAAATAGATAATACCGAGACACTTCCATTTGATTTAATACTTGTTTATGCTGTTGATATTAACATCCTATTTATGATATTTCATTCTTTAGCTACCCATTTAATTGATTTAATTCTTATAAATATAAAAATTACCTACATAGTTTTACAGTCTACTGCAGGTTTAATATGATTGTGAAATCCTTGGAAGAAATAAAAGCGTACAACAGTGGAGAAATGAGTACTGAAATCTCCCAACTAATCTCTGACATTGAAAGAATGTTTGTTACAGACTGCAGCAATTTTAAATAGATAGCTCATAAACATCAGTGACTACAGAGTGATAATATCGATAGGTCAGTCCGACTGGCCATCGAGAGCACCGGGAGAAATCTCAGTGGGCCGGTCACTATGTGGGCTGCTTGAGTATCCCATTATACAAAAACAAGAGCAAGAGAGAGATGTGTCGATCGGGCTCGTTTCAAAGTCCAGGCCTGTTTTTTTTTGTCCCAGTCCGACCTTAAGTTTGACTATCTGAAAGCTGTGGTTACCTTTTGCATAAACCCATTTGCATAAAGATTTTTTTTTCAAAGAGAAAGCTCTGTACATGATGCTCAGAACTCAGTTTTTTACTTGATAATAATATATAATAGTATAATATAAAATGATTATACTATTATGCTATTAGGTAACATTAACTGTTTACAGGACCTTCAATTGGAACTATTCACATTGTAAACAGTATTTTCACCAGATTATCAACAGAATACAAGATGTTTTTTCAACCTTTCTCCTTAAATGCTACATATACCAGTGTATTCACATGCAGTTGCTCTTTTCTCAATTCCATGTATACTACTAGTACTTAGACTCATGGCTTATTTAATGTCCTGTGAAATTCAATCAATGTCACAGTCATTGAATCCCTGAAATTTTAAAGAAAACATACCCATCTGTCACAAAGATATGAGAAGTGACATTGCATTAAGGATTTTCAGCCCATGATTCGTATTTTCTTTGAAATGCCAGTGACAGGACTCATGCCATCTGCTACAGAGTTACCATATATATCCAATACTGTGCACGAGTACTTTGATGGATTCCACCCTAGATCCTAAAATCCCACCAAGTCCTGTTAGAATGTCTGACGGGGACCATCTTGGTTTTTATGACGAGAAAGTCACAATCAATCTAGTTGTACAGTTAGTGACCTTGAAAATCACCCACATTTTCTCACATTTTAATGCACTCTCTAATCAAAGTGACATTATTTCTATAGTGTGGCAGTTTGGCACTAGTGATGTAATAAGAGAACACGCATACTGTAACTGCATGGCAGAGGCAGCAACATGTTATAATAAAAGACGTGTATAGGAAATATAACATCACTTGTATACAGAATATTTACGCCATAACATCATAGCTAATACACTGTTAGAAATGCATCATAAAGACTACAGTTAGTACTTATCCGTGTGAACGGGTTTACTTCTTGATGTGTTCATAGGCCATAATTAGTGCCCTTTTAGTTTATGTCATTGTATGCAGTGCTGCGGTTGTAAAATGAAGACCGTGCTCTACACCAAGGCTCTTTCTCCTCTGGTCATTATAATGATATGTTTTCTGTTATTGCCGAGCACTTGAGGACTCATCTTCAGTTATCTTTTGTGGCGTCTCATCAGTTGGCTTTGCAGAATTGATGTCTCAGTAGTTCATTACTGCCAAAAAGACTACTCACAGGAGCTTTTTTTTTTTTTTTTTAATCAATGATTCACTGGAAGAGACTGATTTTCATGGTTAAGACTCTCTTATGGCAACTATGCCTATATACTCTCCCTGTTTTTTTTGTTTTTTTAATAACACCCACTAATCTTACGAATACTTCCCATTGAGTGTGCTCAGACTTTAGACTATATTGTCTTCATTAGCTGCAAAATAGATGTAATTGAAAATCTCAATTACAACAATATCAACACAGGCCTCTCATCGGCAATATGCTCCCAACACACAATAACAAGTTTATCACTGTGTTTATATCCTTGACAGCAATAGAAACCTAGTAAATTGTGCTGCGAAGTCCTGTCATCCTGATAGCTTTTGTACTGCGTCTCTCTTTTTTGCCTCCTCTGGCTGAGATGAATTACTCCTGCACCCAGCACTGACAACAGTGTTTATATGGAGGGAGGGCTGCGGATATGGCTTGCCTGTATTTCAGGTCCTCTCCCTCCCTTGCTTCTTTATTCTCCTTCTGTCCCTCTTATTTACCACTTTGTTGTGATTCACTAGAGGAAAAGCACAAAGGGAGCATATAATGGGAATATGGTAGATACAGTATGGCATGACGGGCCTACCGCCTGCAGGGGTGGAGGAGAGGAGGAATTCATCACCCAGATAGCACCTGCTGCCCTTCTGCAAGTACTGATGCCTTTGTCACCCACGCAAGTAAGACTGTAACACTCATGAGAACCAGTCAGATGCTATAATTGCAGTGTTCTTTCCACGAAGTACAGAAAGTACATGTTACAGTACATTTGTGTCTTTGCAGCACAAATGTTTGCACTTCCCAACCCACAAAACTCAAATAAGGTGGAGGGTCATAAAAACATTTGGGATTCTCGTTTCTGTGACATTGACCTCATCTTTCTGATGGAAGGGTGGGGAATCAGATTGGTGCCATGCGCGCGCAACAGATTCAGAGTGGGACCAGCTGTTAATAATTCATCTATCTTTCCCACATGTGGGACTTCATCCGAGACATTGAAAGGTGTCTTTGGGCCTGAATAGGTTTTATTCTCAGCTGAATTAATTCTCCTTTTGCATTGTCCTGCTGTAAGGTTCTTGAGAGGGGCTCAGGAGATGAGCACTCTAAAATGCTTTAGGAATTCAATGTGCTTCAACATTGAGGTACTGGCATAATGTCCTCAGTTGCTATTGAACAGCATGTTACCAGATGACTTAATAGACAGGGCTTCAGCTCAATTGACCCAATATGACTGTCAGCTAGACAGCAATTGACAAACCAGTGCATTGGAGCAGTTACTACACTCATTTCTACTATTATTTTGATCAGTTTGTCTTTTCATATGTTTTTGAAGGGTAGATAATAACATAGCTAACAAGTAGTTTCATTAGCAGTCAAAGTTAATTGTTTAGTCTATGTGATGTCAGAATATATGAGACGATGGTAACCAGTACAAACCCGGGAAATAACTAAGTTGGTCATCATGCTGCCAGAATAGTACTAAACATGCATAAGAAAAAGCTGTCTTACTTTCTGTATTGTTTAACCCATAACTTTACTGAACCTCACATGTCGAGTTATTCAGTTATGGATATGTATATATAATATTTTGAAGAACAGGACTGGCAGACATATGGTACACTGCTGTGGCATAATCGATAAATAATGTATCATTTGCTATTTCAGTCACAACAAACATGAACTGCTGCTTGCTCATTCAGCAGTTTTTCAAGTCAGCATGTGTGTAACATGTCCGCATCCACAGGCACCAAAATGTACTATAGAACGGTGTAGACAGGCTGTCCGTGTCCGCTACTCATCCATGGCAAGTTTTTGCAGTATCAGGGCCTTACAATCAGCAGCTCAGTTCACATTCTCAGCCAGAATCGGATGGCTCGTTAAACAGTAGTGTATTCAGCATGATTTATGTGGTTAAAAAATGATAATAAAAAGTTTTTGAAAGTAGGGGGGACACAAAGAGGATTTTGAAAAGAGTGGGAAGAACATGCCCCCTGTAGTGAAAATTACACCCCAGTATATGAGACTAAGTTGAAGTTAGGGAGAAGAATTGTTTGGATAAAACAAACATTTTAAAGAAGTCATCTTTGGCTCTTAGAACTTGTGTCTGGCATTTTTAACTATTTTCTGAAATTTTGTAGAGCAAACGATTGATCAGTTTAATAAAAGGGCCTGCAGAGGGTGTATTGTGATTAAAAGGCTGAAACATCCAGGGATGCTGAGGTACACAACTGAAGATGTGTCCCAACTAAGCTAACATCCTCTGGTAGTCGACTTTCCATCCAACATCAGGAGAAAGAACAACACACTCCAATAAAGTGTTGAACTACAAGGATTGTAACGTCCGGTCCTATTAACCAATCTGAATGAAAATAATTGTTAGTGGCAGCCCTAGAAGTATTGAAATCACTTGTTTTGTCCATCCAGCAGTCTAAAACTGAAATATGATTCATTGTTAGCAAACAGAGAAAGGCAGTAAATCCCCATATTTTGAGAGGCTAAAAACAGCAAATGTTTGGCATTTTGCCTTGGTAAATGACAATTAATTGATTATCAAAACTGCTAATTAATCTTCTGGGGATTGACTAAACAATTAGTGAACCAATCATTTCAGCCCTAATAGTAAAAATCCAAATTAGATAATAATAATTTGTTGCTGCCCTGTGAAAACCACGCATCTCCAAAACATCCATTTTTCATGAGCTAAGAAAACCAGCCTTGTTTTCAGCTTTGTAACATAGCTTTTTTTTTCACCTAATGCAGTGGGTTTTTATACAATCTATTCATCTTTTCTGAAACAATAAAGGAACACGAAATTCCAAATCACGAAATCTGAAGATACATGGTTTTCTTTGGAGAGCATCAACACCTCATTTTAAAATGCATTCTTGCTCAACATATGAGTGTGGCTCATGTTTCTATTTACCAGTCGCTGTGTCTATGATATGAGTCAGTCCTCGGGATTTGTAAGCTGCTTCAATAACGTCAGAGCAAAGTGCTTGTGGTACTGTCATTTATCAGACACAAAGAGCAGGATGAGAGCCAATTCCGTTCCTTTGCCACCTGATGTTGTCTCTCAGGACCGCAATTTTGGTAGATAAGTGTCCTTATCCTTGGGTGATACGGCACCCACCTTGAGAAAAATCCCTCACATTCTATTATGCCTCTGCCACCCAGACAACACCTAGAGTCACGCTTACTATAGACATCCATCATATCTCCCCGGACACAAACACAGAGAAGATGTACCTAGCCTCCTCCATGACCATTCATCTCTTCTTCTACTCGTGCAGTCTCCTCTGGTCTTCTAGAAAGCATGATGAACTGAATAACACTTCCCCCCTCTCTCTGTTTCCCAGTGTACCAACACCGATCTTCTTTAATCTTTAAGGGGAAAATATGCTGCGGATTTAAATTCATTACAAAAGATATGGGCCGTTCAATTCGTTTATGAAAAGAGGGAGCTGAGAGCACATCGTTTTTTATGCTTTTGTCAAAGACATCAGCGATTCCCAAATTGTCGCTGCGCCTCATGAAAACATTTACTTACTTTGCAGATGAAGCTCATTTCTGATCACAGATTCACTGAAGGCACAGAAAAAATCCGCCAGGCAGCCACATTAAGCCAGCGAATGTGCACTGCTGTTTACCCCCCCCCCTCACCCCCTACACCCCCTACCCGCGCTCCCTGCTCCCTGCTCCCTGCCTCCCCCCACCCCGACCCGCTTTCAAGCCCCAGTGGCATTCTTCTATTCAGCTGATGAAAGAGATTGCTTGGGTCTTGCACTAATGAATTGGCATTATTATTAAATGATGTTTGTAAATTATGACCCAGTTTGCTCCCAATGAATGGCGCAGAAAACTCAAAACCCACATCATCAATTAGGAGCTCGCAGCCACAGCGAGCTGTTAAGTTGTGGAGTTAAACTGATTTTTGGGAGGGTTGGAGTTCGGTGAAAACAATCACAGCTCACTGGCGCTGCCCTGTGGTCTGAAGACAAACATTCCTCTTTTTTTTTTTTTTTTTTTTACCCTTTTCTCTTCCATTTGCAGTACATTAAATTATTGAACATTATTATTATTTTATCGCTATTTTAAATTATTGCTTGATACTTGAGTTGAACAATCAATACAGCAGGCTAGATGTCAAAACAAAATCTGTGTTTATTACATTTATACACACACTGAATCAAACACTCAGTCGGCCAAAGAATCTTAAGTATCTTAACAGTTGACTCCTTCATTAGGACTGATTTTGTGTCCCGTCCTCAGCCACAAGGGGGAAGAAGAGTGGAACAGATGCAAGCGCAGAGCTTCTCATCTCAGTGATCAAATATTTCTTTTTCATTAGAAATTCCGCTTTGTTGTTAATGATGTTGACAACAACTTCAGTCCACTTTTGATAATTCTGATGGGTGAGCATTTGACAAATGCAAATGAGCAAATGTTAATTAGTTTTTTGATCCAAATGGTCTCGAGAAGCTTTTTTTTTTTTTTTTTTTAATCTCTTCCTGTGTTGATTATATCTTGCATGAGAATGATGTAGATATATGCTTGCAACACATCTGCTAAGGGTCATTCTCACAGTGACACCTTGTGGAGACTTGCTGACACATGCAACGTATTTAAACTCAAATGCATCTCTTCAAACCATGTGCATCATATTTTTTCTCTTATGTGGTTTCACTGGTATCTTTCAAGTTTCTAAAAATATAATAAAATGTTTTCTCATGCACACACTACAAATCAAAAGGTGTTTCTTTAGTCTGTTGTGTTGTTCAGTATATGTTTAGTTGTTTGACCCCATTTGACCCCAAACTGATCCCAAACAACTCTACAAACACAAACATACGGGGCCATTTCCAGGTAATGTTCTCTTGCCACGTTCCCTTACTTGCGTCAACACAGCTTGAACAGCTGATGTGACAAGGCGCCAAACAAACTGCAGACAATATTGAGTGTTACTGCTCATCCAGAGGTGGACATACAGTACACGAGAATGCAAATATTCCTCTGACGTACTGAAGGACCACCTAGTTAACTCCTTAATGTTTCTAAAGTCTATAGTGTATAGAAGATGCTACGGCAGTCCGTGTTTTTTAAAGTGCGGACGTCGTCTTTTGTTAAGCAGCAGCTGCAGTTTGAGTTTAGAGTTGAAACAGTTGGTTATGTGTTTATTCGATCAACAGAAGAGGAAATAGTTTGACATAAATCAAGCATAAACATCAAACATCCACCTGTTCCAGCTTCTCAGTTGTGATGATTTGCTGTTCTTTGTCTCATGTGAATCGTACATACATATTTCTTTGGTTATAGATTGCAGATCTGACAAAACATGCTATTTAAAGACACCGACTTGGTCTTTAGGAAATTGTAACAGGCATTTCCCCTCTGTTTTCTGATGATTAAGCAAATCGATTAATTGAAAAAAAAAAAGTCAGATGAATCAACAATCAAAGAATCATGCTTAATCTTGCAGCTGTAGTAGTTAAACTGAAATATTTTCACTTGAAATGCATTTGGAACTTTGAGTTTGAGCTCGTATAAATGTGTCTTCCATATGTCAAAACAACAGCAGCATCATCAATGAATTTTGTAAATCATGAACTCCTGTATTTAAAAGGATGCAGATGCTCTTTTTTTTCACCATCGTTATGTCCGCAGTAAATACCCTGGATTTAAGAAACAACAAACCTCCCTGTGAGTTAAGTGTCCGTTTCACTATGTTGAATGATTGGCTACATTCCACTCCCACACTTGACTGACCAGATGTCTCTCCCACGCAGCAGAAAGGCTATAGAACATTTCCACTGATGATAAATGACAGGTCACAGTCTTTATCAGTACTGAGTCATAGTATCTTTGCAAGGGGAATAGTTCTTAGGAAAAGACGTCATTGTCAGGAAACTTTCTCTGAAAACAAGCAATATATCAACGTGGAGCCCCTCAGTGTATTTCCTTCTTATTTTTCATTTTAGCTTTGCATCTGTTTGGCGGCCCATTCCACAGTATTTCATCAGATTGCAGTAGTCACACCATTCAATTTGGCATTTAGCTTAATGTTCCATCCATGCCCGGGACATAATGGAAGAAAAATTCACTTAATGCCTATTTTTTGTGGCACAACCCTGCAATTTGACAAGGCTGGATTACAGCACATTTCTGTAAATAGCAGTCAGGATAATACCAAAATCATGCAATCATTTTAGGGCTCTTATAATTTTCTTTATGCTACTTAAAGACCTTCAAGTGAAATTATATTATTACACTGCCTCCTTATCTGTGGGTGAGGTTGCAAGGTTGCTGTTTGTGTCTAATATTCCTTTCACTTAGAGGTCTGGGTGTTGATGAAGCCCCGACTGTCTCCATTGTACAGTAGATGAATTTAACAGCTTTGTCCTTTCCAGACATTGGGGCTGGTGGGAGGGTGGGGAGGGGAGTCACATTCCAGGCCCACTGAGGCTAAGAGGAAATGATGTCAGCCTTGCCCAGACTACCGTGACTCATTAGTTTCAGGCTGCACTCTAACATTGCCCTACATTTGGAACCATGGCAGTACCAACTGTCTTGGTAGTGCCACTGTGACTCTTTGAGGAAGAACACCTGGACCATCACATTTCTCTCTCAACACTCGTTCCTATGTTTTTTTCTGCATGAAAAACAAGCCAAGGTTTTTGATCAGGCCTTGTCTTCAGTTGGACACAGACCAGCAAATTGAATTGTTTTTCACAGCTCTCCTATGAAACACATTTTAGTACCTTAGCAAGCTGTAATTTCTTATTTCTTGCGATACACACAAAACAGTGGAGTGTGGCACAAAAATAGAGCAATATGCAGGATTGATTATTTTTGGTTATGGCACAGGAGGCAGTCCTGCAAGCTAAATGTTTTTCATTCCATCATGGCTCACTTGAGAGCCATTTAAGATCATTATTGCTAATGTAGAAATAATTTTCTGAAAAATCTCTGGATATTTTCAGTGTGAGTTGTGCAGTTAAGGAGAGTTTGTTTTTTTTTTTCTGCGTTAGGATGGTGTAATACAACAAAGGTTATACAAACATCACAATTTTAATTTATTCCATTTTTATTCTTCACAATGGAGCCTGAGCTCAGATAAAGCAGTGACTCACTAAACATACACAGCATACATGCAGCAACCAGGAAATTCCTCAAAGCGTGGAGGAAGATTGAGTGATTCTAGGAGCAGATTCAGCACATTTTGGGTGGGTCAGACAGCAATCAACACGCCCGACGCTGAGTACATAACTATACATAGTTGGGTAGGCATATGTGTACATTTAACCTGCTTCCTGTGCAAGTGAAAATTATAGGAAATTGTGTGTGAATATGCACGTAGGCAAACATACGCCAACCGCGGATTGACCCCAGTTATTTCAGCCTACTGACTAAATAAAATGAGTGCCTTGAAAGACTCTGTTTATGTGAGTGGCTTTAGTATATTGTAGCCTGTCTGCAGCATATTTTTGCCTGTAAATATTTGTATGTATTTCACTTGTAGAAATAGAGTCTTCATGCATGCACCCACTTGATTAGCATAAAAGAGTTACATGTATTTTTGACAGAGAAAAATCGTTTGAGTTTGAGATTTTATACATCCAAACTGTAAATCCCTCAGTAGATTAAAACAAACACCTTCATATTTATGAGTTTTCTTTGGAAGCTTGTGGTTGAAATTGTTAGAATTAAAAAAACAAAGGTGACAGTTTACCCAGGAGGCCTGTAAATTATATGCATACTCAAAAAATATATAAATCTTTGATACTGACAGCCAGAATCTAGTTGCAGGAATTGCACAGCCCCAAATGATCCAAGGTTATGTCTTCACAGGAAACCCCTCGAATACAGTAATATGTTTCTGTTAGACATATGAATAAAGTCAAGGTTTCCTTAAATAAAGTTGGGGTTTCTTTTTAGATGACAGAGTGTTCCACATCACCTTCTAATTCATGACTGGGTGGATCACCTGCAGCTCTGACAGAAGGAAGGGATAATCAGAAGAGATGAGTTTCCCATACAACATACACTATTCCAGCTGTTTTATGAGTATTCATGAGCATGCCAGTACAAAGACAAGCAGTGAAAAATGAGGCTCATCTCAGGAGATGTTTTTGAAGCTGTACATGATACACAGCCAATGGAGAGGAGAAAAGTTTTATAAAAATGTTGTGTTAAAAGTTTTGGAAAGTCCTCCTCTCCTTTCAGCACAGGACATTATTTTTTCAATTTTATTTCTGATCCTTGTACCTTGTAGGCCATATGTCTGTTTACAGTCTTTATGAGGCTCAGAAAAACAAGGTGTATCAGACTGTTTTGAAAATCTGCATCTTTTGATAATGCTGCCAAGTTCCAGCAACTTGTAGAAAGCCTCAATAACAGAAGGAACACTTGTTGAGAGCTATAGTATGCATGACTAGAGGCTAGGAGACCTGTATTTAAAGCTTTGCACAAGTAAACCTATATGTACAAAAGTGGAAACATATGTAGGCCCGCAGTGTTCATGTTTCCTGCAATAGATCATAGATATTGTGGAATTTTGCATAAATGAGCTCACTGGCTACTCCCAAGCTGCACAGCAGAAAATATCAAACAACATCCTATGGTTTTTTTTTTTTTTAACATTTTTAATCAGTGGCTATACATGTGTTTGCAGAGCTAGTTTAAGAACTAAGAGTGGTGGAAGGAGACAGAGGAAGAGCTCTGAGAGAGAAAGGGAGAACTTTTGACCTTGTGAACCCGTCTCAGGCTTTGCATTCCTGGGAGGTTGTGTTGCTCGAGAGAGCTGTGGGATTTCTAGCTTTCACAGCTCCCCTTGGTTTCTATAACCTCTGTGTTGATGTGTGTGGGGGGAGAAGGGAGGGTGGTGAGGGTGGGGATGGTGGTTGTGGTGGCGTTGTGCACTCCATAATGACCACCACTTGACTTTGGCATTGTGCTTTGTACTTGTTTCTCGACCAAACCCTGACCTTCAAGACTAAATTTACTCTGCCACCTTGCAGAGAGGACCCACTGCTAAGTTCAGGTTTACTCTGTAATTGTATCAAACAAACCCTTATATTACACAGAGAAGCACCTGACAGATATAGTAGCGATGCAATTTATCTCCTGCCACCACAAACAACATGAAAACATCGACTATGGAGTTGTTTTCTGATATGAAGAAAAGTCATTTTATAATGCAGTTTACATAGATGAAACATTTCTCTTGATTGCAGTTTTTAAATGGTAGAAAGGTAGAATTACAACACATTTGCCTTCGGATTAAGCTGTTGCAGGAGACAGACATTCTCGCAAGTGTGCTGCCCTACATTTCCTTACAGCTGGTCATGCCAAGCCCAGAACTGGCAAACTCATCATTTTATTAGTGGTATAGGTTAATGTGATGTTCTCCTTACAGCAGTTTTAGGGAAAGATTTTTGTTTGTATTCCCTCCCACGCTGTACAGCTGAAAGACTTCTTCGGACACCTAGACATGACACAAAGTGGAAAAATAAATCTCTAAATTGACTCATTTTCCTTTGTCAGTCCAAATCCTGTGTATTTTTAGAAATGTATTTATGTTGGGAATGTGATCATACTATAACTGCACTCACAATCTGCTCATTTTTCACCTCATCCGTCAACATTTTGTGGTTAAAATCTCTAACCCCTGGTTTCTAGTTGCTCAACTGCAATGTTTATGAAGCCAAAACAAGAAAAAAAACCTACTGGATCATGCATCTTTTTCTAAATTTTGGGATTAAATGGGGAAAAAACGTAAATGTATTTATTGAATTATTATACAGAAACTGTCACTCATACAGTGTTTACATGCATGGTGCGTCCCTTTTTAAGCAAAACCCTCCTCATCTGATATTAAAGGGGACCTATTATGCTCATTTCCAGCTCTATATTTTTATTCTGGGACTCTACTAGATTCGCTTTGCATGATTTGAAGTTAAAAAAATCAAACCCTCATTTGTGTTATAATGGCCCTTTATGCAGCCCCTCAGTTCAGCCTCTCTAACAGGCAGTTTTAGCCCCTGTCTCCTTCCCAATGAGCCCACTCTGTTCTGATTGGTCTCAGAAGCCTGCTGAGGGTCAGCTGTATCAGAGTCATGTTAAATTACTGACGATGCAAACCCAACATTTCCTGCTTCATTGCTTCATATTGAAAACTTTTTAAATGACTAAATAACTGGAGCAGAGTGAATTAGCAGAGCTTCGTTAGTGGCACTAAAAACCGGTCGACACAACAAGATATGGAGATATTTGGGGTTATTTGTTCAGCGGAAATAATGCAGGAAGGAACACTACAAGCAGAAACAACCACAGTGGTGATGATGTTTGATGAAGAGCTGCAGACCACCAGCACACCTCCAACAGGTAAACAACTTATTTTACTTTGCCCTGCTGTTTAATAGAAAAACACTCACAGCATGCCAGCTCGACTTGAGTCATGGCTCAGCGTGAACACCCCCAAAACAATGGAAAAATGCCATAATGTTAGTGGAGCAGAGCAGTGAACTCGAGTCATCGAGTAGATGAGCGTATAAAGAAATCTGTTACGAACTGACATCAACTTAGGCTGAAAGTAGAAAAAAATGTTGGAAACCGAGCGTTCAGAGCAGTCTGAAGCAGGTGCTTTTTGCTCACAGGGATTACTTTTATATAAATTTACCTCATTATTTAACACTTTGGTCACATTTAATATGAACATCCAACATTGTAACATTATATATATGACTGAAAATAAGGGAAAGCATAATATGTCCCCTTTAATGTATTGCATGGACAGTTATACTTGACCCAGATCACGAATTATCCCTCTATGTAAACTTGTGAAAGTCAAAACAAAAAGAGGGTTATGACAGGGTGCCCAGGCAGAGGCAGAATGCCACAACACTGAGCTACAGACCACAACGTCCAGTGTGGAAGATTTCCTTTGTACATGCAAGAGAGGTATCCAAGGGAGAAAAAAAAACCCTAATTTGTGGTTGGTCTTTTAAGTCGGAGCCAGGGAGCCAATTAGAAGGATTAGGGTGGATCACTACTGGTTTTGTCTTGATGTGCTGTGGTCACTAGATTGCCAGTCTGCTTCTGTATTACTTCTGGCTCTTCAGAGGGCAACAGGTTCGCATGGACTGGTCAAAACAAAGGCGCCCCGACTGAGGGATTCTTCAGTATCTGATAGGACTTGAAGAAGAAGTGCTAACTACAAATCCAACAACAGCCACATTGCTGGAACATACAATTATACCATACCAATGGATAGACAGTCACTGGGAGAAAGCTTTCTATGTCGTGAGGTCACAAGCAACAGTAGGAATGCTCTCGTGTCACGAATGTAACTAGAACCCTGTTCCTTTTCTCTTTCCGAGAGAAAGGAGCACAGGCAGTACGGCTGCCACTACTCATCCACAATTGAGTTTATAAGTGGGATAAATATAGACGCAGACACCGGAAAAAATGAATGTGGTTGATGTATTTTGTGTTCTTAGATGAACTTTGCATATGCCTTGTGGCACATACAGATTAGTGAGATATCATCAAACTAGTCGCAGGTTCAGAAAATGTTTTATTAGGACTACTAAGTGATCTTGGATTTTCCCAAAGGTTCTCCCTTGCTGTAGCCTTTATTGGCAAAATAATGAATGTTATCTGTCCAACAGAAAACAACCAAATTTGGTGTCACCCAAAGGTCCTTTTTCACAATTTTCAATTTTGAAAAGACCACACTGATGTTTATCGTCATTTTCTGCTCTCATTTATTTCCAGTTCCTTTCTTTTTTCCCCTGTTTTAAAGCACCTTTTCAAACAACCCTTTGAGTCTGGCACTGGGGTATAACTCTCTAGACAGCTAACACACACACACAGTGCACACAGGCTGAATCACTTCCTCGGCCAAATACTTTTTGTCACAGATGGTTAAAGTTAGGGCTGTGGTTAAGGTTAGTTTTTTATCCTAGCAAAGAATACAGATTTTGTGAGCAGACTAATAAAAAGGTTTACCTGGATGGCTTAATTCAGGGCAATAAAGTCCTTCAAACACTGGAATCCCACATAGGGGACTTCAGGCAGCAATCATGGCTGATTGCAATGATAAAATAAAATACCCCATTCCTAACCTATGAAATATTTTCAGCCCTGATTTATCAACTACATAACAAGAACCTAGTCACCAACAGCATTTTGATAGATTTCCATTTATGCCCCATAACCCACCATAAATGCCTTTACTTATTGCTGTACAAAAACTAAATCAAATCTGTGATATTTTTAGACCTTATTGCTGTCACAACCCACTGTCCCCAAACACCACATTCTCATGGACATAGGGAGTGTGGGTGGCCATTTGAAATGCTGTACCAACAATCACAACTTGATGAAAGTAAAAAGGAAATTGACTGTATGTAAACATAACAGAGACAAAGTTTGTTTACATCGGCGAGTATCATCATCTGTCTCACGGGCTGTTTCACTGCCTTTCTAAAAGTAACATCAGAACAGACATCAGACATCTCATCACTTTGCTTGTCAAAACGCAATTTCTCATCCATTTCAAGATCATATTACCCTATTTTTAGAGTGTGAACACTGTCCCAAAATATTATTATTAATGTGCCTTAACAGTATCACACTGTCTGTGAGCTGAAATTGATTAAGAAGCCCATAAATAATCACAAATAACTTCAGTCAGGGCCAAGAGGACACCAAAACAGTGTGTATATTTTATTTGACACAACAACCTGTGAACAACCAGCTTAGTCAGAATTTCTGTTTTACTCTCAGATGTGGAATTAGTTCCTGTGGGTCCATATATTTGTTCTGCATTACATCACAGCTTACACTTGTCATATAAAAGATTGATTTGTTATGATAAAACTCATAAGCAGAACCTCTTCTGGATGTGATATTATATCCAGACCCATCGCTTCACCGTCGCACTGTGCGTGGTGTCCAGTTTAAAAATGGCATAGACCATCTGTACCCACACGGGGGCTCTGGGGTTCTGAGTACCGGCCTGCTATTGCTCCTTCGTCTATATCCATATTGACCTAAGACACGTCGCCTCCACATACACTTGGGCACACATGCACACACCCTGACACCAGAATACCTTACACTCCCATTCTTTCATCTGCAAGTTCAATTCGCAGAGTACTTATTGAAGGAGCAAAACCAGACTAAACACACTGAAGGATCATTCAGAAGACCCCAAAATAGCTCATAAAAGGCACATTATGTAAGTTATATTTCTCTCCGCTTACTATAAACGGAGCTTCTGTGGCTTCTGACAACTCCCCATCCTCCACCCGTCTTCCATTACGCTTTTGTCTCTTCCATAAAGCAATATCTTTCTAGGAGTGCGGGGCTGTTGATTGTTTTTACAGTGTAGCTGTGTAATTTGGCTAAATGGTACTTGCACTCAGTTTACTCTGAGATGATAAACAGTCTGGCTGGTAAAAACAGGAGTGTGCTGATAGTCTCAAAGCATACAATCAAGCTATAATTGGTATTGTGGACTGTGGACCCATTTGATTACTTACCTGGGAGATAGGCCTGATGGCAGGCTCGTAATGAAAAGTACTATTTTGGTTACATTATACGGTATGGATCACGTTCACTGCATCACGTTTTACCTGATAAGTCTGAATCCTTTTTTGGTATTGCGTATAATCACAGATATTAGCCTAATATGAAAGATTTCCAGAATTTCCATTTCCAAAAGTAAACAGGGACTGCATACACAGATTCTCACGGCCTTTGTTTTTTTAAAGAGCCCAATAAAGTTTACTGAAAAAATAAAACTTTTACAAAGTGTTACAGCTGCTGCTGTTGCCAGAGTGGGTGGTTTTAAGTTGTTAAAATTAAATTAAAGGCTCCCTCTCTTCAGTTGGTACAGCGCTTAAACTAGCCGTATGATGTTTGAAATGTGCAGGTTTTAATCAAAAAGCAAATTTATACAGAATATGGTTAAATGTAGATTCTTGTAATCTATCTGCAGTCAGAACTGCTTTATAGTTTTCTGTGTTTAACAGAAAAAGTTGGAAACAATTTGTGTAAACGCTTGGTTAGAGCTTCTAAGCATGGTGCTCTCTTTATTTGCTTTGCGCTATTAAGACCAACAATTTCCTGATATGCCAGTGGGATTTATCTGTCTTTATAATATAATGCTGGAACCCACTGTCATTTTGCAAATAGCTGCCCTAAACTCCTTTTTATTTAATGCATTTTAATTCAATGTTTAATAAACAAGTATCAAATCAACAGCAGGCTTCGTCCTTCAACATCCTAATTTTTCAAAGAATGTTTGAAAACGGGGATGTAAAGCAGAGGTTTCAAAATGCCACTTAGCAAATTACACAGAGGGGGTCTTGTTTCAAACATTCCTGAATAAAATGTATCTTTCCCACCCAGAGTTTCCAGAATACTTTGTTCCCCTTAGTCCTTAGTCCCCTTGTATTAAATGTGAAGTTTAATGAATTTAACTTTCCTTGAACTGCGCACACAAGTCAAAATCCTGGACGTACAAACACATCAGCACCCGCCCGAGCACACACACATGCACTCCCATGCGTCTGTGCACATCTGCATTGAAAATTTCCTCACTGCATTTGTTTCATCCAGTACTTTTCCACTAATGTCTGACTCACAATTGCACTGTGCCTGAACCCAAATACACCCTCACCCCTCCGCCCCCCTTTTCCAAACATAATCTGAGAAATTTACAGAGGACTAACCATGTGGTACATTGTATATATCACCGACACAGCTGACATGCTTCAGATGATGCTGTTGCATTGTATCCTACACAGATCGCTCCTTAGGAATCACTGTATATGTTGGTTTCAACATGATTTCAAATGATTTTTATTACACAGTATCAGTTTCAAAAATATTCCATTGCATAAGTATGGAGGGGAACAATAAATGACTTAACGCATATGGCTAGTGATATTCTATATTTTTCATAAGGAGCAAGACTGAAATATCTCAACTACTATTAGATGTATTGCCATGAAGTTTTGTACAGTCATTCATGGTCCACAGAAGATGAATCCTACTGACTTTTCCTCTAGCGCCACCATGAGGTTGACGTTTATGGTTCTGAATGAAATATCTCGACATCTGTTGCCATTTATGTTTCCAATCATGAATTTTAATCAGTTTAGTGATCCCCTGACTCGGACAAAAATGCTTTATCCAATACTTTGGTTCATGACCAAATACCTGCGGAACTCATGACATTCCCATTATCCTCAGCTGTGTTTTGTCTTTAGTGGTAAATACCAAGACTGATACTCATGTATTAACAATTCATAGCCCCAAGTGGTAAATGGGTGACTATCTGTAAATAGGAAAATGGTGCATTTATGGCACATAAAACAGGCTAGAAACTGCTCACGCCTGACACATTGACAAGATTGCCTTCCTCCAGACCATGGACACCATGCCCTCACATACACTGGCCTCAGGGACTTGCATTTTCACATCATTGCGAACACTTAATTTAACTCCTTTGTTATGTCAAGACCAGAGTGTATGCCACAGTAATAACTAAATCACCAGCTGTCACTAGGCACCCTGGAGTTTGTGGCACACTTGAATTTACTTTGGTATATGATCATGTTTCCCATTTCTAGAGCCATTGACCCTAAGCATAGTTTTAGTTTAGTGTTTGTGGCCTCCTGGTGAGTTCAGCTCTCACTGTTTAAAAAAAAAAAAAATCTCTGTTCCTGGATCCTCTTATAATTCAAAGACGGAAAAGGATCTAAAACATCCTGCTTTTCATTTCAAATACCCACTCTGCTTTGTTCTGACTTTAGAAATAAATCACGCTTTAAAACGTATTCTTCTGAATTTCTGTCTTATGACAAAATCGTTCCTGTAAGAACCTGCTAGTTTAGTAGGTATGTGGATTTTCCTGCACGCCTGGCTGGGATCAATGTCACCTTTCAGAGGGCCTGGACACAGGGCAGACCAGGGGAAATGATGGCCACAAAGGGCTCTTTCAGCAGGAGAGAGCCTTTCCCCCATGCTGACCTAATTCCCCTTCTACTCTCTAAATCATAGCAGCTACTCAGACATTCAGCCTTCATGCGGGTTTCACAGGGACCAGAAACATGCGCCAAGTCAGGGAGTCAACTCTGCAGAGTAAAAACACAGGAGACCTTAAGATGATGTTTCGTAAGCGATGTGCTGATCTAAGAGTGAGATTGTATTTTGATTCAAGATGCTGATTACTGTTTCCAGCAGTTGATCAGGTTTCATTAGATTGTCCCAGTTGCACAATCTGTCTCAGTAAAATGTCACAAATAAATGAGCCTTGAACCTCCTCTCTACACAACAACAGGCTTTCTATTGGCTCCACCTTCTATACTTCCCTTCTTTCATCAATCTAAACATTCCTCATCTGTCCAACTTACATAAGGTTCAGGTTGGGGTTCCTAAGGCAGACTGAGCTACATTTACACTGATGTACATCATCACACCACACCCTAAATACCCCACAACTACTCCCTGCAGCAAAACGCTACTACAGTCCAGACCGGACCTGATTATTTTTACATGTGGCGTGTTGAGAGGAGAACAACTTGACAGACTTGGAAAACAAACCGATATACTTATAACTCAATAGAAGGCTGTTTGCAGTCATGACTGATCACTTCTGGATCCCGGTGTCTGTCTCCCACAAGTATCCGCAGAGAGGACTGAATTTTTTGATGTTGAATTGTTAAGTAACTGAAGTTAACGCTGAGTTTTCAGGAAGAGGAGTATTGGACTGTTCTGTGCTTTGAATGCAAAATCACTGATGTTTTAATGGTGTAGATAATAGTCCGAATAATACATCAGAAAACATATTTTTTATAAAGACTTTTTATTAAATTTTGACAATAAGTTAAACGACTGAATTTGCTGAATTCCATTCACACACGTCTCTGAAAATAAATGCAGAAACATTCTCAGTTAAGAAAATTACTGTGTTGCCTATTTTGATAAAGACAGAGAAAAACCTTTCAAATAAAACACAATTTTTTAAACTTCATTCAAACAGAACTCATATTGAATTCTGCTATTCTTGTTTTTCTGGGGTGCAAAATTACAAAAATAGATTTCTTTTTCCACCGGGCAAGTGGAAAAATTTAATTTATTCAAAATCATTAATTGAATCTTGTCTTTTTTAAGTGTACAAAAACACCTTAACACGCACCCCGCCAAATAATGAATTTCATCTCTTGCTAATGCAGAAGTACAGAATGTTGATTAGCACCAGTAGTAATTGTTGACGCAATTACAAGTTTTTACAGTATAAATGCGCTCAGTGACATTTTACCTGAAACACAAATAGATACACAAAGGTCACCTACATGCTAGCATGGTACAGCTAAATGCTAGCAGTTAATAACAGTTAATATGACAATGTTAAATCAGCATGGTGAAAATCATGATGAGCTCACAAAAAAAATCCTGCAAGTATCTTGGTTTTGAATCCAAAAATAAAGGTAAGGCACAACCGTATACCCTGCTAGCATATTTTCTTTCCATTTTGTGTAACTAAAGTGTGAATTACTTTTTGTCACTTCTCTTTCCACGCTACACTCTGTTTGACAGAGATTAGTTTAATGTAATCACTCATTCTTTTAAAGCAACTGCTTTAAAAATTTGTATCAACAAAACATCTGGGGCACAAAATGTCAAATGACAAAACGAAACAAACATGATGGAAAAAAGCAAAGCTGGGACAAAAGGCTAATTTACAGTATAATCAGACAGTTCAAGGGTCGATGAAGGACACTGCAATGTAGCGGGTGCCGTTGGTTGTGGGCAAGCCTTCGTGGAGATGAGTCAGTCGCCCTGGGTGCATGAAGCTCCAGCCTTTTCTCGGCGACTCTATGGAACAGTTATACCTATGGAAACGACAACCCCCACCCTGAAAGGAGAAAAGAGAAGTGAGACAGTTCAGTGGTTGTGCACTCAGAATGTGTAAATAGGGTTAACAAGAATATTATGGAGGGAGATGATGTAAGTGGAAAAGTTAAGATTAAATCAAATCTGATAACACTCAGATGACATTCATGACTCATCCTTTTTAATACAACATCTTACCTGAAAGTCTGTGTCTTTGTTATTGAGGGCGATGTTGATGGTGAAGGTGGAGGAGTCATGGTGGGGCCTCAGGTACGCTTGCCTCCCAGGCGTGTATTTTACCACAAAGTTCATTATTGCATAACCCTGCGATGAACGGGGCAGAAATACATCAAGTTAGCTGACAGTCGGTTTATCTTTGAAAATATCATCCAGTGGAAAACCTGTCAGCTACTGTCAAAGCTCACATTTCATTAAAGAATGTCACATACGTGTAAAAACAGGTCAGATGAACAGAACTAACTTTTTCTCCAGTTTTAGCTTTTGGACAAATAGAGGGTGTGTGTCACTGTTTATTTTTCCTTTATTTTGTTTCCTTTACTTTCACTAACCTTAGTGTAGTAGCCAGAGAATACTTTTAATGTCACAGGCGATATGAACTCTCGGATGAAGTGTAGCCACTCCTTATCAAAGCCAATTTGCTTCATATGAATGTCATCCGTCGGCACGGTCTCGTAGCCACCAGTAATCCGTTTGTCCTGAAGGAAAGGAGAGAAAGTAAAGCATGCTGCAGTGTGATTAACGATGGAACAAATGACCCAACATCCTCGACGTGTGAGAGACCACAGGTTTCAAAGAGATGATGATGACGTGTCTGAGTGCACGCGTGTGTGTGTGTGTGTGTATGCACGCCTGTGTGTGTTTAAAACCGCAGGGTGTGCTGTTGTCTGCCTGCATGAGACTTAATGACCCATCCAGCTCAGCCTCTTTCCCAAACAGAGTTAGTCATAGTGCCTGCATTAGTCCGCATTTCGTCTCCAAGGCAAACTTTCAGTGACATCAATTACCGATTTCAAACTACATAAAGCAGGCCACATGAATAAGACATCATAAACATAGAACACGACATCATAACCCTTTACTTTGTTATATTTGCATGATGGGCCTGGAGAGGATGGTAATAAAATTAAGCATGTGTGTACAAGCAAAAAAAAGAGTCAAATAGCTCAAGAAACAACATCAGATCTAAAAAACCCCCCAAAGACTTAGGGTGTGCAAGATTGCTTGAAAGTTAACTGCTCCTCCAGCCATCAGACAACAAAGTCATGACTGTTCAAATAAAGATTGCGAAGGAACATGAGGGATTATTTCCTTGCTTTCACTACTTGTTTGTGTTTGGTTCTTATTTATTTACAACACACAACAAAACGCTTAACCACAATGAGATAATTAAGGGTTTATCTGTACTATGATCATTATCTAAATCAGGCAATTGAAAAGTTTTCAGAGTTTGTTTGTTTTTTAAATGTGTACTGAATACATTACAGCAAATGGCTGTTCTTCTGCAGGTCGGAAAATGAGCCCTCTCCAGTTGTGTAGACTTTGTTGGGAATTGTGTGTATTTGAGAGGCAACTTATTGTCTCAAGTTTAAAGGTATTAATTAGTAATTAACAAAATGTGTTAACAGTTTGAAGCAATTTGATTTGCAGCTCATATCATTATTAACTGAATCCCTTTGGCTTCTTTCACAGGTTTTAAGAAATGATAAGCAATTAAAAGTGACATCTTTTCTCTGGATACATGCAGAGTTCTTATTGTTTGACATTTTATTAAAAAAAACCCAAAAAAAACAAATGAAAAAATATTGAAATGATAATAAAAATAATCATTAGCTGCAGCCCTAGTATTCTCCTACACACTTACAAAGATGTGTGAACATAACCACAGAGAAAAGGTACATGTGTGTTGACTACAGCGCTGTGTTGAGTGAACCAGAGCTAACAGGACTGACCTCGTGTTTGCCTCCAGACCATGATCCGTAGTGCTCCATCTCCTCAACTATTTCATCACAGGCCTTCTCGCTGAAGACCGGGAACCAGAACACATCTGGACAAGGCTGTAATACACATAGACACATGCGTACACTAAGAGACTTCCCAGAATAGAATTGAATCACACCCTCACTTTTAACTGCAGTGACTGTACAGATGTTAGGATTTCTGTGCCACATTATGTCATTCTCTGTCTGTATCTCTTTTAACACGAACACGTGTACATACAAACCTCTTCCATGTAGTTCTCAGTGAAAATTCGAGTGTAGTTTTGGTGGATGTACTTCTCCTTCCAGTCCTGAAAGGAGAAAGAATTTCGGATTAGTCCTCATTGTTTTTTGGACTGTTTGCTGACCTGCATACCTCACAGTGCTAATCCCCACTCCCACAGGGCAGGTCCTAGCGTGCAAAATACAGTAGTAAATCTCAAAGCCTTATCAGTAAGGAGTCTTATCACAGTGAAGTCATTATTTCAAAATCGTCTCACATCTGTAATCTTTCCATTATGGCTAATTACCTTTACAGGTGGGTGTTTATCTCAGTTATTCAGAATAAGGTATTTTGGAGGGGGATGGGGGTTGAGAATAGTGAGAGATCATAATGACTTACCACAGGGTTTTCAAATATCTGCCACAAGTCATTGTTATAATGGGAAGTGTTGTAATTGGCTTTGGAAATTAGCCTCCCAAAGTCGTGACGGTTTGTTATGTACATGAAGACTCCCTGCAGCAAACAGGGAAAAGTTCAGTAAGTTTCATAAAAGTTAGAGGCAAAAAAAATCTCTGTAATGTCTCACAGGCAGGATTTATAACAGATCCATATCTACATAACCATAATACATGCAGATCTACAGTGCACAAGTGCACTACAGGTTATAATTAGGGTAACTGTTTATGACTTGAACACTCAATGTTTAGCACTGTCATAAAACCTGTCAAATCTGAAAAAAAAAGGCTGCATTTGCACAAAATTGAAAATAAAGTGCGATTTAAGTGTGTTTTAACACACTGAAATCAAATGTTTGACTTGGATAGAACCAAAAGAGACAAAAATGCCAAATAAATAATCTAAGATTATTTATGGGTGTTGGGAGTGGCGGGGCTGCAGGGGTGTTGGTGGATTGAGAACAGGACAGGGTGGGGCAGTGAGGTGAATGGAGGGGGGTGGGGGTGGGGGGGACAGGAACAGAGGGAGCGCTGGGCAGCTTGGGGCAAAGCAAATCTAGGAATGATATTCCCTCTACAGTGAAGCATGGGGAGGACGCTGTGTGGGGGAGGATTTGGACTCAGTGTCAGACTAGGCTTTGTACAGGACAAAATTGATAAATTAAGAATGGTTTTGCAATCTTTGATCTGTTTCCTGGTGTAAGTTTCCAAATTGCTAATGTGCAAAATTATAGTGAAAGCTGTGATTTAAACCAGATGGTTCATGGAAGTGAAAAGAAATATTGTTGGAGCCTAGTCTGAGATCAGTCGGTGTGTTTAGAGAGCAGCTGGTTACATGTGTTGGCTGTGAGGTTTGGCTGTGAGGGGTAAAGCATCAGGACAGGGGACTTGCATGTGGACTGTCTCTCCGACCTTCCTTCTCCTCCTTGATCTCCTCTTGGAAGGTATTATAAAAAAACAGGACAGAAAACAGGTCTTTCTCTTTCTAGCTTAGACAAATATCTGCTTTTGGACCTAAATTCATCACAACCAAAATGTCAACATCAATTTCCAAAGAGCTGCCAGACAGCTTGATTTCTTCTGGAAGGACACAGGCAACAACTCAATATTAAAGTATTGTGTTTAGGAAATAAGAATTGGCAGTAAATTTGAATGGAGAGAATTATTACTTTTTATAAATTAATATAATGTATCTAAATGTAATAATTTAACTTAACCTAATTCCAATAGGGTATTATTTCTTTTGCATGTGAGTCTGCCTATGAAATACTTCAGCATTCACCAAAATATTAGCCAAAGCTTGGAATGGCTTCTGAGTGCTAACCCAATGGAAATGGATGTTAAAGAAAGCAGAATAATCAAAACAAATGGAAACCTTTGGGGGCCTGAGCATATGGAATGATTCCGGAGAAGGGGAGTCTTTTTCTCTGTGACTGGTCTAAAATAAAGGAGAAGCATCATGTAAATAGTATAACATACATGATTGTTTAAGAATAAGAGACAGGGTGACAGTTGAAATATATGTGTCACATACATAGCAACTCAGGAGGAGAGGAAACGCGCCTGCATGAAAAAAGAGCAAGATTCCCTCTGAAGCTGATGTTTTTGTGGGTTAACACGGGAGGAATGCATGCTGGGGAAAAAAAGCCAGGCAAACCAAAAGACACCAAATCAGAGCTGGTAGTTGCTTAGCGCTGAGCAGGGGTGACAAGTTTACATGTTTAAAAGTGTAAAGACAAACAGGCAAGACAACTTTCGTCAGCGAGCCAGCCAGGCATTGCAACTGGTTGCACTGTCTGTGGTCTTAAAACAATGAAGACAGAAGGAAAGTGAAGAATAATTGGACTCAAATGGAACAGAAACCTTAATTAAGAACCATAGAGGCAATCAAAAACAGAGAGAGATCATGCCTTGATGACAGAGAGAGACATTTCAAACCGCTTATACTTGCCAATCTTTTGACTTTGGCCTCCGTTGAGCTGTTGACTTTTTCATGGTTAAGATTCATTGCATATTGCATAAATATTCCTAAAACTGGCTATGTCCTTATGCAGATATATTTTTAAGGACAACACTACTGAAATATCTTCATAGTATGAATTCCTTAAGATGGAGGTTGAGCATTCTTACCATTTCTCTGGCGTTTCTACACAAAGCCATATCTGGGTCCAGTTTCTCAAGAACAAAGTAGTTCCTTTCTTTCAGCTCATTCCTCAAGGCACTGCCCTTGACAAGGTATACATGTGCCATGTAAGGAATGTTCCACACACCCCTAGAAACAACAAGACGTAGAGAAAGGAAGTGCTCATTTTGCAGTAGTAAAATTTTTATTTTATTCCTTATGCCATCCATGACTTCGGGTGTGTTGTACGAGTCGTTTAAGAACATAATCATTAAAAACATAATAATTGTTATCCTCTTCTGACTATTGAGTTACAATTATATAGCAACCAACTTTTAATGCATTTTTCTAAATTTGAAAGGACAAACCAATTCCACTTGCACACACTATCGCTCTTGCAATTAACTCCCACCTTTGGCCTGTCTACACTGGCATCTCGACCAACCAGTAGGAGTTGCTATTGCAGTGAATAACCTGATCCCTCACTGTCTTCCTCCCCGCAGGTTCACGGGCGATTAAACCTTAATTTCCACTGTGGTGGGCGGGTGCTTATTCCTTTGCGCCATCTGGGCGCCATTTCATCTTATTTTTAAACACATAAAAAGTCAGTCAGTCAAAGAGGCAGTGAATTGGACTGTTGGACTTATTAATGCCTCAGGCTTTGGTGTTCAGTACAAGATCACTGCTCAGGTCGGATTGTTAATTTAATGATTGTTCCTATGTGTATTCTAGGATGTAGCTCATAATTAGCCATCTTGTGTATTGTTGTTTATGGTGAGTTAGCACAATGGAACAAGATTTATTTATAGTCATGAACTCAGTGAGAGATCCAATACTTGCAAAGCAGATGTGTGAACCAAAAATGCAAAGCCATTGCCGTGTGTGCATTGAGGAGAGTCCGCCCTTATTGCATTTATGACTTACACTCGTTTTCTCTGCACAATGTCGACATAATCTTCAGAGCGAGCATAATAACCATCCAGACTCAAGGCTCCCCAGAAGTTGGACCACAGCTTGCCGTGACGAGTGACAAGGGGGCCAATTATTTTTCTGTAGGGAAGCAAGAGGCAGAGTGGACAGATGGTAATTTTGTCAGAGTAGATAAAACTCAGTGACATCTCACGGACAGCCACCCACCAAATGTACTGGGTCTCATACTGGTAACACCAGCATGCTGCATCAAAAAGATCAACTTCATAGTGGAAAGATATGATCAGTCCATAAAAGAGATTATGGAAGCACATAATACAAACTAGAAGTACTCCTTTCTGCAACAAGCTCCAACGAAACAAACAAAACCCTGAATCTGGGTTATTTGTTTGAATTTGCATGAAATACTGAAACTGACAATTATTCCACTGCTGTTTTCTTACAAACCCAAACCACAATGAAAGGGATTTTTTTCTATTATGCAATGAACTGGAGACTGAAAATAATTGAACCATAAATTGCAGTGTTGGTTGATTATGGATGCAAATGGATGCACTATACAGTACTAATGGTAAATGTTCTTGGTCAAGAAAGAGTGGCATTTTCCTCCCACAACATCAGCGCCGGCAGAGAATTCCCATACTGTCTTTAAATATCCGAGAAAGGCTTGTGCTTTGCATGCCTCCAACAGGTCACAATACCATGCTGCGGCCACATTGACATCTAGTTTATGGGAAGCTTTCTCTTCAATCATGAGCTGTAGAAGGGAAAGGAGGGTTTGCATGTTTGTTTTTGTATAATGCTAAGTGGCATTTCAGGGTTAGTGCAATAGACTCTTTCACTTTTTCCATGTGCCCAGGGAAAAACAGGAAGCCAGAGTGGCTTATTTTTAAACTTTCATTCACTCAGCTATAATGTGCCTGTGGTTCTGCCACATGGAATAAATTCTGGAATAAATTAAATGGTTCAATGATGATAACAACTACCCAGGAGGTTTGTTGAATGGTTTCCAATGTGGCTTCTATTCCGGTTACCATATTATTACCTGTTCTGCTCAATGAGGAGCTTCAGTGTCTGCCTGTTGGTGAGCATCACATCTGAATCTATACTGAAGTAGTAGTCGCATGTGGCATCCTTACGGCAGAGATCCCTAATGAAGTCAAAAACACAGACAGGGCAGAGAGAGTAGTGATTATTCAATCCAGAGGTGATTACAGTCAATGAAATACTTGGAACACAGTCACCAATTCAAATTTACCAGCTCCTAAGTATAAGATGTCATTTTAATTTGTAGTCAGGCTCTTACTAACTATCTTTAAGTCTCCAGCAGATAATATGATTTTAGGAAGATTAGAGACTGCTAATAATAATAATAATAATAATAATAATAATAATAATAATAATAATAATGATCATGGGGCTGTCCTGACAAATACACTAAGGTGTGCTGCACTTTTGATGAGGATCTTTGTGATGGGGCCTCACAGATTGCGTTATCACCATGACAACAGGCTGGTACTCAACACTGAACAATGAGAGAGGGCCATTATAAGGGGAATTGTGGAGAAAAACTACACCTGTGTGAATGCTATGTATTACATCATATGCAACACTGTATTGTCTAGCCTATTAATTATTGAACTGAGACTTTTTCAACCCTCCATATGTCAAGTCAAGACAATTTTATGCATAAAACATTAAGTTTTAAGTGAACACCTAAAGGCCAAGAGGGCCACCATAACCACACGGGGAACAATGCATGATCATTGTTAAATATTAATGCTTCTGCAACATAAAAGGCCTGTACTAGCATGAACTAGAACTTTAAAATCAATTTAACAGACACACACAAGTTTTCCCTTAAAATATGATAAATCAGGGCCAACAACACCATAATCTGGTTTCATCAATTCTGTTCTTCTAACCACAACTTCAGAGAGATGAAAGATTTAAAGAGGAGTAACACATACATGCCCATGTTCCTGGCTTCTCCTTGGCTCAAATTTTCTTCTGGTCCCACAACCTTGAAACTGTTGAACACATTCCTGTTCTCCTCCCAAAATTTCTGAATGTGCTTCTCGTGGTAAACCTCCTAAGAAGGGAGCCAATATTAATGGATTAGAAGCCACATATATGGAGCTACCATATAGAAATGCAGAAAAAGTCCAATCATGGCAGCTGCATACACTCACATTGTTGTGGATGAAAACTTTGAGTTTATCCTTGGGATAATCCAGGGTCAGAAGCCGCTGGAAGAATTCGGGAAGAAATGGAGTTGGCTGCTCAATAAACACTCCAACCAAGACATTCGGGTACGCCTGTTTAGATTTAAGAAGAGACTGATTAGTACTATTTCAAATTGCTGTCTTAGCAATGGAAAGTTGTTTAGCTTAAATCAGGGACGATTGTGACACTTCACATCAGACATACATAAACAGTGACGTTGCTACAGATGGTATTCACTTAAGGACAGAATTTTCCTCTGCTTTCATGTCACTTAGCTCTTGATTACATGACGTGAGCTCCTATTTATTATTCTCTGCAGTGGTCTGTGTTAAAATTTTTTAATGTCAATTCAAGTGTTTACCTTTAAGATGAACACTATCCACTGGAAGAATTATTGAACATCTTTTGTTTCGACAGATGAGGACAGCTGGTGTTATTACTGACAAAATTTCCACCATTTTTAAAAAAAAGCATATTTAAAATAAACACATGAACATACTGCTTCACAGGAATCCTAACTTCAAACCCAGATTGCCACGTGTAACACTTTTCAGACGACAGCCAATGTACAACATGATTGCTCAGACAGTTAGGGAAAAGAAGATATAAAGAAAGAGACAGAGAAGAGCAGAGAAAACATTTTCCCATGACACTCAGCTCCAGCCCACACAGCTCACTCTGGACTCCTGATCCCCTTGACCAGTTCACAGTGAAGGTCTGGGCCAGGGATGAAAAGGGATCCGAAGAGAAGCATCTAATTTTCTTGTTCCGCAATGTCTGAGTTTTAGGCACAGGAAGGGAAACTTGTGCATCTTGCCAACGTGAGCTCAAATTGTCACTGAAATACAGTGGACCAGCAGTAAGGGGACAGAGTGGCAAAAACAGCAGAGCAAATATGATCAAAGCTTCTATTAAGCTGACAAGAGAAACACCCTGAGTTTCATTTGCACACAAAAGACAAAGGTAGACAGTGAAGAGATCTGGCTGGGCTTTAGTGGCCTAACACTTGCACTGATTTTGCAAGGCTTATGCTCAATCCCATAAACAAAGTACACAAAGAATCAAGCCGGACTGCCAGTGACCTGGGTTTACCCTCACAAAAAAGGTCTGGACACAGTATAACCAGTGTTTCCACATGACCTGATCTCTCCGAACTCTTGCACAAAGTGGTGCAATTGAATGAAGTGTGTTTACTAACTTTCCTTGTTATTCAGAAGCAGATTTTTTTCTGCATTCACTTGGGAAGGTCAATAAGAAGAGCTTTCATAGAGCTGCTTTTTATGTAGCTGGGTTTGCACTGAATCAGCGCCAGCAATTAAAGGACATTTATTTACAGAGAAAAAGTGATTCATGTCTCCTTATTACATTTTGTGATAGACAGTGTGCTTTCTTTGTAGTGTGAAGACCTTGGTGTTATTTAAATGAAAGGAACCATTTTATAGTAAATCACTTTGGAAAAACATTGTACCAGACCAATTTAGAGAAAGCAAAATAGATCAAACAAAAATTACACGGATAATATAATGCATTTAGTTGGATCATGTGTATCTTCAGTACTATGCCCACAAAGAGAAGTACAGTTTGGTAACATTTTTGACAGACGCAACCACACAGCCAGAGACATTTCCTAGGGCATGCCATTCCTGCTGTCTATACGTCGCCAGCTTTAGCCGAACTCAGTGACAAATTTTCAGTGTAACCACGATAACTTACTATTGTGGATAAAACCCATACTGGAAAGCCCACTAAAAGGCAGGCTGGTCGACAGCGACACCCCTTTAAATGAGCCCTTCTGAAAACCCCAAAAGCCATATCCTGCACCACAGAAGTGCAGTGTTTCCTCTGCCCCAAGTAGTTTCCCTGGCACGTATGCTCTTTTAAAAGGATCCAAAAGGACCAACGGGCACATAAGCTATTATTGTTGGAAAGGGAATGTGTACAGTACCAACTGACTTGCTTATCTGATGAAATAGGACAAGCTTTGCTCCACTCCTACTGTCTAGACAGTCACTGATAGATGGATGGTTCATGCTGGGATACTAGGCTATGTTTCATCCTTTCCTATGTCCACGGGGAGGAGGACATAGACAAACTTTCCACAGGACCTATTTAAAAATGGACTAAAGAGGACAGCAAATTGAAGGAAAATGTCTTAATTTGGAGCACTTACTTGTAACTGAGACAAGTCCACGACATCATCATCACAGTGGCTACAGCCATGTTCATAGTTCCATGCATTGGGGACATAGTTGGCTAAGTAGTTCAAGTAGATCTACAAGGGAAAGAATTCAGATCAGGTGAATGACAATGATGGTTACAGAAGATTAATATCAGCATAAGCAAAAACCCCATGTTTCTTTTCCTGGTTCAGCAGAGCTCTCTTAAAACATTATCATGATGTGTTATGAATAGCTTACTCTGTGGATAGACAGTACAGTCCACTGATTAATTGTAGGAATTTGGGACAACCACACAAATCACTTGCAGGTCAGACTAAAGACCACAGGGCTATAAATGTCTTGTCGACTGAAGCTGAAACTTTACAATCAAGTGTAATTATCTCTTTTCTTCTCAGTTTCATAGAGTTATACATATTGTAATCACAGCCATAGCTGCTCTGTATTTAGTGTGCAAGAAAGGTGCAAATTCTGTGGGAACATATAATTTCCAGACATTGCACTATCATTTGCAAATCTCTTATCGCAGACATTAACACAGTGGACACATTTTTGTCAACAGTTTGGACTTGGAGGGATAACTGGAAAATAGTAATACTGAAATGGTCAGAGATCTAGATAGGGCAGCTGCAATGGTAGAAACCACTGCTTGGACAAGGATTCTGTGATCTACCATTTAAAGCTTCGCCTCCAGATGTCGAGGCCTCTGGGGAGAATGATTCAACAGTTGGTGGGTTTGGTTCATTACCAAGGAAGACCAGAGACAAGGGACTGGTGGTGGAGCGAAACGTGAAGAGTTAAGGTTAAGTAAAAAAGACTAGGAAAGAACTCCAGAGAATGATTACAGGAATCACACAGACATCTTGCTTGCTGAGCCTGTCATTGCAATGGACAGAGAATGATGGCAAAGGGACACATGGACAGAGGCGTTATAGCCTAGTTTTGGCCAGACCTCTCTCCTCCACTGAATAATGAGATGGATTTTCTGGCCAATGTTACTGGCAAGTATCACAAGGAGCAGTATACATTTCCATAATGTGTGGGGATTTATACACTGTCATGCAGTCATTGCTGAATGTTAGTTGGATTAAAATCTAAAATTGTAGGCCAACAGAAACGTATCTGCAAATGGGAAAGAAGAGTTCAGTAATTCCACCCAAAGCCACAGTGGTGTCCTTGATGAGGATGATTAACTCCAAAGTATCTATGGTGTTCCTTAAGTAGACTTTATAAGGTGTGCTCGAGGGCATAATTTGTTACTCACTTTGGTGTTTCCGTTGCCATGGACGACCACTGGCAGAGAGTCGTATGCTGTGTTTCTAACTCTCACTCTGTCCGTTCCAAACTTGAGAAGCACTTCATCTGCCAAAAATAGGAACATGAGACGTGTTAGGCCAGGTTAGGGAAATCAACTTACCACATGTGCAAGAACTATGAAGGTTTATAATTTACAGGGTAAATTGCCAAGCCTACGACATCTCTGAAATATGCAATATTTGACAGAGTGTGGGAGCAGAAACATATAATGTTGCTTTTATTTAGTGCAGCAAGACTTAATATTTCATTTTTTGACTTTACAAGTGCCATCATAAAAGATAGGTTTTAAATAAGTGAGTGAATTGTTGACTTGAGTTTCTGTGATTTCTCACCAGTGGCCCCGTTCAGGTTCTGGAAAATCTGGCACTTGTGATCCAAACTCATATTGAGAGTTTCCTAAGAGACATGAAAACAGAGAGATTTGCTCAGCCATACAAGATATGCTTTCTAGGGATATATTTTTAGATGAAGTATTGGGGTTGACAATAAGAAACTTACTCGTTGTAATGGATCCAGGTATACTTTAGTGTAGAAGAGCTGGTCGTCATCATTGTCATGGAGGTTCCACTGTGTAACAAGTCTGTTTATGTATGGGGCGTAACCAATTATACCTGCAAGTAATAAACAGTGTGAAACACATTTCCAGCGGTAAAATATAGGGTGACAGAAGTTTACGAGGTCATACACAACTGGCAGACTGTTGGTGTCAATTATGTCTGCTGACTTTTTGGTCTACGCCTTACACAAATTGTGACTCTGGCCAATAATCCCAAGCACGCAAGAAACTTTTCTTCCCACAGTCTGCATATAGGACGGAGTGCAGTAATGGGCAGTAAGAAAGCTGTAATCCATAAGTTTTAACTGTCTCACAACTCACCACGAGCTCAGCATTTGGAACAGTGTGTGCTAGTGACTCACACCCGCTCTAAATGTACATTCTCATGGCAATCTCTACTCCAGTTTTCCCCTGTCTCCTCAGTTTCCTTCTCTTGCTCATGGACACTGACCACAGTAACAGATTGTAGGGTTTGGCTATGTTGTCAGTGTGCGCTGTTTAGCATCCCATCATTTCAAAAACACCCCAGAAACAGTAAACAAGTGAATGGATAGCCATGACATAATCAAAATAGCAGCACTGAGAAAAAAGGTCAAAGGAAATCATAACATTTTATGCAAATTATATTTGTTTGGTAGCTGATCCATGAAATGATGGCTTTAAAATCAACAGAAGAGCTGGCCTTTTGGCCCAGTCCTACTTCAAAAATTCAGTTGTACTGTGCTTTTAAAACACAGCATTTAATATTCTGACAACAAAGTTTCAAGAGAGAAAACACATGACATGGAACAATAAAACTTGCCATCATGGTATATCTCGGTTTTGACATAAAAAACACCAGACCAGCGCTCCAACGTCCTCTCACAGGCCGGCCCTCGTGTATTCCGCCCCATCCCGACAGACTCGCATCTCTAGTGACCACTTTCCTGGACAGGACGGAGCCCATGGGCCTCCCTCGGGTCAGGAAGGACGGGGCTTGCCAATGTCGCAGCGCTCTGACGCACTCCGATGTGACCAACACTCTCCGCGCGCCGTGACGCATGGGATCTAGCCTGAGGGAAGCCACCCAATACTATAAATCCCTCATGTGGAGGCGGCCAAGACTGACTACGAGAATGGCAGACGCCATCAGCCTGAGTAATCAAAGACATAATCTGAATTGAACAGATCTATGTGGACGAAAAAGTGCGAGGCATGTCCTGAAAGTCTTTACTCTCTCCGCCGAGAGCCGAGCCGTGAAAGACACCGAGTCCAGCGATAATCCCAGAAAGATTACACTCTGTGCCGGAGACAGCATGCTCTTCTCCGCATTTACCACTAAACCCAAGTCGGATAGGTGTCGTATGAGAGTACGAGTGTGCCCCCCGACTTCCTGCTCCGATTGTGCTAACAGCAGCCAATCGTCCAGGTACGTGGCCAGGCGGATGCCTTGCCGCCTCAGGGGGGCTATTGCCACTTCCGCGCACCGTACGAACACCCTCGGGCTTAGAGACAAGCCGAAAGGGAGTACGTGATACTCGTAACATACCCCGTGGAAAGTGAATCTCAGGATCTGGTGGTCTCCGCTACGACAGCAGGCCAGGGGATGGCCAGTCAGTCTGCAGCGCGTTTGCACACGTCGAGCAAGTCCGAGCTGGGGAGAGGAGAAGCTGGTGTGCTACTCTCATCTCCATCCCGAAAGGTGGCGGAGGTCCCAGGCTGCACAGCCCAGGCTGGAGTGATGAAAATGTTGTCGTCCTCTTCATCCTCTGATATGAGGATATCCGAGGCGTCATCGTCATCTTCTCCATAGTCCAATTCCAGAACATCCTCCTCAGGCGGGGGAACCGGAGCCATGTCCAGCTGTGAGCCCGAGCTGGCATTAGCTCCCGGTGTCACCTCCACAGTGACTTCCCTCTCTCCCTCGCTTTGAGCCGGGTGGGCGCCAGCGGGTAGGTAGGGGTCAAGCTCAGACAGACTAGCTTGGCGTGCTAGCCATCTGCGGAGACTTTTGATGGTGAACCCAGCACAGTGTTGACACGAGCCGGGAACATCGATAGCTAGCCTGGCATGTTCCAGCCCTAGGCAGCTCAAGCAGACCTGGTGTGTGTCCTTGCTCGAAATCTTATTTCCGCAGTGACAGGGACGGGCCCCGGAGTCTCCGACACCTCTGGTGTGAGGAATTGTAGCCTCCATTCCTGGTGAGCTGGTGTGCTGGCAAGGAGTCGAGGCAGCTAGCTTGTGTGCTAACTGTGCAGAAGTCGAGGGATTAGCTGGAATGCTAACGCTCGACAAGCTCAAGCTGCTGTGGTGAGGAGCCGTGAAACGATGACCAAGCCATGGAGGAGGAAAACACTGAATCCGATCTGGTGTGATCGGAGAAAAAAGCAAATCTAAAGCTAGCTAGCGCCTGGCAACAGAAGCTAAATAAGATCCGTCTGTGAACGGTTAAGCTAGCTAGCTCCTGACGCAAGATATGCTCCGAGTGAGAAGAGGTGTTTGAATGAGACTGTGTCGTCCACAGCAGCTACTTAAGGTAGGTGGCACTACCTGGTGCGGACGAACACGTTCACAAGCCAATCAGGATTGGCCTAATGAGATTAATGCTTCTGAGGTCTGCAGCGAGGCGTGCATCCCATAGTGAGACATCAAAACGAATATTATGAAAGAGAACATAAACTTACTGCATCATGAATCCATTCCCGAAACTCTGTGCTCTCTGACACAGTGGTGTGTGTCCAGATGCTATAAAACTTTCCCCAATGGTCACTTGGGCGGTAGCCGTAGGAACATAAACAAAACCAGCAATTTTATACAAACTGTGGCACATTGAGGAGGCCAAGACAAATCCACATGTCATGTCAGTGACAATGACTGCTAAAAACAGTCTCTGATCAGACTGAGACAGCTAGGCTCCAATATGGGAGGTCAGACCAGGATGATGACCACAGGGAAAGCAGTAATTCAATGCCCTGAAGAAGAACTGCAGCTGGCAATGCCATTTGGATTATTCATGAGAACATACTGGTACTGTTCTTTTGTTAAAATGTCTACACATATTCAGTATGCTTTTTGTTATTCAGCAGTTTTGGAGTACTTCACATTCATTATGCCCAGAAACATCTCCATATGAAATATCAGTGGAAGGAGGAAAGAAATCTGGAGTAAAAAGGGTGGAAAAAAGTATGCAGCTACTGTTCGCATGAATGGGCTTCTGTCACCTCCTGTCCACTTTGACAGGAAATTCCACCAAGAGCCTGTTTACAGGGGCAAATATACTTCCATTTTACAGCAAGAGATAATAATAAAATTCCTGTGATTTCATATTTAAAAGCTAACACCAGTCTATTGCCATTCTTTGAAGTCATCCTACAACTCTTTAAACCAGTAATACTGAGGGCGCTCTGCTGCTTAAACCCCTGAATTCCAGCAAGGCCTGCAAGTCTTCAAAGTTCGACAGCTGATGGTGGAATGTAAACCAATATGCACATGTATAAGTTATAGGTTTAAAACCGAGTTCCACAAACACTAATCTACCCCAGCATACAAGTTCTATGCCCTAAAACATAAGAAATAAAAAAGAATGTCTCACAAATAGTTGAGACGTTGAGGGTTAGGGTTAGATGTTAATACATCATCATGTGAGTCATGACACAGAGGAGAGATTCAACAGGTCATAACAATTAAACATATTTTGAATTTTTGGAACCCACCTCCAGAGTTGAGGTAGCGCTTGCCACTGCGGACTGAGGGGTATTTGTCAGCTAGTCGCTTATCTGGCCATATCAGTCCCTCTGCAGCAAAAAGGACCTTGTGATTGGCTTGCTGGAACTTCCTGAGAATCTCTTCTGGTCCCCCAGCAAAGATAAGATCATAGCTAAAAGAGAGGAGTGAAGACAAAACACAACAGATTCTTATCATTTTTTTCACCCTTTAGGGACAGTGTGACAGTTTTTTTTAAATAGTCCATTTTATCTTACATCTAACAAACAACCCAGGCTCCTACTTGCTTGAGGTAGATAGAAATCTTAATGTAAACAGTTGACATTCTTCATGAGTGAGCATTTGTATAGGCAAGCATTCCTGAGTTGTACTGTAAGGTATTTCCAAAAGAGTGCCGTTTTGTAAGACTGTAACACGAACTTGGTTGCATGCATGGCATATAGTTCTGTGACAGACGGGAAAAAGTGCCTATGCCTTTAAATAGGCCCTGTAGTGGCTCATTTAAAAGCATGTTATTATTCTAAGGGCAGATATTTTAGGAAGTGTTTCTGGTGATTTTATGACTTTGAGCTATGAAGTCATAACAGTAAAAGAGCTGATTCATGTTGGTGACACTATTCCCCTGTGTCACTTCTCTTCTAGAAGTGATTTTGATTCTCTTTATGTTTCTATGCCCTGTAAACAGTCTAAAATTGAGCGATCCAAAAAAATCCCATACCATATATACACCAGTTCATAGAAGACTGTAGGAAAAGTAAAAGGTACCCTCCTTTAGACAACATGAACAACCTCAGTGAGGTATATCATGAGATTAGTGGAAGTCTACTATAGGTGAAGAAGCCCGTTTGCTCTACTGTAAGCACATCTGGCCGACACATGTTCATACAAGTACATTCTGTCCCCTATTAACTCATCAATCATAGTTAGTGCTGCAGTGTAAAAGGGTCCTGCAATCCATGAAAAAAAACATTGATAGTGTTTAAAAAGTTAGTTAATATTAAAATAAATCTCAGGCCTACTTAGCCTGGTAACTAAATGGTCTGTTTTATTTTCTCTTTGTGGGTGTTGCCAGAACTAAAAGACGCAAACGACAGTAGAGCATAACGTAACACTAAAATTCTTCTGGTTCTCAGAATCCAGACAGACTCATCTGTACTTGGGTCACCAGGTGAATTCAATCAGTTGCTGGCAGGATGAAACCAGGGCTGTGTTTAAAGTTGCAAAGAGCATCCTGCTGCAAATCTCTCAGTATCTCTCTATATAGAGCAACGAATGTCTGTCTGTCTGTATGTATGTTTGTCCTTTGCATATCTGGAGAACCGTTCATCCAATCTACTTCATACCTGGCAGGTGGATTGCTGGGGAATCAAGGAAGTGCAATGTTGATGTCTGAAGTTGTTTGGATGAGCGGTTCTCGAGAAATATATAAAAATACCTCATAAACAACTGTGCTTCTTCTTCTGCCCGGGGCGTCAATGAGCCGAAATACAGACAGCGCCACTCTGCTATTGCAACCCACATTGTGGTCAGAGGTGGGATTACATCTACAGTGTTAATGACTTGAAAAAATTTAAGAGACTTTAGCTCTACTTTGGCATGTACGTTCAAGACTTGGTGCTGGATATCTCAGGCACATTCAGAAATATATAAAAATATCTCATAAACAACTTTGCTTCTGCTTCTTCTTCTGTGTGTGGATTCAACAAGAGGAAATACAAACAGCGCCAGTCTGCCATTGCAACCCACATTGTGGTCAGAGATGGGATTACATAGGGACTACCACAGAGAATGAACTGAGGAAATTCAAAGAGTTAAGCTCTACTATTCTAGTTTCTCATGCGTGCGGGAACTTTATATACATGTTCAAGACATAGTGCAGGATGTCTCAGGCACGTTTTGAAAGGGCACTACAGTTCATCCAATCAACTTCAACTCAACTCAAAATTATAGTCTCCAGATATTCTGTCTGTGAGGCGTTTAGGGACCATCAGTAAACTAGCATCTACCGATAGCCTGCTTGTGAGGTGTTTAGGGGACGAGTATTGAGAAATCGGTTTTGAACAGGCACTGCACTAGTAATCTTAATTACTGTATGTGTGTTCTTCAAGTAATTAACAGAGAACATGGAAAGGTAAGGTTTAAATATCTGTTTAATGATGCACAACACACTCAACACACACAGGAGTGTGTTTGGAAATATGTAGGGTTTATATACTAAAAGTGGGAACCACCACCTTTTTAATTTTGTGCCGGCATTAAAAAGGTGTGGTTTGGAGACAGGTTGACCTCCCTAAGTAGTAAAATCTTTCCATTGTGAAGCCTAAAATCATTACTATATGCACATTTGGAATTGGCAGAAATGTTTCATGTGTAGAGTGACTGATGTAAAGCCATCTCACACATCACATACTGGCTGTGAATGGCAATTGTGGTCTCCATTTAAGGTACAAAGTTTTTGAATTGCATGCAATCATTTTCTTTTCATCTTTCTGGCATTCAGCACATGCTCAACAACACAGTGCATGATTTTTTCAGTTTCACATGCATTTCAGTGAGTGAATTTCATATAAGACAAAATGCAAGGCTGTGACTGAATTAGTAGTAGAAACTGTAAAAACAGCTGAGGTGGCCTGACACGATTATAGATTTTAAAACACATTTAAATGGCTCACAATCTTCTGTGAAGTGCAGATACAGTTTCTTATACTACAATCATTTCCTCTAAAAGGGAAAAAAATACATTCCAATTACCTGTTTCAAGGGTGTGACAACTTTGCACAGCAATTATAGCTAACATTATTCATGTGACACGGTACAGTAAGTATCATCTTCTTCTGCTCTATTTGTGGAAATACGGCCTACAAAGCTGTTATTATTGTAAACCACTCACATTAACTCAGTGAAACTTTCCATTGGCCTTGAAACCTCATAAATGAGCTACCTGCATGTGAGAATTACTCTGCTTATAAATTTGCCGATTCTCTGTAATAATGCCTTTGCGTGAATGAGTGGAGGGCGGTTTAGGGCTACATAATTCAGTCTGTGACGGTGAAAAGTAGTTTAATTTCTAAGTCACAGATCTACATAGCAATTAAAGGTTTCTTGCATCTCTTTGTTGTTATGGAGATGTATTATGTTTCATATCAAAGCTAAATCTGATCAAAGCTCAATCAAGCTAATGTTTTGGTGGAAGAAGGCATTAACAGAGCAGCTCAAAGTAACAGCTGAACATCTCTAAGAAAATGAAAATATAAGCCAGCTAAAAAGGAATAAAAAAACCAATTTGGTCTTTTTTTTAAATCTGATTAATTGGATTTATTGGATTGCCTACAAACATATGGATACAGAATGGGGACTTGAAGTAATATATACCTTGGGAATAAAACTCTTTCAGGAAAGATGGTCAGTGAATATTTCTGTAATCCATCCAGTGGAATAATGACAACAGTAGGCAATGAAATATTTTCTAGAGCAGAATGGATGCTCTCACTCAACAAATTGTGCCTGAATCTTAAATATGAAGAAGTCCAAGTTACAAAGGAAAGGCAGGAAAAAATATTTTTGGGTGTATCAACATACCTATCCACAAATAGGACAATAACATCCCCCTGGTCAGCTAGACCCTCCATGGCCTCCTTCAGTAGTCTGACTTTTTGCCCTCCACCGATAGAACGGCCGACGTCGCCACCCTTCCATGCTTCTCCCGTTCCCAACACCTGCGACAGAGCACATTGTGGACAAGTTGTAGAGCCCAACATGAACTCAAAATTACCAGGAGGCAGCCCTGCAGCACTATAAAAATATCTGTCTTCACAAGTCCTTCATTTTTCTGTCTTTTTTTAAAAAAAATGTATTTCTTAAAACCAGTCAGGAATTCAGCCAATGTTTTCCAATATGGGAGACATTTCCAAGAACTTTCCTTAAGATAGGTCATTCACTAATATCAGGAAAAAAGAGCAAGTTGGCCTGCTTTGGACAGTTGTGTTACCATATCAGCAGATGTTTTCACTCAGTGAAAGCTAGAAAAGCACATTTTAGAAACTTAAGAGCTGCCAGAACATACTTCCCCACACTATCTCACTGTTTTGTAACAACTGTGATTGAAAAAAGCACACAACTGTAGCAGGAGGGTTAGATAAGGCTGTGATTCTTGGAGTTAAAGGTAGCCTCATACTGATAATCCGCATGGGTAAGCTGCAGTACTGAGGTAAAACCTGAGTTACAGTCAAATTGTCAGGATCCTTTTCCTTCTTTGTTTACTAATGTGGTCTTTTGGGGACTTGCTGTACAGAGGCAAGTGCACATCCAGCCCAAAAAAACAATATCACCAAGCACATAGTACAATAACAGGGGATTGACAGCATTAGCTCTAATTTAGCAAGGCCTCTTGCAATGATCATCTTGAGAAAGGGCCTAAGATGGCTAGCAAAGTTGCATGTGTGTGTCTGGGGGAGTTGGAACTCAAACTGATACAGCAAGGTCACACAGAGAGGAACAGGAGCACACAAATATGGGCAGGGCACTAACTCTTGAGTTCCATGCCAAAATAACAATGCTTTTTACTGCTTGTTTTAACCACAGAGGGAAATTCTGGACCCATACTAAGGAGTGTACCAGTAAGATGGATGTTTTTGCAGCGTGGTGCACTTCATTGTTCTTTTAACAAGCCTAATCAATCTTGGAAAGTGTGTGTTTAAAACAACTGTCTGTTTGTGGTGTGTGTGTGTGTGTGTGTGTGTGTGTGTAAGGTTAGCATCGTTAGCTTGGACAAACTGCACATTTTTGGATGTAATTTTCGAATATGAGAAGAAAATCTTACCTTCACAGTGTAGTTGAAATATTTTGCAGACTGCATAAAGCGGAGAAAGCCATCTGTTTCCTCAGTTGCAACAGTTAGAACAATCAAATTTTCTGAAAAAAGAACACATTTTCACAACTTTACTTATGTGATTTATAAATTTATCACAAATTCGTTGGCTACCAAATTATAAGGATGTGGGAATACACTCTTGCAGAATTGCAAAATCTCGGTTTCCATGGAGGGAAATCCACAGAAATACATGTAATCTTTTATGGTTATTTATATATAACTATTAAGATTCCCTCTTCTGCAAGCCAAGTCCTTTATAAACCTCAGACCTATGTCAACAAACTGGCAACTACTTGGTTTAGCAGTCTAAACCTACATCTCAAATTAGGAACATCTACTGAAGTTTTGATTTGAAGCATATTTTTAACATGGACTCAATCATTTCTATCTTCTTGGGTTTAAAGAACTCCCACAAACCTCCAGGACATTTCCAGTGGCCATGTCTGAGGTTGAGGAAGGGTTAGACCAAATACAAATTAGCACCATAGCCTCATGTGAAGCTACAGAGAGGCGGACAACACCCACTAAGTTGGTTTTCATTTGTTCCATTATGTTTTGTGTAACCAACTGGGGGGCCTTGATTAGAAAGGCTGCAAGAAGGAAGTACCCGGGATCTCTAGATCTGGTTCATCAAAGTCTATTATTGCATGACGGGGGAGTACCATTGTAATTCATTTCCACTCTCCAACAGATCATTTCAAACTGTGCAAAACATTATTCTGCACTAACAGACAGACACTCCAACAAAAAAGTTAATGACACTTTAATATATTTTTATAGGACCACTTCAGTACTAATCCGGCTTTTCATGTTTCAAGAGCCAATCCACCTCTTTAATATACAGCACTATGTTCCAATAAATTCTTGTAAATTATTTATTGCACATTGGCAAGTAGGATGGGAAGTATGAAAGAGTACATATCAGGGCTCAAAAAAGCCTTGAGAAGATCTGATTAAAAAATGCACTCTGCCCCAGATTATAGTTAAAGAGCTGACACTACACCTTTTGAATACAAAGATTAACAGGTCTTCATTGTTTAATTTTTATGGAATAAAATCGCTATTCACCAAATAAAGTCACTATTGCTGCCACGAAAGGGAAAGTTGTGATTCTGGGAGGTAAACAAATATGTTGAAAAAGTCCATTGGAGAAGAAAAAATTATTTATGCTACTTCAAAATCACCCACCTCCCCTTCACACACCCACACAAACAACTATAGCACATTACAAGAAGCCTCCTTGCAGCTCTTTTCCATCCATTTCCCGTCAATGCGACTTAGCCATTCTCTCATCCCAGTCTAGCCTGTGGCCCTGTCATCATTTTAATAGCTATTCCAGTACTTCTCTGACACAGAGGTTCTGTTACAGGTTGGAAATAGTTCCCTGTCTGCCTTGAACCTAAGAGCATCGGATGACACATAGCAATGAATTGGGGGGACATGACTTTTAAATTTAAAGCTCAGCACAGAGGGAAAGAGGCGCCTATTTCAAGCCACAGGTGTGTCCCTGTTCTTGTTCTTGGCTTGAGGATAGAATAGTGCAGGGAGGGAATGTTGTCTCCCACATCTGGGAAACACATTTTCCATGCAGCTCTGTAAAACAAGTGATTTTAATAGTTACAGTAGAGGTTTACATGCTTCCCATTTCCCCATACCAGACTATCACAGTGGCACAGTTAAATCCCAGGTTGGGTCAAGGCAATCAGGTATTCAGAAGGCAACATGTGCATGCCTTAAGAACACTTCCTCTGGGGGAAAGATGCTCCATAAATCAAACTAGACTTCTTTTTTGCTCTGTGAAGGCAATCTTGGTCCAAGTTATAGGAAAAAAGCTTTTTCTAACTAAATTTGACTTGCAAATTAAAACACAACTACTTAAGTGACTCAACCTGAATATTCATAGGGTTTATACTGTTTCTTGTCATTTAGTTAATGAGCACACATGTGCATATCATAGCCTTTTCATGCAAAATAGCGTAACAGGTCTGTAATGCATCCAGGTTTGTGAAGTACTATAAAATGATGCTGTATCAGTGACACTGAGGAAAAAATAGTTAGTTGAACATTGCATTCTAGCAAGAATTTTCAGTCAGGATTTCCTTCGCGTCTCTGAAAACACTCTATTACATAATGACGTGACTCAGTTCATTCCTCTGTGCCCATAAAATGAGAATTTATCACCAGTAGCTTTGTTTTTATTTGGCCAATGAAAGCCAGTGCTAAGCTTTATGCTTTGATCTCTGCGCTGTTCAGTTTGTATGACTTTTCTATTTTAATTTCCTATGCACTGAACTATTAAGATTACTGTACTTTACATTAAGCTACAGCATATGTATTGAGGAAAAACTGACTGGCCTGTAATGTCAGGGAGACATTTCCCAGCAGGAAGAAATGGATTGACAGCTCACACCAATTACCCCTCTGTGACTTTGCCCTGACCTTACAGAACCACACACTTTTCTCCCATCGTAAACATGCAGGCCACATGAGTGCATCCCAACAAGCAAGCTCCCAGTTAAGTACAGCCTGGGAGTGCAAACCACCTTTGATTTAAAAGAGATCAGACACTTTTATTTCCTACATTACAAGTGTTATTCAAACCCTTTGGCAAGTCCTTCTCGTTGCTTTTCCACAAACAATTCCCAGTGGAAAAAACTGCTCTGGAATTCACAGTGGCCTCATGTGAACTGTGGCTGGAAACATTGGCTGGATGTCATGACATTGTCTCTAAATAAAATGAAAAGTTCCTGGGGAAGAATTATGGTTGGCTAGCACTACACCAAGCCAAGGCATATATCTGTTTTATATGTTATGTTAAACTGGGGTTTGTCAATAGGCACTTTAAGTCCTAAACCTAAACCTTAAGTCCAGATTTTGTTGTGCTTTCCATCATTTACCCGTTAATTTCCTTGTAATCAGTTTGGCAAAACATTTTAAATTGCATGTCAAATTATGGACTAAAGGGCTAAAACTAATCCGCCTTGCATACTTGAAGTGTTCCAATAAATTGATGTCCTTGCACAGCTACAATTTGTGTTTGCTGCTCCAAGTAGACCAATTTCACCATCGAAACCCACGCCTATTTGCTTGTGCTTTTGCACATCTAAAAACAATGTGTTGAGAGATTATTACTCTTGTAGATTTAGTCTGAAACTTGATTACATGATGGATTGTCTACAGTTAATTAACCTCATGTGCAGATAACATTTCATGAGGTACGCAGATGACTTCCAATTCTGTGTTACACAGAATGATCTGATCTGATATTCAAAGTATTACCAGAACAGGCTCATACCATTTAAACGTTTTTGCTGATGTTTTCAACTGAGTGAAAAAACTTGCTTAATTTTCTAAGGAACAACAGGACCACAAATCTACCTGATGATCAATTCCAAGGCCAGTAAGCCAGTTGTTTGATGTTTTTTGTTTTATGTAAACACCATAATTACACTAATAATGAAGCATAGCTGAGAGACAGATGGAAACACTCAAAATGAGAGATTTTTAGTCACAATTTTGGAGTATGAGTGTCTAGTTAGAGTAAACACAGCATGTTCTCCTGTCAGTGCTGTATGAATAGCCCACAGAGAGAGAGGAATGCAGCTCATACAGCACTGCTGTAACTCTTCTCCAAGAAAGGCACTGGACGCCAAGCGGTCTTTCCCTCTCACTCTTTCTCTGTGCCACATGGGGAACAGCCGTCTAGGTAAACTTTCACACTTCGATGAGCAAAAGTTCTGACTCACTGGCTGGGGCTAAGCTTAAGTAAGCATTTCTTGCAGAACGGAAAGAGGTATCATGGGAATGTGCCCTGGCCTTGAACATGAGGATAACAGGTTCTTTCCTCTTTAACGAGACAGCCCTGGCCAGTAGACACAAACCCCTGTTCTCATTATACTGGTCATCCAAGAAAATAAACAGTATTCAACTAAAAGCTCACCAGGGGTATAAGAAATGTGTCAGAGGAAAGTGAAAGTAGTTAAGTTAGCCTGTACTTCTTTTACATCTTCATGTGAAGCCAGACACAAATAAACAGGTGAAAGAAAAAGGGATTCTTACAACCACATCAGACCTGATTCAGACATTCATGTAAAGATAGCACAGTGATGCTAAATTAAGCCTCTTTGACTGTAACCCAGTGTGCCATTTCTGATCCTGGAGATTTGCTTTAGGAGAAGTGCCCTCCTGAAAAGTCAACATTCACCAAAAAAAATGTGGATTTGACTTTAACTCAAGGCAGTCTGTGTTCCTTTCCTTCTGCGTCTGAAATAATGAAAGGAGACACCAAAATCAGGGTACGAGATATTGTTTAAATGGAAATGGAAACGCCCACTCCGCCATTAGCAGAAAGTAGTGACGTGGGTTAGAACCAGAGTGCTGATGCCTCCCCACCACCACAGACAGTTCACTGAAAGTGATTTCCGAGCGTACTTGCTCGCTGTACCTTGGAGCATGAAAAACTGTCCAGATATACCAAGAACGATGTCGCAGTGCTGAGAGTGTGTGAGATGTTTATAAATGCACAAGACGGAGCTTCAGGACAGACAGCCACTGGGTGCCGGGAGCTCTGGAGGAGAGATCCGGGAGCAGAGCCGGAGCTTCAGGACAAATAACACCCACGAGTCACACCAGATTCTGCTCTGATCCGGAGCTATTTACTGGCGGGAGGAGTTTATGTTTGAAACTTTGAGCAGCAGCAACAGTGAGTGCTCTGTCTGTGTGCGTCGGTTAGCACGTTTAGCAGCGCAACAGCAGCAGTGATTGCTTAGTCCGTCTCTGTGGCTACTGGCTAGGCAGGCAAACAGGGTTTATATTGCTTTATATGTAGCTACATCATCATGCAGAAACCTATGTCAGGTCACATGGGGAGAGGTTTTTAAAAGGGCTTGGGAAAATGTCATTTTGACACTAAAACCTACATACTTTGACCACAATTTGAATTTTCGGATTTGGAACACTACTCGGAAGCTACAGAATGATATAAAAACCTCAAAAACTCAAAAAATAATATACCAGCCCTTTAAACATGCTGAGTTTAACAGATTCTCCGTCATTTACTTGTCATGGATGAGTATTGGCTCTTGAGCTGTGTCAAAACTTCAACAGTGATGCACTCTGCCAGGTTGTACAGCTGAAAGTCCTCCTTGTGTTACTCATACACCCTTTTCATCTGGGCAACAGCTCTTTCTGAATGGAAAACATTTGATGCCAGATTTTATAAAACAATGCAGTAACGGCTAAAGCATGTTTTTTGCCAAGTCTAAACAAGACATGTTGAAGTCAACATAGTTTGGCCACCAAAATTACTGTACTGATACAAGTTGAGACAGACTTTTCACCCAAGTTTCAAGTAAATGAGTTTCACACAATATTTGAAGGTGAAAAAAACGAAAAAGCAAATAAGTCAGTGGCCTGCACAGAGAATGAGCATTTTGGAGAAGCACAGACACACCCACACTCCTCATTTTGGACACTGAACAGGCTAAGTCAGTGTAGGAACAGAGCTTATCTCAGTCCGCGGGGACCTGCATAACATTCCTCAATGCTATTCAACTCCATTTAGCAAAACATGAGCGTGCAGGGGTCATTTTCTCTTCTGCTTTAAAGGTTACTGTAACCCTGACACAACTTTATGAAACTTTAAAAAAAGAAAAAGATTTTCATTACTTGGATTTATTGTTTACCTTCTTTAAAAAAAGTCAATATTCAAACGTTGCTCATATTTAATCACAGGCTGGAACATGAGGGGTGTTGATCTGACCACCAGTGCAAACGTGGATTTAATCATTTAAGTGCATCACTGTCCTAGCATATACTTACTGTATGTAGCCCTACCTTCCATTCATTTCTCAGCCATCAGCTATACATGCTAGCCAACCTACTTTTAACTTTTCCAGCTTTAGGATGCATTAGAATTTTAATGTAACCACAAGCCATTTTGGCACAGAAGTACCAGTTTTGATATCTAAATAGAAAGGAGCCCCTAGGCTTGCAGACATTCCTTTTCCCCTAACAAATCCCATTGTTGCTACCTAGATGAGCACTCCATGTGTTTGTAATTAACCTTAGTAACCAAATTTGAGGGATGGATACACAGGAGACTAGAAAACTGATTGTTCACAGACTGGTTAGTTGGAACGTTATTTCAGCTGCCCACAACAAAGAAAGAGTTTATTTTCAAGTGACGTTTCAAAGTCGCCATAATTGGTAAAACACACTAGTTCCATAATACACGAGTCGTGTGGTGCATCCGCAGAAAAAAAGGCTATTCAAATACAGGTCAAACCACAGGCACTTCAGCCTTAGGATGTGGCATGATGTCACTAGCATTGGGCCAGGAAACAATTTTGGAGTCTCCTCACACGTCATTTTCAAGCAAGAACAGTTTAATCATCTCACCATGCAGGAACAACTATAATGTAGAAAAAATAGCAATTACTCCCATCTGGGGTACGTCATGCACTGCTCTTGTGAGCAGCAATAATTACAGTTAATTCAGTCATTTCTTCTGTGAGCCACAGAGTTTTGAATCTCTCATTGTAGACAGGAACACCAGTCTCAACAGTGCACTTACTGTAGATGTTAACATTCTAAGTGTAAACAGTTTGCTTTAGTCAATTTGTTAGTTTATTTTTGTGTTTAAAATATTGTCAGTGGAAGGATGACATTCTGACCATGTGTTGTTACCTTGAAAAGGGTCTTGCTTCTCCACTTGGAAAGTGAATTCAAAATGCTCTTAAAAGATAAGTAGTGAGCTGCTCCCAAAGTGCATACTTTGGCATCTACATGCTCCTCTAAGTTAGCTAATTTATTTTAACAGGCTACAATTATTACTGATTATAAACTCAAATTGCAGGCTCAAAAAGCTAAAAATGGCTCGACTTTGAAATTATGCACCGCAATAACCATTTTGTCAGCGAATCAACTAATTAAAGATCTTCTCCAGACATGTAATAAGACATATAGATACTCTGCTTGGAACAATAATGTGTGTCTGATATGTTGTTTTCTGCAAAAAACTATAATTACCACTTTTAAATCCTTAAAATGACATCTACTCCTCCCTCATTAAAAATTCAAGAATCTATGAATATGCAAATATATTCATGACAGCACAGTAGTGCAGCGGCTTCTCCGGTTCCCAGTTATGGTGTAAAGAGTGTTAGGGACTTTTCTCTTAACATGGGTAAGTGTGCAGATAACACAACCAGTGCAACTAGGCCAAGAAGGTACAGCCCAACTGAACTTCTGAACATTATCAACAGCTTACCCACCTCACTTCCACCGAAGCTCAGAGTGGCACTCAGCTCAGACTGCAGCTCCTGAGGACACAATGCCCTGCGACAGCCGACTGGCGTAGCAGACTACAATGGCTCAGAGGCGAAGGGAAGCAGTGTGCACAGAAGCAGAAGAGGGGTTAGCGGGCCAGTCTGTTAGCCAAGCTAAAAATTAACGTGACCAGGCCAGCCATTCCGTCTCTCTTTCTGGTCAGCCTTCGCTCACTGAATAACAAAATAGATCTGATCCAACTGAGACTCAGCATTCATTGGGACTGTTGTGTTTTTCTCCTGATGGAAACTTGGCTAAACAGCAATGTGCTAGACTCGGCTTTTCAACTTGACGTGTTGTTACTCTTCCGTGCAGATCAGAACCAGCTGTCAGGGAAAACCCAAGGAGGTGGACTCTGTATATAATTATCTTTAAATATAAATGATTGGTTCCTTGGATTTGTGACGTAGGAAATCCTGCCTGACTGAATCCATGTTTTTGAGACTGTCCTGAGTATACTGCAGGTTCAAAGCGGAAATGCTCAGCCATGACGTTGACTGCTTATTTCACTCCTTGGAGGTGGTCTTTAAGAAATCACCTCTCTTCGTTGTTGATATAGTTGTGATGCAACCAAGAGTAAATCTTTTCTAGATAAAAGATCCAAGTTTGTCCAAGACCTTGAATAAACAGATTTTTTTTCTGTAATAGTCTCATTTTCTGGCAGCCCTTATTATCTTGTTAAGAAATAATTTATTGGTATGTTGAGATAAATATTCTACACTTAGTATGTTTAATGTGTCAACAACTACGAATGCCTACAATCCAGAATGTTTGAAAAAAAACACTCGGCAATTTGAACAACATAAACCCCGCCAGCTGTATCAATACAAGATTTAGCCAACATAGCTCCTGCCAAAGATCAACAGCTGCTCGATTCCCTCATTGATACAGTCATCATTTAAATCACTTTCTAGGAGAAATAATGGAATATTTGTACCAGAAACACAGTTCTGATGACTTCGCCAAAGTTCTGTTTTCAGTACTGCTTAAAAAGGAGACTTTATGTCATGGGAACAGTCATATTGATATAAGACTGTTTTTATCTGTTTAATCGTTAGAAGAAAATACCTCAGACATAGCTGACAAAAAAGAAAAAAAAACACAGACAACACAACACAAATTTGGCTGAAAAGGGGGCACAGAACCAACCTTGTGGTAATATAGTGACAATGTTCTAAGACGTGATTAGAGGTTTGGCCTGCCAACAGGGTTTGTTAGTTTGTTAGACTGGAATTACAGGCAATCAAGAGCACCATTATACAGTATATAAGGCATGGACAACCTTAGGTGGAGTTTCCTTTTCTTCTCAATAAAATGCTGCCTGCTGACACGTCAGTGATGTCTGAGAAATGTCTTATTCTAAAGACGCCTATTCCATGGAACAGTGGAGCGGACTAGATCATACTGAGTAATGTTGTTTGTCCCGGCCTCAGGCATTCATTACAGCATATTTCCCGGTAACTGTCAGGAATACAAGTGGTTCTCAAGTAAATAATGTCTGCATATTTCTGTAAAATATATTTGGAAATATATTTGGAATAAGACAGCAGTTTACCCCATTTGAGATCTCCTTTAGATCTCTTTAGCTTCTACAGTTTTCAGATACTAGCATTTTCTTGTTCAAACTGAATAGTTTACTGAGCAGCTGGGCAGAATACAATAAAAAAACTGGAGAAACATTCTTATTTTTATTACCTGATGGAAATTAATAGTAGGGGTGGTCTGCTGACACTTGTGAGTTTCACTTATTGGGATACCAATACTGTAAAATGGCCGTAAAAGCAAGTCAAGTGATCTAATCAAATTCTTTAAGCTACATTATTTGAGTGAAGGTTTATGTGCCGTGGCTTAGGCACACCACAAGAACTCCACATTAAATCCAATAGATACTCTGTCAGAACTGATGCTCACACAGTCAGTTAAAAATAAGTGAGAGGCTTCTTTCAGACAGCCAAACAGCTGGGGTCTGTGCTGCCCAAATTTTGTAACTTTCCAAAACTGACAAACCAACAGCCACATCTGCTGTCTACAGCGATCGGCCAGGTGCACATTGGTGTGAAATGTGCAGAGCTCCAAGTTCTCTCTACATTCCTATTTCTTTCCCTGTTCCTGCTCACAGCTGAATCACATCAATTGCCTCAGTTCTACAAGCTTTGTGCTCTCAGAGAGGAGTTAGAGGAGAGCTAACAGAAACATTCTCCCTACATCTGTACTCGCACAGCTGGCATTCAACAACAAAGACATTCTAGCCATGGTTTACAATCATTCATTGAATCAATACTTACCACCTTGGTACAATAACCTTAGCACTAAACTCAAAATCACTCTCCCACATCACCAGTCAGCCCAGTAAAATAATTGGATCAACCTAAACACCATTATCTGAGCTTTACACCTGGTCAATAACAAGGAAAGCCACCCTCATTACACAGGACTCCTCTCACCCCGTCCACCACTTCTTCAAGCTACTGCCATCAGGCCGTCGCTATAAGGTTCCACTTGCGAAGAGGAACACCTTTAAAATGGCCTTCATCCCCAAAGCCATTTCCACCCTAAATAAATCACACAAGGCACATACAGATATCTTCACACCTAAATTGTCTTTTTAACTGTATTGATGTTAGCAATGTATTATTACGTTTGTCTACCTTTGTCTTTGATTGAACCACTGTTACTATGTGACAGACAGTAGAATTTCTTGAATCTGAACAAAAGCCGAGAAATATGGATACGTGTATGCTATCTGTAAATGCAATATTTTTCCTTACTAACCGCTATTTCTGCTTTGTAATACTGTCACTATGACGACCAGCCTGTTGTCCCACCTAAAAGAAAAAACAGTTCAAAAAAGTATGTACCACTTGCTCTTTTTGACCTGATGGACGACATGTCATTCAACCTTGTTAAAGGATATGTGAGCCTTTGGCCTGATTGTCATGCCCTAAAGGAATCATACCAAGTCATCACTTGTTTGCGTTACTTTTTACTGTGTATTCTGAGAAAGTGAAAACTGTTTGACTGCAAACTCAGGGGGAAAAAATGACTCATGAAGTTCATATTCCACATAGTTAACACATTGTATAATAGGTGTGGTGCACTAGTGGTTCTGAAGTTATGACACTCACAGTCTCCAAAGTGACAGATAAATGGTGGAGTTTATAACCCTAGACAATACTATTTGATTCACGGTGATCATAAAATTCTTTGAGACTATTTGGTTTTGGCTAGTGAATCAAAATATCCTAGTAAGGTGTTTTCCGAAACATCTGTGCATGATGTTCCTTTGGCAATGCAAATCTATTTACAGAAATCAAATCTATTTATCTTGAAATGCCTCCACTGAACAAAAAGGAAGTGTTTCTGCCTTTCAGTCAACCATCGTAGCAAGGTGGCACAGTGCAAGGAGCGTATAATATACTTAAAACTGTCTCTGTAAATATGGAACCTGGGTAGAATAAATAAAATTAAACACAACCCAATTAAAATACTTTAATATAATCACATGTTAAGGCCATTAAATGAAATGTTTATTGCATTAAGTTTGCCACAATTGTCCACCACAGCGCTTTTTCCTTATATGATCCTTCCAAGGTTTACTAATAGGGGCTTTCAAGCAGACATTTTCACTCTTGTAAATTTTAATATGGCTACTGTGCGGAAGACACCCATTTAGTCCAATCTAAAGGACAAAATGAGCCTGTGGAGACTGAGGGCAGCTGTTGTGCACTGATAGCATACTACTTCCCCCCCGTTAAAATGCATCATTAGACAAGTACCAGATTTCCAGACTTAACTTAAACATGAGCCCACAGTATTTAAGACACCAACACAGGCACACTCAAAACCATATGTATCCACTTATGTTGTTGTCTGCAGGTTTTTACAGGGTGCCCTTTGACTGTGACAAGAGCTGTGTTTTACTGAAATGATTTTAGGGCAATTAAGAGCAATTTAGCAACAGCAACGTGTCAACAGGGAAAGGATTTTCAAACAAGTCAATAAAGATGAGGGTACTTATGCCCATACAGTACATGCATAGTATAGCTTGCTCCAATAGTTGAACACTCAACTGTAGGAGCAGGTTGTATTTGGCTCTGAGCCTTCAATTATAACAGTTTTACAACTGCTTCTCTGTTTTACATAATTGCTTGTTTGCTATTCAATTCAAATACTAATGGTTTTCTTGTGCATTCAGATTTATGGCAAAACATGGAAAATAGCCATGATTGTTTTGTGCGTTCTTTTTTTGAGATAATTTGATACAGATATGGATTCAATTCAAGTAATGCCGAGTCCCAAAAAAGGGTAAACAAGTGAAACCATCAAACACTCGTCTCCAATTGGTTAGTTATTTCTTGCGCTGACACTTTACAGCATGACATCTGTAAATAGACAACCCGAACAGCGCGCAGCCAAACAACATGAGACAAACACAGGGTTGTGAGAAACCGCAGACGGTTCTTTTGTGTCGAGCACAATTAAGTAATTTTACGCTTCAACATAGGCTACTGTATGCTGCAATACACATTGGCTATTCGGATTGGCATACACGCAGCCACAGGCATGCAACCTGCACCTCCTGATAACATCATGCAGCCGGTAAATTACATCTTACATCATACATACCAGACCAGCTGCACAACTAGCGTGACAGTTCTTAAAATACAGAAAATATGAGACTAAATAGTTTGATCAATAAAAGAAAAACAATCAAATATGCGGTAAAAGAAAGTACATGGGGCTCTTTTTGAGTTCGGGGCGACTCACGGAGAACAATAGGGGGAGGGGGGGTGGGGGTAGTTTTTATCGTTACTTACCTTTAGGAATAGGCGCGGGGGCTTGAGGTGTGTCAGTAGCGTAGACAGAATATGCAAACTTCACCCAGCATGAAAACACAAAACAAAACTTGAGGTACTCCATTGCTGTTGTAGTGCGTGTTCCCGGACAGAGTGCGGGGGGACTGGCTGGACTGTAACCTCACAGTCCGACAGCAGTGGTCAGAATCAGCCCTGGAGGGTCTTTTACTCTGCGCTCTCGCGATAATAAACTTTCATAAAGAAATAAAAAAAAAAAAAAAATCATCCAATGAACATCAAGTTTTCTGGACGAGCAGTTGTTGAGACAGCGCTTGTTGCTCCAGGGTATATAAGTACTGCAATTCAGGGAAATTAGAGCGCAACAGGCGTGGTTCCTTAATTGTAACTGCAGCTTCTTGGGTTCCCGGTGAAGAAACAGATCATAAACAGAGGCGGTGGAAGAGGAGGAAAGATAACGGTATTCACCCCTGACACAGGTTCGTCCTGCGCGAAAATGTGACTGAGCACAGCAGTATTTGAATGTACCCCCCCTCCATCTCCCTTGCCCCCCCCCCCCCCCCCCCCCCCCCCGGCTGTTAAATATCCCTCCCCGGTCCCCTCCCCCTGCGCACCCAGCGCCTGTCTGAGCAACACTGCTCCCCTTCTACACCCTGCTCATAAGAGACTTTTCATTCAGGCTCATTAGCGCAAACCATGGAATAACACTGCAAACTCATACAATATGAGCCTTTATTCAATACTGAAATTATAGAGATTTTTTTTATTCATCATTCTCTCTTTTTTCAAACTACATTGACTATCCAACACAAGCAACTTGTCCCTGTTTTTAACAGCATTGAAAATGCCCCTAACAGTGAAAGAAATATTCAGATCCTTTACTTAAGTTGAAGTAGAAATCTACAATGTAAAATACTCAGTTACAGTGAGGCTCAAGGATCAAAAATACTCCGTCAGGTCTAAAAAAAAATGCATCATGTTTTTTTTTTTTAAGATGATCATATTTTGTGTTTAAAAAATTTAATCTACAAAATAACCATATATTTCAGATACATGTAGCAGTGTAACATTTCCCTGTGAAAGTTTAGCATTATAAAAGACTACCAGTAAAAAAAACTACCAGTAAAAACAACTCACATGAGAAGCTGGAACCAGAGAATTTTATGTGTTGTTGCTTTAAATAAACTTAAATGATCAATAAATCAATGATCAAAACTGTTCCTGATTATTTTTTTCTCTATCAACCAATCACTTCAGCTCTACTGTCCGTCATTACTCTATACAGCACATAGGCTAACCCCTCTGACCTCATATAGGCAATGACAGTATATGAAAGTCAACTGATGCTGCAGATGTTCGAGCTGCTCATACTTCCCAGCAACAGTGTGCACGCACAAGGGAAAACTGAAGAGGAAAGCAGAAAGTCAGCCATTATATCCTGTTTTAATCCACCATCGGATCGTGTCTGTGTCTCCCGGTGACTCAGCTGACCTTGAAGCCAATGCTCTGTCTCACTTGTGTCTCTTATTCCTTATTAGGAGTAGTAGACTTGCCCCCCCCCCGGCACCAACCATTCCTGTCTGGCAAACAGCTTGTATGGCAGTTGTGATGACTGCCAGTGTGCAGATTGTTTTACTTACTGACATCACTAGGCTCCGTCTCTGAATGCAGAGAGTGTAGGAGCCAAACTTTTTTTTTTATGAGTTAAATTACTTCTTTCCAGTAGGGCCCTGATAAACCTAGAAAATGTAGAGCCTTGCCAGAAAACCCAACATACATAGAGTACTTGACTTGGACTTTAGCTATCCCTTTTACCGTAATTCGGCATGAAGCTGACACTATAGTGAGCACTGGGCAGACATATTCATGGAAATTAGTGAGTCATGACAAAATTACCGCTTTGAATCTTGCCGTCTGCTGTTTCTCCGATAGAAACACATTAAAAACATAATCCTACCTACTGTGTGAATAGGAAAAACATGAACCTAGTTAAAATAAACATGGCTTAGCAGATTAGCAGAGGTATCAGTCCTGTTAGTTGCAATCAAAATTAGCCTTAAAAATATGCAATTAAATGGCTCAGTGACAAATATTTAAGAGGGATCTTTACCCTATGGTTTAGTGAGGGAACTCTCTGCAGCTGGAAAATATAAGGGCTTGTGGTATAGAACTTCATGCTGTATCTTGGCAGCATGTGATAGGGAATACGCTTTCTTGCTTCAAATCACTGGCTCAAGTCTGAACACCCACCAAACATTTGGAAAAGCCAGTGAAACGTCCTCTGGATTTCATTACCCCTTGGCAAAATTTCCAGAGGTTATATGAATGATTTAATATCCCAAAAGAGTCTATACTTGAAGTTGTGAGATACTGTAGAGCTTTCATGAGGCCATCCACATGTCTTTTACCTTCCTAAGGCACTACTTGCAGAAGTGTGACACGTTTTATGTGAACACGGTGGTGGCAGTAGTGCTCATGGCAAGTTTAAACTTGGTACACACGTGGTGTGGGTGAGAAAATTACATTTAATTACACAAAAATTGGCAGATACGGAATACAGAAGCTGGGAGACTGCTGTGGTAAGTAGGGTGAGGATGGAGTGGAAATCCAGGAGCTCACCAGAACAACAAGGCACACCTGCACGCAATTATCCCCACTCTATATGTGCTTGAGTATCAGAGGATGCTTAAAGACTTTGGACTGCAGTACACATGGACGCACAGCTAAATACAGCTCTTTATCAACCTGAAAATAGAGCACAGACTGTTATGAACCTTACTGCAGCACAGGTGGCGTGTTCTTGAGCCTGCTTTTTAGTTTTGGCTTATTTCAATGCCAAATAAAACACACAAGCCTCCAGCCTCTACTGTCCTTGCATTAGTAAAAGACTAAACAGTGTTACAGCTTCCTTATGACAGCAGATCATCCCCTATTTTTTTTAACTGCAGTGGAGACAAAGAGTTTATAGGCACTGTTTAAATTTAATTAAGCTGGAAGAAGAAACAGATGATTCACTGGGGATGCTGTTAAGAAGATGCCCAGTATTGAACTTAAAGCTAAAAATCCCTTTGAGGAATAAGAAAGCTCAATGAGAAAAGGGACACAAGGGAAAGTAAAGCTGCAATTGTTTCTGTATCTCTTCACTGATGACTTGCTTTAGGCAATGTCTAAGCCAAAGTCACGTTACTGTCAGTGGTTAGGACACACCTTGGATTTCTTTCTACTTTCTTCTCTATTTTTGATGTAACCCTCTGTTGGTGGTACAACCTAATGGTTTTCTAATTGCACTGCTGAGTCACATATCCTAGACACTTAGTCCCCTAAACCTTGCTTGAGAACCCACAATTGCACCATGATTGTAAGAGAATGGTTTTTATTTTTATTTCAAATGCTTTGATCACTCCACAGAAAGTTTAATTACTAGTCCAGATCAATGGAGAGGGCAGCACTCCATTCCCTCACTCAGAGCGTCTTCCCTGAGAAATCATCTCCACGTCATCCCTGGCCCAGTTCTGTCTACGTTGGTCCCACTTATGAGGCCACAGGGTATCCATTGGCTCAGGATGTGGTCTAGAGGCTGCTGGGAGGGGGGCAAGTTAAGGGGTTTCATCAAAACTGCATTTAAGACCAAATAACTTTAACAAGCACAGCAAATACACTGTTATTCTCAAATATTTTTTATTGAGCCAGCAGTATATTGTTGTGTCAAAGCTCATTTCCATTTAAATGAAAGAATTATAAAATTATATTTACGTGTTTTCACAGATATAAAACAGATGATAAAAAAGATATAAGCTTGTATTTTGAGATTTGGAATGACATAAAAAACAAATTAAAAAGAGAAAGGAGACATTTTAAAATAAATCTAAGAGTAAGAACATAATTCAAATAAGGCAGTCTAGGAACATTAATTCCCTACCTTTATCTTTCCCCGTAGTCTTCCTTATCTTCCCAAACCTCTCTTGTTTCCCTGTCCTCTGCCCTTCTCTTACTTGTTTTCTCATTAAATAAAATATGAAACAGTGTATAAGTATAGGTTACGGCTTAGAGGTTGCCAAATGGTATTCAATTGTAGGCGTCTGCCCTTTAAGACATATTTTATCCTTTCCAAATGTAGTGCACTGGTTAGATCATGTAACCATATTTTGGAGGTAGAAACCATTGTTTCTTTCCATGATATACATAGTTGTTTTTTTTTGCTGTGATGAGGCAGTAAGAAAGGAATTGTTGGACTGTGGTTTGTCATCTGCTTCAGATATACCAAGAATAATCAATAAAGGTTCTGGATCTAAGGAAGTATTGATAATTTCTGGGATGTTGTTGAAGATATCAGTCCAAAAAGATGTAACTTTGGGGCATAATACAACACTATGAGAAAGAGTTGCCTCTGACGAATTACATTTATCACACATGGTGATATGTTTGGATATATGCTGTGTATTTTTGCCTTGGAGTAAAGAAGTCTATGTAATATTTTACATTGTATAAGACAGTGTCTGGCTGTCTGTTATTTGAGCATTTTGTGTAGGTGATGGAGACTTTCTTCCCATATGTTATCTGGTATTTGCATACCAATTTTTTTTTTCCCAGCTGGCCTTACTATTACTTAATACTTTCAGAAGATGGAGAGGTTATTGATTGTAGGGTGTCATATAGGTAAGTGATGAAATTATCTCGAATTTGGTGTGGTTTTAAGACAACTGTCTATTGTCGATTGTCTTTCAATTTCACATCCTATTAAATATGTTCGTATGTAATCTCCAATTTGTAAATATCTGAAAATAGTTGTTGTTTGGGAGATTACATTTCCTTTGTAGTTGTGTGAAGGTGGAAAATGCATCTCAATATATGGAGCAAGTCCACTTTTAATGTCACCCCAGAGTCTGGCCACAAAAGGGGAAAGAGGATAGACATTAATTAATTCACTTGGGCCGTCTTTCATCTATTGCTTCAGACAGCAAGTCTGAGTTTACTGTTAAGACTTGAGAGCAGCAAAATATTTTATGATGAATGAATGCAAAACTGAAGATGTTTGCAATTTCCGAACCTGCGCTATAAATTTGAATTTCTAGACTGGAGATAGATTGGGGTTTTTGGGCAGTGCTCCTTGAAAATTATACATGATGATCTTTTTTGCTGGCCTTTCATTTGAATGTCATCATTAGGCGGCCTTGTTAAAACCACAAAGCTGCAAAAACGTACCAGAAGTAGGTTGAGAAGAAGAGGATTCAGCTCTGTATTACTCCTGTCCTTCCAGTGCCTCCCTGTCTCCTTAAAGATAAGTTTATATACCACTTATTTGCTTTGCCAAAAAGAGTTTGGAGGAAACTAAATCATTGCCTGGATTCCATTCTGTGTTGATTTTTCCAATACAGGAAGGGTGACTTCATCATATTGCCCATAGGGAGGCGGACTAGGTGGGTGGTTAGATGTACCAAGCTCGGAACTTCAACACGGTAAACTGCGATCCAGGTCCTGTGTTCCACATGTTGTTAGGAATACACTTCTGAAACACTTGGAAAAGGTTGGATATTTTTCCAATCTTGGTTAAATATTGCAAAAAGTCAACCAAGTGCCTGGAGTTTCCTAAACCCGACCATAAAACCATTAAAAAATATATGCTTCAGTTGCCAGAAGAAGGTAGGGAAAAAGTGAACAGTTTGCGGATATTTTCTATATAATGTCTTAATTATCTTGATAAAAACATAATCCAGGCAGCATTGCATTTCCTACAAAATGTATTTGCTAATGCAAATCAGTTGTGGATTAACATCACTTTTAGGAGATAGCGTTGTTTTCTTAAAATATTCTGTTTCATTCTCAGGATTGCCAGAGTGAGAGTAAATAACCATCCCCCATTTTATATTTTACATCTGCTGTCTTTCCCTTTGTCTTGTGTTTATGTGATGTTTTCCTAGGCTTCGTTTGAACAGATGTTACTTCAGCCATTTGTTTATCACCGTGGATTTAAAACACAGATACCACAAATTCCAGTTACTGTATGCTATCTGCAGGGAGCCACCCCAGCGGTGAACAAACGGCACTTCATTTTATTCTCAGTGCACGTCAGGGTCCAAAACTAATCGGAGGAGTCTATTTTATGTTCCATTTTTGGTGAGAAGAGAGAGTTTAAACATACTTTCCAGACTTTGGTTTCACTGATTTGTTATCGTAACCCAAACAGGATACTTACGGGAAACACTCCCAATCAGTTGTTAAAATGTCATTTTTAAGGTCATTTAAAGGTCTTTCAACAATATCCAAAATGTGTGCAATACTTAACCGAGCCGATCAGTGAAACATAAGAGGCTAAGCCCACAGCTCTCGAAAGTGAAGTGTCAGTGGTGTAAACACACTACAATTCATGGCTGGCTAATCACCCAAACTGATATGTCTGCTTCAGTCACAGGGCAAGACATGTTAAAGTTGTTGTTTGTATGTGTCATCTCACCCCTAGACTTCAAACTCACTTGTGTAACCAACTTTTTACAACTTTTTCAACTTTTTTTAATTTTTAAACGTGTGTAACACAAAATTGTTACACAGTTCAGGGACTTTGTTTTAAATTTTCTTTTGTTTTTAATTATAAGCAGACTGGGATGTTGTACAAATGTTCTCTTACAGAGTATGCCAAGAGAGGGTGATTTTTTTAAGGAAGTCTCCACAGTCTATTCAAAAAAAATTTGGAGAAAACACTGAAGAGTCAAACATTAATCTTTGCTGACCACAGCTGTTTCTGTACTGACTCTTAGTTGGACGAGTTCACGGTGAACTTGATTAAAATGTCAGACTACAGAAACCAGATAAATGATGGTCAAGATACAGAGGAAACAAGGGGAAATGTAGCTATAAGGTCGTTTTACATGTTACAGATAGTGAATAGTAAGGCAGCACAAAACCAAAAATTTGCTTTCTTGGCCTGTTTTTAATTTGTAACATTGAAAGATTGACCATTTCTTATTATTTTTGCTATTTTCTCATGAACTTCTGCAGTTATTTGTATGAAAAGCAGGCATTATTTTCTATCATTATTTTAAGTTTATTTTGATGCTTGTAGACCTGAACCCAGTTGCAGATTAAACATTTCTAAACACTTTCTGAAACCACTCAAGAGCACATACCTCTGGCAATGTCGCACAATGCTGACACATTACATTTTTTGTATCTAAATTTAAACTCCTTTTTTTTTATGCATGTGGTGTCACAGAGAGCAACTCCTCTATTCTCATGAGGATATTGTTATCTTGAGGGCAAAACTTACATTTATCACAAAATGAGAAACTGTTGGTTTAGTCCACAGCCATGTAAGCGGCTCAGTGAGGCTGTACTTAGTTAAATGCTAATGTCAGCATGCTAACATGCTCACAGTGACAATGCTAGCATACTGATTTAAAGCAAGTATAATGTTTACCATGTTCATCATCTCAGTTTATCATGTTAGCATGCTAACCATTTCAGTAGGCACAGCTGAGGCTGTGGGGGAAATGTTTGTGTTCACTGGGTCATTCTCTGGTCATTTTCTATCCTGGGAGCAGTAGGTCATGACCTGTCTATTTCAAGAGTGGTTCATCTCTCTGTCTTTCTGAGGTTGGCTGGGGTAAGCAGCTGTCTTGATAAGGCTGGCTGTATCCTATAGTAACCAAGGTCAGGTGGAGATATGCTGTGCTTTGTGCAAATGGTCAGACTGGTGTCCTCTTAGAATTAATAGCAAGTGACCTGTGTACTGACTATGTGACTTCAGTTAACTTTTAACAACATAGTTTCTTGTTTATAGTTCAGTAACCAATAGAGGCACAGATGTGTGAAGAATAACCTTATTTGGAGGTAGTAAGGGAAAAGATTTGGTGAAGGGTTTAAAATACTCTTGTCTGTGGAAGTTGACCACAGAATTCAGTGGCATTGCACAGTGTTTTCACTTGTATTGTAACTCTGTTCTTGATCGAGCTTCAGTAAATGTTCATGCGTAAGACATCCTGGTTTCCTGACAAGTTCTTCACTTTGGGTTAACTAGCTCTCCATCACAAATCTTTCACAACTAATTAGTTTAGTCATAAAATACTGGACAAATTGAAATTTTGACCTGATGATGGCACCAAATGGGAAGTGAATGATATCACCAAAGTTTTTATAAGTTTTCCTGAGGGGGGCATGAACGTGGCAATCCATCCAGTGGTTGTCAAAACATTTCAACCACAAATGTAAACCTCACAGGAGCACCAGAGAAAAAGTTGGGGTCACCAAACTCATGAGGATACATCGTCTGGGAACCATGAATATCTGTACATAATTTTGTGCAAATCCATTGGGTAGATAGATTAGATTGTAGGTAGATACTGAATAAATGCACATTTTCACCTGCTGCTGGTGCTTAAGTAAAGTCAGGTTGATCATCAAAGTCATTAGGATTCATCTTCTGTGCACCATGATTATGTGGTAATCCATATTTCAGTCTGTACCAAAGTGGTAGATTGACCAACCAACTTAAAGACCAACCGAGAAATAAAAAAAAAAATCTCATGATGACATGAAAATTGAATGAAATATCATCCCTACACACGTCCTCTCTGGCCCTCAATGTACACGCCTCCACAGTTCACGTTGTTTTCCAACCACAGCCTAATTAAGTATAGCCCTCAGAGCAGTGTTGCAACATATATTCCATGAACTCAGAAAATCATGTTAAGCAATGTTTAAAAAGTATCAGTATTACACAGATGGCTAAAATCAAATTTGAATCACAGTACTTCAAAGACGTCTGAGATAGCACAGTACATCAAAGTGGCCGCATATATTTACTCAGATGTTTTTAAATGTTAGATGATAATTCCAAAATGGTGAGTATCATCTTCCATCAATCAAACATCATAATGAAGACATGTATGTGTGTGTACTATTATTTCATAAACCTTATAAGTTGTGTAAAGATCTGTATAAGCAGTTACCTAACTGCACCAGAGACAGGAAGGATGTAAGCACAACCCTCTGCTCCGGTCTTGCTCTTTACTCGGCTCCAAAGTCGCTCTTTTCATTGATGTGTGATTAAAAAAGGCTTAAAAAGGCAGTTTTAAATGAGATTTTTTTAGGTTACCTCCAAGGTTAACAGCTTCAGGTTAATGGCTTACTTGAAAAAAGGAGAAAAACGTTCTCATTTCCTTTTTTATGTTTCCCTTCACAAGGACATCTGTGCATGATGTAATCAGTCCAATCAACTACTCTGCAAGCCAGATTTTTTGCACCAAAGAAAATAACACTCAGATTTCTGAAGAAAATTGCATAAATGATTCACCGGGAACTGCTGTGTTTAAATCATACTAATGTTAATGGTTTTAATGCTAGATGGATTTAGAGATTAGATAAAACAAAAGTCAGAAGAACTGCACGCAGCACAATATTATTTTTTTTATTGAAGTGTTTCCATGGACTATTTGCACAATTGAAGCTCAGCTCACAGAGTTAGTTTGCATTCATTGGATGATTAAATGATTTATTAATTCACAGTATTAGTGCAAAAGTAGAAGAATAAGTATTTTAACAGTTTTTTTTAAATATAGGACTGTCTGGGAATGGCTAGATTCCCTTTGTTCCACATTCTGATGTAACTTTTTGGCTTTTAAACACAATCAAAGAGCCTTTGGAGGATGTAGCACCAGCATCTTATACTATTAACACATTCTACCAATACCACATGCCAAAAGATCCGCCTAATCTTAATTGAAAGAATGTCAGATTTATTTAAATTGAGTACTTTCTCAACGATTTAAGCCATGAAAACAGAATATACTGCCAAAAAAGCATCCATCTTAAGTCCTTGTTCATATCTTTAGTCTTAAAATCAAGTTAAGACAAATCCACTTATGGTAGGCTAATTCTACAAACAAGAGTAAAACAAGAAAATTAAAGATTTCACTGAAAAAAATTGTTCTTCCAACTGGCCATTTATAACATTTTTTTATTTATATAAAAATAAACATTTTTAAGACTGAATATCTGTTGAAAAAAGACTTAAGATGGACGTTTTTTGTTTTCTCATTTTCCCATTTTCTGTACCTTAACCACATACTGCATACATGGGAAGAAAAACACTTTTTGTCATGGTGTTACAAAAAAACCTCCTAATAACCCTAATGTTGATGTAGCACATTATGTCTTTGCTACAATATTTTTTTAATTTAGAGTACACCATCCATGATCAGACTGATGGCCATACTCATTAAATCATATTGAATTTTACATTGAAGCTTGGTGCACTGCAGGATAGGGAATTAATGTTTCATCTAACTTGCGTATTTTCAACATGTACAGCCGTAACACCATGTGTAATGTAACAGTGAAAAAGATCAAAATTCAAGTTGATATACCAGGACATGTATGCAAAATATGGATATTTAGAAGAAAACATGTTCTAATGTACAAAACCTCCAAAAAATTGATCTATCAGCATATTCATAGTATCAGTTGCAGGTGTGTAATTCCTGGGGCCAGCAGTAGCTAACACTATATTACAATAGCATGCATTTCAACCTGAGTTTGTCCAAAAATATACAACATCATCAGACACTTATATCTCAATAAAAACCTATGGCATAAACAGGTATTGAGCTTGTTCATTTGGGCTGTGTTGGGTTATTCTTAAATGAAAAGCTAGCCCCCTCTTGTGGACAAGACTGGGACAGTAGATCAAGCTTTAACCTTATCCACTCCCAAATAAAAAACCTCTCTACAGAGATGAAAATGCATAATTATTATGGCATAGAAAATATTACTTTGTATCCTATGATATTTATGTTTCATTTAAAACCAACACAAGTACACTCATAGCAAACAAACACACGCACAAAGCAGTGCCCACACACACATTGCTCTACGTTGACAAATTGTTAAACAGACTGAAATATAAATCAATAAATAGGGGCTTTGAATATCTGAACTATAAACTACTACATTACATGAGTCCTTCAGTTATCACACAATATAGCTGCAAGCATAGTGTTCTACTTAAATTAACATCTTCATTATCAATATCACCAAATTACACAAGTGCTATTTTTTGGTTAACACTTGCTTTCAAATCATCGTGACACCCCTCTTTCAGCACTTGCCTGTAATTGTGTTCCCTTTTCATTTACTTGCACATCGAAGTCATCCCTCTATTCAAGTTCTCTTTAGTAGTAACTGAGGCTTCTGGGCCCAGATGGGCTCCAGCAATGAAACGTAAACACAAATGAAAAAGTTCCCTAAAAACACTGCACTGTGTTCTCACAGCCTTGACCAGTATTCAGTGACGTGTTCTAACAACCAACCTGAGCAGCTAAGATTTAAAACAAACCTTCTATTTCATTGTTCATGCAAAATTATAACATTTAGGTACATTTTGGTACTTTCTTTAAACTATCCATTTGAAGGTTGTTCTCGTAGTAGGACATTTGGGACTGATCATCATGGCTTTGTGGCCTTGTTCTTCCAGGAATGTTATATGCTTACATGGAAATCCTGTTTGGCTCCTAGTTAGTGGTCTCAAAGAACATGAAATCCTGTGAAAAAAAAAGAATTAATAGAAAAGCAAAAACATTAAATTGACATTGATCTAATGCCTAATTGCACTAAAAAAATGTCAGCCAAGGTGTTTCACTGCCAAATTGACTGTGAAAACTGCGCTGACATTTTAGCATTTTAGCAAATGTGACTGGTACTACTACAGCTCTGACAAGCTGTTTTGCATTTGTCATGATTGGGGTGGTTTCAGGTCACATTTCCCACAAAATGTTGGCTAAGTGGTACATTAAGTGGTAGGTACATGGTTTTTACGACTCCCAGCAAGGAGGTCATATAAGGCTACTGCATCTGTAATAGCCACATTCTGGTGGCAGAATGTACAGGAAAGTAACTTTACAAGTAAACATGTTACTTTTACTTTCAACAATTAAAGACACATAAAATGTTTCACTTACAATGAGAAAACATGCGCCGATCATAACAGCCTTCATTCTCACGTCCAGATCCATGGGAAACTGGATCCCGAAGTTGTCTGAATCTGTGAATGCTTCCCGAAGAAGTCCCGTCCACTGTTTACTGATTTTCCCAATCTTACTGACTTCATCCATTGTCAAAATCTGGAAAAACAGTCACCAACGAGAAAAATTGCTGACATGTGTTGCATTAGGATACAGATCAATCCGTAGACTTGTTTAGTTTTATTGGAGGGAGACCATGGAAGAATTCATCTCATCCAATTCCAGCTTTTTGCCCACTGCCACACTAACTTCAGTTTTGTAACCCCAGTAATTACTTCAAAGCCAGCAAGGGAGGGACCGGGATGGTAATATCATGCTTCAGTTACCCCTCCTCTGGGTCTGGTAAAAGGTCTGTATCACTGACCCAAATCCCTTTCACAGCTCAATCTAATAAAACCAGCTGAGCCATGGAACAATAGCCACACTATACCACACAAGAGCATGCCCTGTGCCATGGTTTCATCCAGGCCTTGGCCCGCTCTGATTGGAAACATATTCCCTGCTTCAGAGCACGAGGTGGATCCCTTACAAAAAAATGTCCGGAGGGTAAGAATGGATAATGTTTTCACAAATTTAAGGGATTTCTGTGTTTAGATCATAAACCCACCTCAAAGTCAACATCTGGAAGGCAGCTCCATCCACAGAAGGGCCCATGGATCTTCAGTACAGGCTCGTTGTGTTCGTTCGCAACGATGAATTTAGGGGAGAACGGGTGCCACTGTTGTATAATGTACCCTACTGTGTTACCTGGGGGAGCCTGCACCTCCAGCTGAGTGAGAGATTGTTGGAGAACAGAGTGTGATTTGTAGTCATATCCTCAGGAGAAAATGTTTTAGAGGGACACGTAGAACTAGAGGATGTGAAGTGTAAACACTATGTTGTGGTGGAAAAAAACAACCTTGAAGACTGTTATTTCATAGACACAAAGTCTCTCAGAGAGGTTCACTCACCTCTTGTAGACAACAAGGGAAGAAGCAGGACATGCACTTAAGTGGCCTGGTGACGGTGATGACTTCCTGTCCAAAATTGTCGAGGACGTGGATGGTGAAGGAGCGCATGGGGCCACAACACTGTCGACTCAGACAGTCATTCTCCTCTACAGCGTAGAACACATTCTGACCCATGACGTTACGTACTTCATACTTGTTGTTGCTCTCGAAACCCACAAGAGCTGTTTGGATGAACAATACGTGACAAGCTGTTATTACTAAACCTGCACTGAACAGAGCTAGCAGCAAAATTGTTGGCATGTTTACATACTGTACTGTACCTTCAACAAGCTCAACTTTCTGTTTGATGAGTAGCTGGTCCACCTAGAAAACAAACCCAGATAGGGAATTTGTAATTTTGCTTTCCTTTTCCCCACAAATTCTGCAGTTCAGTGAGTGAGAGTAGGTGTTTTGAAAAACTGTTGGCATCAACATACTCCCATTGTGTAGCTGGCCACTAAAACCGCATTCTAGTGTGGGCTGCTGAGCTAGCTTAAAATAGAGTAGTTATACACATGCAGTAGAGGCACTTCTTTTTCAGTGGACCTATATATTCTATTTTGGTGGACATACAGTACTGTGGAAAGGTTTTAGGCACTTGAGATGTTTAGATTCTTATCCATAATGCATCACCATCAGGGAGGGGTCTAACCATTCCCAAATTTATTCTGCAGCATGACCACAACCCCAAGCATACAGCCAGAGTCATAAAGTACTATCTTCAGCAACAAGGAGAACAAGGAGTCCTGCAGCAGATGGTTTGGCTCCCACAAAGCCCTGATCTCAACCTTATGGAGTTAGTCTGGGATTACATGAAAAGACAGAAGCAACTGAAGCAGCCTAAATCCACAACTTCTCCATGCTTGGAACAACCTGCCTGCCAAGTGCTTTGAAAAACTGTTCTGAGAACTGTACTGAGGAGAATTGACACTATTTTAAAGGCAAAGCGTGCTCACATGAAATACTGATTTGATATAGATTTCTTCTGTTTACTGAACTTTGCATTAAGTTAATTGATAAATAAAACTGCATCCTCAATTTACTTTTCATGCCCAAAACTTTTGCACAGCACTGTAGTAACACAGCACCACTGGTGTTTATGCTGTACATGGACCAACAGAGAAATTTGTGTGCGCAGTACAGTTTCTTGGATCTCAGTCTGCAGAAGTGAAGGCTGGTAGATTGACAACAGCAGTATCAACTAATCAGCAGCTTCTTTGCCAATAGACCCTTTTCACAGCAGACATTTTGACTTGTCATAGCAGGAGAAGCACAAGTGTAGCTGATAACATTAACAATGGCTCTGTTATATTCAAGTGTCCCACTAAGCCCTGACAGTGAGATATCATGCACAATACCAGGACCCTGAAACTGAAACAGCTAAATGGAATTTTTACACTTGTGCTTTTGTCAAAATGTCACATCATTGTAGCATCAGTGCACTGTGATATCTGTTCATTTTCACATGTAGGGTGTAAAATATGTTTTCAAACTAGCTAATTTGATGAAATATTGTTAAATAAAAAAAACTTTATGTTAAAAGTGTCTATCAGCATTACATACTGACTTCATCAATATCCAGGGCTGTATTTTGATAATAAAGCCACTTTTTCATTTTATACTTGGTGAAATTGGTATCCTAAGCAAATTGATGCTAAATATTTAGGGAACTGTGTCCCTTCATTAACATATGCTAGCACAAGACAAAGTGACACTCACATGTATTGCTTACATAAAATATGTGCAGTGGTGGAAGGTAACTAAGTACATTTACTCAAGTACTGTACTTAAGTACCATTGTAAGTAATGTACTTTACTAGAGTATTTCCATTTGATGCTACTTCATACTTCCTCTCCACTACATTTCAGAGGGAAATATTTTACTTTCTACATATTTTACTACACCACATGTATCTGACAGCTTTAGTTACTTTTCAGATGAAGATTTGACACAATGGATAATATAACAAGCTTTTAAATTACAACACATTGTTAAAGATGAAACCAGTGGTTTCCAACCTTTTTGGCTTTTGAAATCTTACAAAAAGCAGTGCATAGTCAGGGTCACATTTCAGATGTCTAATGATTGTTAACAGTTCCACCAAATAGTGATTTCCCCCTATAAACTTCTCACATGGTTTCATTTCAAAGATCAGAGAAAAAGTCCAAAAACTGAAAACAAATTTGCGTATCAGAACTTTTTTGCTTCTTTCCTCTCCCATTAATCATCTCATGACTCCTCAGATTTATCTAGTGACCCTTTGGAGGGGCCTGACTCCTAGTTTGGCAACCACTGGACTAAACTAGCTAACTGTATATGAAGTATACAGCTACAACAAAAGCTACAACAGTAACATGCTGCTTACACACTGATGCTTCAGTATTAATAATCTGATGATGTCATATATAATAATATATCAGTCAGAGGAACCAAATCACTACTTTTACTGCTAATAATACTTATGTACTTTTACTTAAGTAGGGTTTTTCATACAGGACTTTTACTTAATAATAAAAAGTAATAGAGTATCTTTACATTGCTGTATTGGTACTTTCACTTAAGTAAAGGATCTAAATACTTCTTCCACCACTGAAAAGGGGTGAAATGTTTCTTTTTTTTAAACTTTCAATATTTACCTGAGTGAGGTATTCTAATCCCGGTGGACAGCCTGGTATTCCCGGGCTGGGCACAGCATACATATTCATCTTGTAACACTGGATGGAGACCTGTTGATGAGTGAAATGTTCAGAAACTGAGATCTAGCGCCATCTTCTGCTTGCTGAGGTGACGCTCATAAACAAATGGGGATAAATCGCGGCAGGTGGACAGCAGACAATACCATATGTGTCTACATTAGTTTAAACTGTATTGTCCAGTTCATAGAACAGCCTGGAACACTCCTGCTCTCTCTACTGGACTAGCCGTGCCTTTATTAATGTGAGTATCAGAGTATCACAGCCTGGGGGAGCTGCTGCAGACATACATGGTGGGCAACACAGACAATCTCGGTTATTCCTGGAACTGACGGGCTTCAGTCGGTAAGACACGACCATGAGAAATCCTCTTACTCCCCTTTGTTTACACATAAACAAGAAGCTTAAAGCCCCCACAAGCTGCACACCGCCCAAATCTATATGTAGGCCACCCCAGAACCGATTTCTGTTTGTGATTCGGCTCTGTTAAATATAGGATGTTTACTGCCTATGAATGTTTCCTCAGCTAGTAATGAGAGCGCTCGCCGTGGTTTGATCTGCCTACTTTTCCATTCAGAGGTTACGGCGAGTTATTTAAAGCGATGAGCTACCGTCAAGCCCTACTTTACTTACATTGTAGGCTTTACTAACTATGAGTCAGACGGCTGTTATTATCAGAATCAGAAATACTTACCGATATTTCACCTGCTACTTGGAAAAATAACAGGCCACTCCGGAACCAAGCCCATGGAATAAACCTGTAATCTCATTGGGCAACGTCATCGTACTTCCCATCTCCATGAGCCAATGAGAAGGCAGGAGTGTAGAACAGAACTTAACAGAATCCATAAAGTCAGACAAGAGCATAATATAACAGAACAGACTATCAATAAATGCCTGTTTGCATATTTAAACAGCATTATAGAAGGCACACACGATGAATTTGTTAATTGTACAACAACAGTTGACCGTTTTCTGCGATTTCTGATCAATACATGATGTTTTATTGGAAATATGTATTTATAGATTAACAGGTTTCCATTTTTCATCCACTTGATGTCGCCATTATTACAAGCAACTGAAGCAGAGTAAAAAAAAAAAAAAAGGCGTTTCCCACATATATGCACAGCACAATAGGATGTTATCACAAACAACTGTTTACAATAAACCCTGACATCTAAATCATATCATTTATTTCTGATAGGTAGGGCTATTTTGCTCTATGGTTATGGTCTTGTATCATTTAAAAAAAAAAACATGGAGCTAAATAAAAATAAAGGGACATTCTTTATTTTCTATTTAAAAATATGCTTTATAACATGAAATCCAAACTGGAGATAAGTTCCCTTTTTTTCCCTATACCCATCATCACACATACACAGACATTTAGTCACAAACATGCACACTATGATGACATTACTCAACTAAATATAAAAGAAGAGGTGGAAAATTAAAAATAACTTCCATATGGCACTAAAGTTGATACTCTTGATAGTCAATAGGAAGCTTGCAAGTCTTGTTGAATTGTGAAAATCTACCCTTTAACAGGAACCTTATACTCTTTCTACTGTGGTGCATTGATCAGTTCATTAAGCCACATTTTGACTGTAGGAGCCTCTTCTTTCTCACAACTCATAATAATAAGCCTTTGTTGCTGTGATTAAGCAATGAGGAGGTGGTGTGTGGTTATACATTTTAACTTAACTCTGACATTGTATTTTCTGCATTTATTTATTATTCTGTACAAGTGCAATTAGGCCTACTACTATTAAATATAAAGAGTGTAAATGAATGATAAATATTGACCAGCCTTGATGAGTTTACTGGTGTTAGCAGAGTCTTACAGTAAGATTTGCCCCCTAATACAATAAGGGGGGTTTGCCATCTAAGAATTACAGTGGTTGATGTAGAGTTAAGTAATGAAGACTGATGAGAAATGACATTTTCTTGTTTTGTTTTGTTTTTTTTTTAGCTATGCTACTGCCATGGCTCTAGGGATGGCAATATCCGTCGCTCAGTCTATCTCCTGGTTGGTCCATCACTGTCATCCAGACTGAAATATCTCAACAACTATTGAATGCATTGCCTTTAAATTTGGTACACATATTCATTATTCCAATAGGATGATCAACGAATTCTATTGACTTTGGTGACCATCATGAGGTTGGCAAATTGTTTCAAGTGAAATGTCTCAACAACTACTGAATGGACTGCCATTAAAATTTGGTAAACATATTCATGCCCCCCCCCCAGGGTAAATTGTAATCATTGTGGTAATCCCCTGACTTTTCCTCTAGTGCCACCATCAGGTCAACATTTTAGTGTGTTCAATACTTTGGTTTATGACCAAAGTATTGGTTTATTACCTGCAAAACTAATGACATCCCCATCAGCCTTACCTGTACTTGGTGTTTAGTGTTAATCAGCAAGTATTGGCATGCTCGCATACTAAACTAAGGGTACATGGTAAACATTGTATCTGCTTAACATCAACTTGTTAGCATGCCGATATTAGCATTTATCCCCAAACACTGCTGTGCCTGTAAGTAAAACCTCACAGAGCCGCTAGCGTGATTGTAGATCTGTAGTCTTGTTAAAGATACTGTTGTTAGTTAACTTAAAGTCTCCCTCCACTCCAAAATAGTCTTCTCTTGTTCTTACAGTTGGATGTTTGAGCTTCACTGTGCAGAATGATATATGTAAAGAGCTGAAAGTTTCTCTGTGCTCAGTGAAAATCAGATTTTAAGAGGTGGGCCTACGAACATGATTTGTGACATCACAACTAGTTTGGAGACAATCTTGGTCCAGTATTCAACTTACACAAGTGTGATGTGGAAACTTGAAGCCTCCAGTGCACATACACTGAGAATATACTTAACAGTACAATAGGAAACATCTTGTGTCCAGCAGGAAAACATCTCAAATGAAATATATTTGCATATTCATATATTATTGAATTTTTAATGAGAGAGAATAAGTAGATCATTTAGGGATTTTGAAATTTATACTTTTTTGTGGAAAAACCATATCAGACACACATTATTATTCCAAGCAGATTAATTTTATATGTCTTAATACATGTCTGGAGTGCATCTGTAAAGAATGCAAAGTCGTGAATAAGACATTCACATGAAAAAAACATCATGTTAACGTCAATGCAGTGCATGTGTGCTAAATGAACATGTGTTGGGCGATGACCATATGGTATTAGAAGTATACGCCAGTGTGATGTAACACAATGAACATTGCCTGCCCTAAAACCACTGCATAGATCATCAGTGTAGGAATCTCTGAGTCAGCTTCGATGCAATTAGCAAGTACCGAATGTGTTTACATGTGTGGGGAGTGGTCTTGAGTGTAGCTCAAAAGCCTTTTTAGGTCAAATGCATCACAATCTGTTCAATCTGTAGGGTTTGAGAGATAAAGTCTTAATCTTCGTTGTGCGTGGCTTGCAGATATCCACTGCAGCAACATTGCCATTCTTCTGTTTTGTCACAGTCAGAATGTGATTCTCTGCAGTTATTAGGCCACATATGGTATCAACACCAACATATCAACTTTATATAAACACACCGCTGCATAATAATAACAATCTATGTGGGGAATATGTGTGTAGACACTGGATTGGACAATACATGCTACATCCTATAAAAACAGCATCCCTCTTCTATTTTAAACATGTGTTTATAATATCAGATGTCATGATGTGATTGTGTTACATCTACTACTATATTCTAGCAAATTGCATGTTATGGTAGACACTATAGCTCTGCTGTCCCCACAATGCAGCGGTGGAGTAATTCTTACAAGCTGTACCCACAAAGATTCACTCAGCTATGTACACAAGCAACAGAGAGACAGAGGTAAAAGTCCTCTGGATGTGCTCAGATCAAGATTGTGCTTATAAGAATATTTTAAAACAGCTCCACTGTATTCCTTTTGATATGATTAGCATAGAAAAAATAGCAAGGTGTTTTTGATATTATCCATTTCCTTGGGGAACAGATGGGGAGGCAATGGTACAGTAGAGTGTGTCAATTTACAGTAAGGACTCAATTAAATTTTTTTGAGCTTGGTTTATCATAAGGAGGCTGTAGGTGCACTTGTCTAAGGACTCCTAGATGATGTAACATGTCTTTTACATTGGAGCATGGATGGTAAAGTCTTTTATTGTTGTCTAGACTGGAAACTGACTAAGAGAAAATCAATACTCTGTTATTTAAGAAGCAACCATTGGAAAATGTCCTGAGAAACATCATAACCTTTTACTTTTGTCATAGAAGCACTTGAACTCTATGTGCGGGTTATTATATGTTGTATCCACTGGAGAGCAGTGTTGAGCTAATGATGCTCGGCCTCATGGCCATTACTAGGACTAATGCAGAAATTGCATTTTCACTGTAAAACATAAATAGTCACAAATAGAAACACACACATACACACTTGCTACTCCGTTACAAATGGCATGACGTTGTTGGGTCGAATATCCTTATTTGTGAATACAAATTACCTGATTTCCTCAAGCGCTTCTGATTTCTCCAAGAAACGCTAATGAGAACAAATGATGACTCGCACACAGATCTGCTGACACTTCAGGCACAGACAACTAAAACACATTTTAATTGATTCATGTTACAGCAATTGCTTAAAGTGACCTGACATAGCCTAGAAAACACTGCATACAAAATCAGTAGTGTGTTTGCTGCTGTAAATCTTTTCATGATATTGCATTAATATTTGTTTATTATTTCTCATAAAGTATACATTTTACACATGTTTTAGGTATGAATTTAATTAAGCTTCAAACACATCATATCTGAAGAATAACACAAGTGTTTTGAAGCATCAAGGGCCCATTTTATCACCCCGACTGCCCAACCGGAGCACTGAAACTAATGTTCTTCATCAGCGAGATCAAAACAAAGTAATGCAATGACTTTGAAATGGTGGCGTTCTTTGCTCCCATCTGAATAAACAGACTGGACAGTCAGGGGTCTTTGAAAGCCAGTCAGATTGTCTTTCTGACTCCAAGAGCCCAGTTACTCCCACCAGGGGTTTGTATGTATGTGTGTGTGTGTGTCGGTGAGTGTGTATGCGCACAAATTGTACAGTCTCTGCTCTCTACATTCCGACTAGTTTTACAATTTTTCTGTGTTTTTTTTTTTTTTTTTTTTTTGCGTGAAGGTGGTGCTCTTTACCCGCATGGGTAATCTTTCGTGCACTCCTAACGAGGTTGTCATATTCAGCGCATAATGAGGAGCCTAAAGATGAATGTAAAAATGCCTCCATTACACTGCTTTCATCCTCTTGTTCATTAGGTTAGCATAAGGTTACAATACATTACTCCAGTCCCAATGTCCCACACATAAAATTGCATGTGTCACTGAGGAGGCTGTGTGTTACTTTGCCATGATCATTTTCATTCATGTACACACAAACACACACAGTTACCTGCCTAAGCTTAACCCTTAACTGAACCAGATTCTTCGCCTAAATCTGACTTTTTTTTTTTAGTGATGTTTTGAAAATGGCTCACATAAAAGACCACTTCATGAGGGTTTCTTAATACAAAAGGGTCTGTTATTCACACCCGCACATAATAAAATGCAAATCTATTGTGTAGACGTGTGTGTGATGGATTTTCATCATCCGTGGATGTCCAAATTTGCCACATTCACTGCTTTTGTTATTCCGTCTCTGTCTCTTCACCTCTGCCCATCCCTCACCTCCCTCCCTCTTTTTTTTATTTCTCCCATTTCTGCACCCCTGTCAAGTGCTTTGTTTGCTGTGACTTTCCATGCGGTTATCTGAGCGGAGACAGTATGCCTCACTCTGGCACAGGACCTCAGTTTCCACGGCAACTTTATAATTGTTTTGGATGCGTTCCAAACGCCACTGGATACCGAGGCATTATTGATGTCAAAAGAAACATGTATGAAATGAGGAGATGTGGAGGCGTCCATATGGTTCTGTACACAGCCTCATGCAAAGCCATTTAACTGTTTTTCAATGGGAGTTTTGTGATACTGCTGAATAGATCCCACATGTGTCGCATGATATTTCATAATTTTGATCTTTCTGTATCACAAAAGGATAATAGCACGCAATACAAGCCACTGAACTGTGCAATATTTCCCCTATTCATGCCATTAAGTCATTGTCACAGTATGCACTTCTGGGTTGAGTATGGCGACCTTACTGAATACAATATGTCCATCATGATGCATTTAAATAAAAAAATCTGAATAGTGGAAATGAGAATGAAGTTGATCTGAACACATAAAGGGAAAAATAAAAGTCTGCAGAACCAAAGCTTTTCTCCAGTTGCGTCCAGTACATCTCTGCCAGCCTCATTCACTTCAAGTAGTCTTTGTTTTGACAGGAGAGACGGCATCAGTTATCCCAGTGCTTGTCACTATAACCATATTGTAACCCCCCCCCCCCCCCCCCTCCTCCCCCCCATCCCCCACCAACTCTCTGTCTCTCTCATGTGCAAACACACACACACACACGCACACACAGCCTCACAGCACCTCTGAGCCATGAGCTGTGGCCACATTAACCACTACGCCACAACACTCATTAAAATAACATATAGTGTCAACAGCAGTGTGGCCCCAAGTGGATAAACCCAAAATGCTCTGTCTTAACTCACAAATCCACAGGCTTTTCTTTACATCAGAGAATTGCACTCTTAGCAGCAGGTTTACTTCTTACCACTGCTTATGAAACTTTGACTCTTTCTGAGTCGTTATATTATAGAATCTGCGATAAAAACGAACTGAAACAAGGTCCTGACTGATCTTTTTTCTCTGATCTCAGCCTCCCCTCCCTCTGCTTAATTTATGACCTGTGAGGAGGAACCCAGGGAGTGAGAAGTGAGTGAGACTGGTGTGAAAGCCCTGAATAGAGCAGGGGCAACAGGCCCTCCAAATAACACAAAAGAGGCACCACAGCTGTTTGGAGGCAACACAAGCCTTCACGAGGCACTGTCTTCTGCACTGAGCTCCCAGACTGGCACTCATGCTGACTTTGTAAGCCGAGTTGTTATATGAATACTGTAACACATTAAATTTACGAGGAGAAAACCTTCCAAGATAGGGTCCATGTGAAATTTAAAGTTTAAAAGATGGCGTAATACTACCAAATAAGTGTGGCTATTTTACTTGAAAAAAAAAATCTCTAAAAATATCTGCCCTTATCTAGTCCCTAGAAAGAGGATGTTCATACTATGACATGCGCCTTTCAATTTATTCAGTCTTATGTCTTATCTCTATATGGTGCCAGCAACCAAACAGGAACACAGACAGGAAAGGGGAAAGGGAAATATGTAAATAATTTGGAAAAGGGATCAAAACTATTCTATTCCACAGTGAGAGCCAAGAGGAAAAAAAACAGCACAACAGCCGATCGCCTCTACAGAGGGCCGGATGATTCGAGGGCCCTGCAGAGCCGCAGGAAAGTGTCACCAGCCTCTGTGAGCTCGCTGTCAAGTGCCGGTTTCTGACTGTCAACTGCAGCTAAAAATGATTTCAAAATCCAGGGTTATAAGTTCAGTGCACTGTTTTCTTCCCCCAGACTGAGGGAAAAACGCTGTCACCATTGCCGGGCCTGTAATAATTTATTCCCCCCTGTACAAACTCTGTTGGCTCCCCAATCCTATGTCTGCGTCTTAGTTTTCCACTCATGCCCATTAGCTAGCCACATGCAGGACACGTGTGAACTCTCAGAATGATGGCGGCTTTTGGTGTAACTTAATTGCAGCCCATATTCATTATGATGGATGGAGGAGGCACTATTCTAAAAGTGCTTACTGTTTAGTATGTTTGTATGCACCTAGTGTGCAAGCACAGTAGTATAGTTTCATGTGTTGTCAGTGTTATTGAGCATGGTTTGTATTCTTTTATACTTTTTTAGTGTCTGTCTCAGAGTTGAAATCTCATTGTCAGGCTAGAATAATAAATTAATTGAACTACTTTTCAAGATGAGATAATATTTGGGAAACATGAAATGGATACTTTGGACATTACAATCCCCAGACTTCTGAAAAACAGAACAAAAAAAGTTCTCAGGTACAAAATGGTTGAAAAAGAGCTTAGTCTGCTCCCTTTTCTCCTTCTCTCTCCGTCTCTCTCTGTCTTTCCCATCCATCCATCCACTGAGAGAGTATCCGGAGCCATCTGCGACCACGATCCATCCCCAAACACTGGGGATCACAAAGGTGTTATTTTTCAAAGCTGGCCCCGTCCACCTCCTGCCGAGGGTGTGCGGCTGCGGTTCAAGGGAAGGTGGGAAACTTCTGAGGCCCTGTTCCCCTTGTACCCCCCTCCCTGTCGCCTGCCTCCTCGGGGGCAGCCCTTTGAGGGTGTCATAACTGCGGCCTGTATAACATGGGTTACTGCTGACGGCGGTTGGTCACAGTTGATGAAGCCTTTAAAGAAGCCTCCCCTCTCATGGTTTCTGTTAAAATTCTGGAGAGCAGGAGCAAGGCCTGGCTCCCAGACAATTACAGACGTAGTAATGGGAGGACTCTGGGCCAGAGTGGGCCTGCATTTTGACTGCTGATGGGTAGAGGGTGCTCCAAGTCCATGTTTGAAGAGAATGTTGTGCAGTATATTGCAACCCTACAGTACCCCCCACCCCCCACCCCTCACCCCCTTAAAAAAAAAATGAAATCACCCTCTCCATTTTAGTTTTGTGCCTGTATGCTTGCAAGTTGCCTACACAAAATGAGTCCTCCATGTTTTGTGCTTCGCAGCGGTCTCCATTTCACAAAGGAGGAGAAAAAAAAAATCCATGAAGACTATGAAATATGCTGTAAATAGACAAAGCTGCAGAACATGCAGCTGTTGCGGTGCCATCCTGTTGTCTTGTGGGCTTGGGGGAGGGTGTGCGCAAGGTAAAATGGGACAGAAAGCCTTGACAGTGTGGTAGTAATAGCACGAGAGCGTTCGCAGCACCTGGTACTCACCTCTTTCTCCACAGAGTCCCTGTGGACATGGTGTCCTGCTGGCACACCGTAAAACTTGATTGTGGAAAACACCATCATGCTGAGACTGATAAAAGGAAAAATAGGAGATGTTTTTATTTTCAAATTCTGGGTGTAACAGCAGAGGAGGGAAAAAATTGTTGTGCAAATAACATTTTTTCCTTTTATATTTATTTTTTTACAATCCCTTGTAGACTAAAGACAAGTGTTTAAGAGTGCAGAAACTTTGCTTTTAGATGCCAGCTATCCTTTTTCTTCACACTATTAACTAAGTTACACTGGCACATGATCTTACAGTGTGGACTCATGAAGTATGGTGTCTAAAATATTTAGGTAATGGGCTATTATGGATATTTAGAGAATATAATGTTCTGTCTTTTTTTTAAAAATAACTCTTTTCTATAAAACTTTGCAATCATTACTTTGTTTTGTTGTTGCACTATTATTGCATTATTCTCATTATTTTTGGTCTAAATTATATCTAAATTATTGTCTTGATGGAGTCCATGTTGAATTAATGTTAAAGGAAATTATGCTCAGAAATTGTTAATTGTTAATTAATAACATCATCATTATCATTTAAAAAAAATCAATTGTAAAGTTTAAATATGCAGATATGGTACAAGTATTTAAGTATTTATTTGTTTTAGAGTAAGAACAGATTATTTTCAGTTTCATGTTTAGTTAAAAAATAAATAATAAATAAATAAAAAGACATTTTGTGTTTATAATTTTCAGTTGTTTACACATTTTACTATATTTAATTTTCTAAATTTTAGAAAACTTTCTTTATACGTATGATCAGTTTCAAAAATACATTTCTAAAAGTTTTCATATCTGTACTGAAAAAATGCTTACAGAGAGGGATGAGTTGAGGACAGTGTTCCAGTTTTGAATGTTAAACGTGACAACTCCATACGTACAGTGAGTGTGCTGTTTCTCTTGGACTCAGGGAGTGTGTTGAAGCTGGACTAGCCAGACAGATACAGCGAGGCGGCCACCTTGCCCTGTGTGAGTCGGTGTCAGTGCAAAGTGCAAAGGCCAGAGCGGTTCAGGACTTCTCCTCAGGCCGAGCTACGTGAGCTGCGAGCAATGTGGACGACACGCTCGGAGTGGACCTGAGGAGGCTCAGCACCGCACAATGCTCCTCTGTTCTTTGTGCTGTGTTTCTATCTCGCTCTCTCACTGTCTCTCTCTTTCTGTCCTACGAGCACACACTCGCACACACTCATACGCACACACGCTGAAGAGTTCTCCTCCACACAGTTGGAAAGACAGGGGTCACTGACTGGATGCTCCCAGCTGAGTACTTCAGTGCAACCCTTCTCTGAAACACACACATACGTGAATGCGCACACTTACAGACACATCCACACGTGCACTGTGTTAATGTCTTTTTCCATGCTGGCACCCTGCACAAAGCTTTGGCGGTGTTGCAGTCTGCATTTCTCTCTGAAGCATTAACTGAATGTTTTTCTCATTCATTATATCATCAGTCAAAATTGACTCATGAAAGCATTCTTCAACAGCTGAGGCCTGTTGCTAAGAACAACAGCCATGATAGTAACATGATTTTAATAGGATACTTTTAAAGAAAACAGTCAGATATTCTCATTAAAACTGAAACCTTCAGTGTTTTCTATATACATAGTTTCTATACAATTTTAGTGTAATAAAAAGTGTAAAACGATAAGATCACTCTACAAGATATTTTCTCAGTCGTCATTGTTAACTTTTGTACAGGTGCTGCTGGAGATTCTGTATCTCAGCTGGCACACTGCAGAGAGTCTGGAACAAAATAAACCCTCAGCCTGGAATCATACTTTGGGATCCCTGTAAAATGAGTCATTTCTGTGTAAGATCCTTTTTTTATATTTATTTTACAATAATGTGACCATTAATGGTTCAGGAAAATTGAAACCAGACACACAAAGTATTTGAAAACAAGGTTTGAGCAGTGAATGGGTATTTCATTAGTCCTATAAGGGATGTCCTGCAGTGATTAGCTGGAAAGCTCATAAAGGTACTGAGTTTCACTTTATTACAAGGCAGACTTTTCATATTATACTAGATTGTAATAACATGTAATAAAATAATGTTTAACAAAAAAACAAACCGAATTTATAAAAAGTGTGGCGGGAGTTATAAAATTATACAAGAGTAATAGAATCTTGCAGAACTGGTCGGCAGATGATTCAATCGACATGCTCTCGATGCTCCGCTGAATTAATTACTGCCATAATGCTGCAGGATCGATCAAAAACACAATCCTGCGGCCGTTAATCATTCGTGTCAAAATCAGAGAAACATAACCCAGCCAAGCAGTGCAGGAGGGAGAGGGGGGGTGTAGAGGAAGTGGTATGCATGAAGAACAGGGAGGCTGATCCCTCTGCCGCTTTGACGTCAGGCATCCATCTACTGGTGTTATTCCTTAATCTGATTCACTTGGCTGCTCAGCAGACCAGTGTTGCCTGTTGGAAAGGTTTCATGTGTGTGATGGATGCTATTGTCAGAAATGCCAAGGTCAATATGCGACGCAGCAGCAAAAAAAAAGAGAGGACTTTCTTATTTCAAAAGTGCTTCCCATGTATCATCATCCCTGCAATCTGACCTTGCTTCCCTCTGTAATAACATTCAGAGGGAGGACAACTGCTGGGCGCATGCTCATGGGCTGGCGTTGATCTTTAAAACGGGTCACAGCGCCGCAGAGAAGAGGCCCGTGTCACTCACGCAGGCGTATTACTTACACTGAGACAGATTTTGAAATGGAGTTGTACTGTCTTTTTTTGAATTCTGGGGGGACAATTAGTTCTTGACAATTAGTTCATCATCATGTAAATCGACTCAGAGTAATGGAATGTCAATTTTTGGCAAATGGAGAACTTTGTCTCACGATCTTACAGTTTGTCAGTTTGACTGACAATGTCAGCTTTAGTTACTTTTGCTTCATATTATATGATTCATTCAACCACATCACCATTAAAACTTAATCTCAACACTGACAGTTATTAATATACCACATGAGTCAAACTTTATGTCAACGTATCCTGATGCTGGAGCTGTAGTAGTTGGTGTAGTTCTAGTCAAATTAATCGGACATGTTTTAAAAGCATATAAAAGTACTTTACTTGAAATTGTACTTTGTGTCTTATATAGTTTTTGCAGAAAACAGTTTGATAAAATGACACTCATTCTTTCTGCCTCATTGAAGAACAAAAAACAGAATATTAACTACTCCTACTTTACTGTCCAAGTCCATTCTCAGTGTATGTGCATTGGAGGCTTCGAGTTTCCGTATCGTACTTGTGTAAGTTTGATATTGGAACAAAATCATGCTTGTACTACACGTCTTAATCTCAGATTTGAAGTGAGCACAGAGAAACTTTCTCCCTTCATTAGATGAACTTGAAAACAGACTCAAACTCTGCACAGTGAAGGTCAAACATCCAATAAGCAAAACATGTTTTTGATTGGAGGGGAACTTTAAAGCCATTATACTATATTTTATCTACCAAGTAGTAATTTTACCTACCCCTCAGCTAATAATTAAATCATTGTCACAGTTTTAATGAGGCTGCCTGATGAGGAGAAAAACATTACTTGGTGTGTTACAACAGGGTGGACATCACACCGTCAACTTCTTTTTCTGTGTGATATAAGGAAATGGCTGCTAACCTGAGTGGTGTTTCCCCACTGAGCCCTCATCTCCGACTGTCCACTGATTCACCGCTCCCACAGGGGAGACTGACCTCTTCAGCCACCTGGGGACGACCCCCCTACACACAGTTAAATATGCTCACAGGAAGGAACCAGAGAGGAGAAAATCATGTCGTTAAGACTCTACACCAGGCCTGCTGCCTAAGCTCTGTCCGGCTTCCTTTTCTCTAAGGCCGGGGAATAAGAAATATCCCAAGTCTTGGAAAATGACTTCAATTAACCATAATGTTAATCACTATTGCTCAGAACAAAAGTCAAGCTGAGAAATCCCTTGATGGAAATTGTTATAATTGCCCTAACAACGGGGATGAATATTTCTCCCTGCTTAATTACATGTGACTTAATATTTAAATATACCATTTGCGGGTTTTAAAGTATCTTAATCACAGCCATTAATTTCAAGTATCTAGCATTTAGAGTGGCGGGGGAGCAGACAAACACCTTTTACAGTGTGACTGGTTACATGTGGCAGGTAACGTTAGCAGAATGTCAGGTATGTATTATGCACGAGGTGCTGCTGACAGCGCCTGTATGCCTCGACAAGAACAGGTAATTGTGCTTTCCTCGTACAGTAGGAGGTAAGGAGCGATCTGTTACACGCGAGCCGGAGTCTGACTTGTAGCTCTGACCCATCTATCGTAAACAATGGCATCTTTCAGACAAAGACTGAATCACCACAATTAGATAAGAAAGGTTGTGCAATTGTACTCAACTGTAAGACAGAAAAGTCTTTCCTTCTTTACATACGATACAATAGTTAAATTCTACATTTGCAGGATTCAGTGTTGAAATAATTAGTCCATAACTCAGTATGGACAATTTGTCCAAGAAATTGGCCAAGAAATTTAATACCAGCAGTTTTTATAATATATTAAGCATTTAAGTCATTAATCGAAGCAAAAACAACAAACATTAAGTGGTTCCAGCTTCTAAAATTTGAACACCTTTGAGTTTGGACGAGTACACAGACAAAAAAAAGCTATTTGAAAACATAACTTTGGGCTCTGGTAAACTCTGGTAAACATGTTTCACTATTTTTAGACATTTGTTTGTCTAAAGGATTAACTGACTCATCAAAAAAAAAAAAAAATCAGCAGATTATTCGATAATAAAAATAATCATTAGTTGCAGCACCATTCAGGCTTCCCTGTGGCCAAAAAACATAAATATTTTGTAAAAATGAGTGAAGTCCTGGTCCTCAAATGTTCATTCTCTGTCTCCCCTCGCTGTGGTCATTTAGGAACTCGGGGGATGGCTTCTTGAGGATCAGGGTTGGCAACCCCAGTGTCCTGGCCAGCAGCCAACAGTGACTCTCCCAATCTGGCCACCTAAATCACCGCCTCATCTAATTGGCCAAATCACCCGCTGTTCTCAGACCCCCGTTGCTGCGTGGCAAAGGCCTTCTGAGATATCAGACAATGTTTGCAAACTGTTAATGCTGTGTTTGGTCAGGCTTCGGAGACTCTCCGAACAGTTGTGGACGCACACTTCTGTGATGTTGTGGGCTCAGGTGGTAAAGTCTGGTGGAAAAAAAAAAGCTTAAAATCAATATAAAGTAAAACTACATGTTACCATTTCATGTTACATTTTTTGAGAGAATAACTTTCCAGTTTCAGAGCAATTACTGCAATACACACAAATCAAGCAGACACTGGGATGCAGCATTTCCACCACGCTGTCACTTATCAAGAGTTGACAATAAGCTGAAACGCTGCAGGGCTAACAAACACACAGATATACATACTGTAGAGAAGCACACACATCGACAGACAACTGCACACACACACACACACACACACACAGGCGTACACACAGGAGTTAAGCAGGCCTTTGGGTCACGCAGTGTGAGTGAAAAACAGAGAGTGGGAGTGAGCGAGCAGCTGCAGGAGCCATGGGGTGGGTTGGGCCTTACGGCGAGCAGCAAGGGGCTGGGGGAGGCTGAGGGGATGGAAGAGGCTGGGGAGGGCTGCGAGGAGACCCGGAGCTAGGGGCCGCCTGTTTAATTGGAGCTCATTTACACAGCAGTGGAGCAGGAGACACCTGAAGGGCCTTCCCTGCCTTATCAGCTAAATGGCTCCCTCTCCCCATCTTCCACAAGTCAGATTCCTCTTCTTGTTTATTCTCTTGTTTCACTCTCAGAATACCATTCCTGCTTCTTATATGTCAGCTTTTTCTGCATATCTAGCTGTCTGCTAAGTTATCAGACTTTGCAACGAAGAAAGTCATGCACATATTAGAGGTTATTATTAAAATCGTAGAAAAAGAGAGCAGCAACATGTGAGTAACTGAACATACAGGTTGTTAACCTGCCTCATATTTAGAATTATAGATGATCTTTGCCTTTTAATATATCCATGCTTCTGTAAAATCATCTCATCAGCTAGTGTTTACAGTGAAAATACCCACCGTGCCACCTTTCTGTACCTTCGAGAATGAGGTAGAGGAAGGTGAAGGAGCAGCGTGGGGGGAGTATGATGAGGAGGAAGAGGAGGAGGAGGAGGAGGAGAGGAGCCCAAAGAAGGAACAACTTACTGTAATCATAGTCATATTCAATCAGACACCTGCTATTAAGTTGATAAATACACTTTTCCCAGTGTGAGTCCAGATACACTGAGTACCCCTAAGGCACTGTTCTGCTCTTTAACTACCTACTCTGCCTGGCTTCTTCACTCAACCACCGACTCTCTTCCCATTAACTCACATTTCACCTAGTCCCACAAAATGTCCCGAAATCCATTCCTTATAGGGCGCTGTATGATTGACTAAATGTAGTCCTCAACAGAGGGACTGAGAATCGATTTGGTGAGTGGTTTTTCAGGCTTTTGGGAAAGAGTGAAGGGGTAGGGTGTCAGGGACATTTTTAGGCCATTAGTAAGTACTATTTTGTCCTTTTTTCCCTTTCGTGCTTACGGTAATAAGAAAAAATGGGAGCAGAGTGTATCTATGTGTGCGTGTCGCGGGGAGGAGGGTGTACGGAGAGGTTGTTGTGTTTGAGGCAGGGAGGGCGCACAGACAAAGCTTCTTGCCTCCTTAATCTCTTGTCTCGCCTTTTCAGCTCCCGTCGGTGCCCACATGCTGGTGACGGGGCCAAGAGGATGCCTCCTGTGAAGAATCTTACTCAGCACGGTGTCATGGCCGCAACGACACCTGATAAACATTAAGTACAGGCTGTGATACCTAAGTGTTATTATTGTTGTTTATTCATTTTATGTGCTCTTAGTGCTTTACAGCCTTCTCAGCTTGTCTGCAGCTGTTGTTTGGTAAGATAAGGAAGCGATATGGGGACTTGCATGTCTTTAAAATGTCTTTTCCCCCGGACCAGAAGAGAAATAAAAGTACCTATAATCCTGCTTTCAGAGTCAGGGAGTCCCTAAAATAGTAATAAGGTGCCTACTTTGCAACTATTTTAGGGACTGTATGAAAATTATTGGGGTTGTTATGGGGTCTGAACCTTATGTTTCACTTTGTTATAAAAAGCAAGGCCCTCCTCAGGGTTATCAGTGTTTTCTTGGAACCTTCCTCTTGAGTTTGAAGAAAAAACTGCAACACCCTCCCCACATCATGTCAAAATACAAGCACAGTGTAACTTGTTTAATCATATACCCTAAAAAAAACTTTAAAACCTTAATATCTTAATGGAACTCCTGTATCCAGACTATAATGCAAAATTCTGAACCGTTACAGACTATTAAAACTGATACAGAGACAGAACTGGCAAAGTGCAGCTTTATGAACCACGGTGCAAGTTGTTTTTTAAGAAAAATATTTGTGTACACATGTTTCAAAGGAAGGCAGAAATTAAATCTAAATTCAGGACAAGAAATATAAAATAGAAGACCCTTTCCTGCTCTCCCCAAAAAAGTCTGCCTACATTACCTTCAATTCCCAAAAGTAAATAAAATTAAAATACCCCCCTCCTCCCCACCCGTAATTTCCTTACAGTCCCTTACTGTGCACTTTGCTTATATACAAAATAACTTCCAACATCTTTGGCAGTTATCACACCCCCTGAGCGGCTGCCTCAGGCATAATCACAGGCCGCAGGGTTGTGGAGAGGCTGCTGTGTGTAGCAAATCCTATCGGATCAATAATAAGAGCTTAGAATTTGTTAGCCTCTAATTCCCCTGTTTGCTCTGTTTTTTGTCAAAATAAAGACGCGCACAAATTCTCCTCTAATATAATTTCTTCCCGAGTAAATGAGCTACAGCAATAAGTGTCCTACGATCAACAGTGTAACAATATTGTATTTGGGTTGTCTAAACTCTTTGTGTCAATATTATGAATGTTTTAAAGAATGAACAAAACAAACTTGTGGAAACAGCATGGTTAAAAGCCAGACTTCCCAGTGTTATTGAAATCTACACTTGCTTTGAAACATGAATATCCTGTGTACATTGTCCCGAAAATATTTTCCTTAAGTTCCTCTGAGCCTTAAAAGAAAATTCATAACTTTGTGGTCAAAGTTCAAAACCATCCCCGGCTTGAACATCTGAAAAAAAAAAAAAGAAAAAAGAAAAAAGTGGCATAACATACAATTCCCCTCTTAAAATTGCACATGTCACTGATTGAGTTGCAAACTGGCTGGGACGAGATGCGTCTGGAGGCATCGGAGGGGGGTCTCTCTCCATCTTTCTCCCTACTCTCTCATTCCTCTCTCTTCCTCTATCTATCTATCTATCGGCTGAGTGGAATTCATCATCTGTTGCGAGGGCGCGGCACATGATAAGCATGCAAGCGGGTGAGCTGGGCCGCTATATCACTGGGAATGAATGAACGACCTCACTTTGACCCGACCAGGGGAGGAAAACACATGTTCTGCTGGTCTTGGCTGGCTGGCTACCTGCAGAGAGGGTTGGGAATTCCTCCAGCAGGAGGGATGGGAAGATGGAGGGATGGAAGAGGTGGAGAGGGAGGAGGAGGAATAGAGTCAGTCTCCATGTGTCTGCAGCGCCCTGACATTAACTTAGAGAAGATGTCCTTTTGTCAGACAAGGTCTTGTTGAAGAGTTAAGGGTTAAATAATTTTATACGTGTGGCAGTTAGGGGAGGAATTTGAAGAGGTAACATGTACGGACTTTCGGTGCTTTATATAAGTAGTTCATTGAACTTATTAGGGGAACAATGTGCAAGAGTGTTAACCTCTGGAACAACCGTAGACTAATAGACATTTAACATGACGTTATAAAGCTGCTAAGCTCTCTTAGACCCTGTTCGCACTGCAAAATCCTGTGTTTCCTGCTATGAGCTCAGCAAGGTCTGTGGCTACCTATTGTTTTTTTATTACGTGCAAAGCATTTTTCCACTTTCTAAATCTACAGGGGAACGTGAGCTCTTTGTCCAGCATCCTCTCAATTCTGAATCAGTCTCTAAAACTTTAAACTTTCTCCACCCATTGTCCAATGAAATGCAGCTCTGGATTTCATTACTAGTGAAGTTGTGTGTCTATGTGTGCACATTTGTATTGCATGCATTTATGTGTGCAAGATGGGGTAGTTAGCCACACTTGAAAAGCTTAATTTAAGGTAAGCCAGTGTACAAATATGCATATGTATATGCATATGTATGGCTACACACATGCATGTAATTTGTTTCAAAGCCTGCATGTTTATAGTTGTGATGTATGAGCATGCTGTAACAGAGTGTATTTCATATGTGTGTGCATGTTTTAGGGTAATGTGTTTGTGATATGCATTTGTGAATATTTCACACACATGGAGGGACACTGTTTGCACCACCACCAGAACCCATATACTGCAGCTACCCGGCTGTGTTTCTGTGTCAGAGCTGTTACAAGCTGTGGAGAAGAGGCCTTGGCCTCATGTCTGGACATGGAGCTGGAGAATGTAGAAAAGGCGGCATGTGGCAGTGGAGGTATGGATGGCTACAGGAGGGCGTGGTCACTGGATAAAGAGGCCGATTCCTGTTACTGGGCTGTGGGATGAAGGGCGGAAAAGGGGTTGGTAAGGGGGTTGCTAGAGGCGGTCCACATCGCCCCTTTATTTACTTTGACCCCAGGTCTGCAGGAGGCCCAGGGAGGGCACATGCCAAACTCCCCAGGCGGGCAGAGCCGCCCTGCCCTCTCTCTCACCTCTCTGCCCGCCCCTCTGTCTCCAGTTAGATATATGTCTGTTTGGAGCCGTGGCTGCATGAGTGTCGATGATACCCTCCTTCTCTTTTCTTACATGTCTCTGTTAAGACAGTTGGTCTCAGCTGAAATAAGGTTTGGATATGTTTGTTGGCCTTTGAAATGGATTCTTCAATATGTTGTTTTACATATCATTTACATTTACAGTGCCTAGGCTGTCTACCATGTAGTACAAAAGTCAACACATGAGCTGCAATTTGTCATTTATATTTTATATTTCTTTTCCAAATTGAAATGCCTTTTTATTTGATGTTCAGACCTCACAGCAGTTTGGTTTAAGGGAAGGCTTCACCAGAATTTATCCATATCTTTAGATACAAGAAACCGTTACTTTTAGATTTCACTGTAAACCAACCTACAGTATGATTTATATTCTTGCAGAATAGCTGGAGGATATCCTTAGACAAATTAATTCCTCAGTCACAAGCAACAAGACATATTAAATTTTAATCTTAAATAAATGTGGCACGTGTTATATGAGGATGCAATTTTATAAATGTGTAGAATTAATTGGCAAATTATGCATAGACCTCATCAATCCCTTCCTTAATAAACTCACAATTAGGAGCCGAAATGGAGGATGATAGAGAGAAAAAAAAGGGAAAAGGAGTAAGAGCAGTGGCTCTTAAGATGTTAATTATTCAAATGAGGCAAAGTGTATCTGCCTGATGTCAGTGTCAGCACAGTAGTAATTATTACCATGGTAATGCTATTGCCATGGTGTATCAGAGTGTGATGTATTTAGTTAAAACAATTAGGTGCTGTGATTAGAAATACAAACATAATTGCAAATTTAAACTGATTTTTCACTTTCATACAACGTTTTAGTGCACATTCCTCTCAGCAACCTTTGACATGACCCGCCAGCATTCATGGCAGCATTTAAATACTTCAGTAAACATGTGTGCATTGTATAGAGTGAACACTGCTTTAGATGCTGGCAGAAAAGCAAATTACTGAATTCAAAACAAAACTTTTGTGCAATCGTCTGGGCTCAGCAACTTCAAAATCAATAGTGCTTATAGGAACATTTTATGTTTGTTATTTTTAAAATCCAAACTTCCTTGTTCACCCTGACAGTGTCTGACAGCTGAGTTTAGCCTGATGTTGATATCATTGGCCGACTGCATTTCGGTAGTTTGGAATCGAGAGGTCTTGTTTGGCAAGCGACGGTTAATTGATTGTCAAATCATGTCATAGTGTAGCGGGTAACTGAGATGACTCCAGGGCAAATATGTCCTTGTGAACGTGGTGCCCTCCTGCCCAGTGAGCTCAGCGGAGTCAGTCGCAGCACAGTGGCAGTGCTGAAAATGTCACCCCAAGATGACAGTCATATTCCATTACAGCTATCGCTCAATATCTTCATGCAGGGCAAATTACAGCATTTCAAGAGAGCATAAAGTAACAAAGGAAAAGCCATATGGATATAAAAATAAAGTAGAATTATTTTTGTGAGGTCTTCATTAGTCACGAATTGTACTTTATCTCTGGATTTGATAGTTAATCATGATTTCACAGCTGCAATTACGCCCTACAAAGAATAAAAAGGGGTGAAAAAGTTCAAAAAAGAAGAAAAAAATACTTGAAAATAGACATGTTTTGTGTTGAGAGTAGCATGCTGTGACATATTGAGTGACCAATTACTCTACTGTAAACCGCTTTGCCATTGAAAGCTGAAGCCAGTGACAAAATCTGTCCAATTCCAGTGGTTGTAAGTACCCAGAATGTATTGGACTTCTATGGGGACGCGAATGAAGCTGCTGGGCATCCAGCGAATTTCAGCTCCATCTTGTTTCTTGCCGAAAGGCTCTGGCGTGGGCCTGTGGTTGCCAGGCGCCTCCTGAGGTGACTCTATCAGAGCCAGTCAAGCCTGAAATCAATCACTCACACCCATCAAAGGCTGCCCTGCACTGCCATTGTGACTGAGCCATCTGGGCCTCAGCACACTGTCTACATTTATCTCTCTTATGAACTATATGTGGCTCCGTGTGCATGCTTTCTTGTGGAGTGCGTGCATGTGAATTTGTGTATTTGAACGGGTGTTTACAGTATATTTGTATGCTTGTGTTCTTGCTTAAGTGCAAATGAGATGAGAGTAACAGGGTAAAAATTAATAAGGCATACTGTATTGCTTTCTAAACCATAACCATCGCCAGTTGTGAATGCAGGAGGAAACAGTGGCAGGTCTTAGCATCCATCATGCAAGCGTGCTTCTTTACACCTGTTCACAGCCCTCCACTACATGACTCTCCTGCATGGCATCATCTGCTTGAACTAGTTTTCCTGTGTGGAGGCCTTTCTCCTTTGGCCCGCTTTGGTCAGTCTCCTGGTCTCCAGTCCATCCTCTCAGTGCTGAGCGCTAACAGCCCAGCACTGGCAGGCAGAGTGGAGTGGAGCGGCGCTGAGTGCGTGGCAGCTGCCATTGGAGGGCAGTAGAGCACCAGCGCATCCATCTCTATCAAAGTGGCCCCAGTAGCCCCAGAGGGTGCCCGAGTGTAAAGCAGTACTTAGAGGGATGTTGGGAGCACAGAGACAGGCTGGGGAAAATGTGGACAGGTCAGGCCAACATTGGACTCCAGTGGCTCTATGGACTCTGTGTAGTATGTGCTCTCACAGCTTTATAGGAAAAGACAGAATGACAATAGAAAGGGGAAAAATAATTGCAAAAAGGAAAGAAAACAATTAATGCTACTTTGAAATGAAAATTAACATAATTTTAGTATTTAGTCAGTGTTCTCAAATATGTCTTAAAAGTCATTTTGCATCTTGAGCGATGTCACTAATTACAGAATTATGCACATAAAACCACAAATGATCAACTTTGACTATTACTATACATGTCTTACATGTCAGTATAAAAATCAAGCACTATGAATCATTCACCAAAGTGTCACAATAAGTGATTAAATTTAAATATTTTTATATGCTAACTGAGAGATTTTAGAGTATATACTTGCCAATCATATTCACAGTCTTTGAACAAATGACTCCCCTGTCATTTTTTGCAGAAAGACATCTAAGGTCAGCAACTATTCAGCCAGGACGAGTCAATGCGCTTCAATACAGTCGTTTAAAAGCCTTTTAGGAAAAGAAAAAGTCAAATGTACTTCTACCCTTTATGTCTGGACATACAGTACATCCTCTAATCCTTTTTTCAATACCAGTTCAAAAACTGTAAGGATATGCTGCCAATATCCATCAGCTTCACTCTTACATGTATTATTCAAATCCTCCTCATATGCATTTGGCCAGTAATCTACCTTAATTTAAAATGAGCTTTAAACCCCATTAAATACTGTACAGACAGACTGCTTCATGAATACTTGGAAGTCCTTTTTCACATATTAATCTCTGGTAGCTGTTAGACAAATTATACATTTCTGACACTTATTCAAAGAGTCAAAAGTTTATTTTTAAGTTTATCTTTTCTACCTCTTATGATGGTGATTTCTATTTTCTATTTTTATTTTAAAGTGGAGCGAAAAGTTAAGAATATTTTCTAAATGGTCTACATATCATTTAGACTAAGAGGCACCAACAATGATGTTAATAATCCATTTCTGCCAAGTTATTATTTTTCTACTAGGACCGTTAATTATGATATTCCTACAGGCAGTCATATCATCTTTTTTTATAATTTGCTTTATAATATTAATTTTAATTATAATATAGAATACTAAATATTTTAGAGGTTATGTATTTAATAGGTACACATAAATTATGCATATTTGTCACTTACTGCATTCATGCAATAAATTAATTAATAGAATTTTTGAAGATGAGAAATTAAACACAATTTGATCCAGTTAGAGCAACCATAACTACATGAAAATAAGGAATTAAGACAGATGTACTGTATATGAAAACATTCAATTAAATTAAAAGCACATTGTCCTACATTTTCAGTGGCTCTCAGTTCACTTAAAACAAACCAGCCTGGAAACTTTCATCTCAGTAAGAAAACACATATTCCTTGTTTTCTGCTTTTACATTAACGTCCATGTTTTTCTCCGTTCCATTTAGACAGAGAACTGGGATGCCCCAGTCCCGAGTGCAATGTCCCAGACCTTGGCCGGCTCTTTTATGTAAACAGAAACTCCTCGCTGTGAAGGGGTCCCATAGTTAAGAATTCCACTTAGAGAGCACGTTGAAGTCTGCTGCGATATGAGGAGATTCATGTTCTTGCTCTACGCTTTAAAGGTACTTCGTGTAGTTCTTAATGTAGCCTCAATGCCCAGTTGGCTGAGTATAAGTACAATAAACAATTCAGCTTAAGCCACTAACTTGTTTGTGTTTAATCATCATTTGTGAATGTTTATTATGTTTAAACCTCTACTGAATCTGTACATTAGAAGCCTGTTGATATAATTGTTTTAATTCCAGTTATTATTTTACTGCACTGGAGTTTGTGGGATGAAGAGGATAAACTTTGAGAGATTATGTTGCTGTTGAAATGTATGAACAGTATAATTAATAGAACTGGGAGAGGTCTTTCTAATCTTTGCAATCACTTTTTTCATTTCTGGCTTATTAAATATATTTATTAAATATACTTACATGGGAATTGGTTTGTGGATTTATATCAAATGTATGAATAATTAATTCCCATCTTGCAAATTACAAATAAGGAAACTGTTATATTTCTCATTAAATCTAGGAATTTTATTCAGGGATTTTGCTTTTTACCCCAATAATGAATAAATAATAAGCAGTTTTACACATTTGCAATCTATATATTCCTTTTTTTTGTTTGTCAGGATGTGGTGGTTGATAGCGATGCCGGATACAGCTGAAAATAGAACTTTGCATGATGACGACAGCATTTTCCAAACACTGTTACTATGTTTACAAGTGCCAGAGGGCGAAAAAGGACCTTTTACTTCCCTCCTGCTAATTGTTTGATTTCCTGTTGCCCGCTGGAGAGCTCAGCATACTGTAGGGGAAGAGAGAAGGCCCAGGTTGGCACAGGAGCTTGCACACTCTCACTTCATTTGTCTCAAATACTGCGATGGCTCCAGGCTAGCCTCTCTCTGGAGCTTTGTAGAAATACCAAACAGTGACATCTGACGTTGTCTGTCTACAGTTGCTTTTTTATCATCTCCGTTTTTTTTTTTTTTCCTCTCCGCCATCTCAAGCTGTTACTGACACCCTTGCAGAGCCTGTCATTGTTTGTTTTGAAGCCCTCACCTCTCTAATAAGGCAAGGGCATAACACTGATGTCTATATATTCATCACACAAGAAAATCACTGTGACCATGAAATGCTAAATCATAAATCTTAGCTTTTTAAGTGTGTATTTTAGAGGGAGGGTCCCACGCAGCTTGGCGTTTCTTGTTTCTACCCTCGGCTGTTATTGTGTCTATCTGGAACTTGTCATCGGTTAGTTTGCATAGAGATACGATCCACTCATCCCATACTGATCCCAGTTCTTATTCCAGCAGGTGGTGGGCTTTAAAAGTTCTTGTTTGTAAGCTGCCGTGGGAGAGATGACACATTTACGATGAGCAGCGCAGGCCAAACAGCCTGGATCCAGCCAGGCAGGGAAGATTCCTCGCTCGTGGCGTGCAGCGCTGTGCAGTGCATTGTGGGCCTCCTTCTGAGGGGCCATAGCACCACATAGGGCGCTGGACTCACCTACCACTGTTTAATCACAGAGGGCTATTCTCATGTAAATGTATGTTAATCAGGACTCAAGGAGATTGTTTTAATCGGATTGCTGGTTTTTGTTTTGTTTTCCTCTGCCTTCAGAACTTGGGAATGCATCAGGAACAAAAAGTGCCGTTGTCAGGTGGCAGTAAGCCAGTAATTCCTCTTGCAGCTTTTTGACGTTTGCACAATCCCACCGACAGACAGATTCTCTGCAGGGACCTCCATGGTGATTGGGCTTCTGTGCAATCTCACCCCTGAACCTGGGCGCTGTCCTTTTGAATTAACTTTAAGAGAGGGCAGCATAGTTGGTCTACTATAGCTATAGCCACATTTGAAACAGAACCATGGAAAAGGGCAGGTCTATTAAAAAAAAAAAAAAAACAACCTAACAAAAACAATAAAATAAAAATTGTTTTCTGAACCAAACAAGTTCAAAAGACAAATAAAGTTGCTATCCGGTCAGAATAACTTTGGCTTGATGTCACTTGTGTGATAAACCTCTTCAGTGGAACCAACCACCTGTACTGTTATGAACAAATATACACAGTAAAAAGCAAAATCCAGCATCTTTATGCGAACATGGACAATGAATTTTAATATTTACCTTGTGCTTGTTAAACCAAAAGAGCCTTTTTCATTATAATATCATGCTATAAAAACCATGGATATCCAGTGAATTGAATACCAAAGTTAATATAAATTTTATGAAATTGCATTACAGCATCATATGTGATTGTGATTGAACAACAGCGGCTGCTGAGTGACTGACTTGTGCCACATCGCCTTGGGTTTTGTGTGACGGATGCCCCTGCCAGTGCCAGTGCATTTCTGCCTGCCAGCAGGCCTTTAATCCCTCCTAATGGGGGTTGTCATCTCACCGCTAATTTAAATGCTCCAACCACGAAGCTCCCCCACCTGGCTAAGCTAATCCCAGTGCGAAGGGCCCCCTTCCCCACAGCTAGCCACCTCGTTTTGGGGCCCAGGGGCCCGGGGGCCTCACCACCCTCCTACACAACAACAGCATCTTTCAATCATCGCTCCCTGATTGTATTAATCTTATCTGTGTTTAATTACATTTTTTAAGATTATTGCTGTATGCCATCTTTGCACACTGTGGGGGCCGCAGAGGGCTGCTCATTTCGGATGCATTTTCATTTGGGCACAAATCCCCATCAAAGACTGCCAGACGTTATAAGGGAGCCATTTTTTCAATGGTTGGGGGAGTTAACTTGATCCTATAGCCTGAAGTTATGTGGGCTATAGCTCCAGATTACACTGTTTTGGACAATTTCAATTTGGTAAGATTAACAAATGTAAATAATCCTCAGATATAACATCTAATATTCAATAAGACTTTTGTCAATTAGAGATTGTGCTCTCTTCTCTCATAATTTCATCATTTGCTTGCCTTTTTATTTGTATTTGTGTGACAGATTCATTATTCTGTTTTCCCACAAACTGGACATGAAACATTAAGATATAAAGGTTCGTGTTATTCAGGTGTGCATTGCTTTATTAAAAATTCAGAACTCTGTCTTGTACCGCGAGCAAGTAATTTTGTTTGAGTCATTGTGTATTATTTACACAGAACCCTGGTGATGAGGACAATAGTTGAAGGAAAACACAAGATTTTTTGCGTTCTTCAATTTTGTTAACTTGTGAATAAAAGGCTGGAGGGTGTTGGGGGGGGTGAAGCAGGTGCATTTAATTAACCAGGGGCTAATTCTCCAGTGTTAGAATGACAGGTCTGCAGAGCAGAGTTCATCTTGACATGTCGGGAAGATGCTCATGGTCCAGATTAACATTAACATGGTAACTAACAGGTGTTTCCGCATCTACATCATCATGATTTCCAACTCTGCCTAATGAAGCTGCGATGGTTGAGAGTGATTGCAATCAGAGATATGCTTTTTTTTTTTTTCTCAACACAAGTAAACAATCAGCCATCTGGTCAGATGAGGAGTTTTTTTGTTTGATTGCAAACTCTTCACTGTTTTTCTTGGCACTGACCTACTGTGCCACAAAACATCCTAGAGCAATTATAACCCATCTTGATACAGATACTGAACAAATGCAGTATCTTAAAATAGAAATTAGTGGATGATGTGTGAATGTGCAACAGGAAGAAATAGTAGCTCATTCACTGCTTATGTTTGTCAATAAAATGCACCATAGCAAATATGAAGGTGTTACAAACTGTGTGTCAGAATATTTACACACAGTTGCTGTGAAATCCATCTTTAGCCCAACATATTCATCTGTAATGGTGTTATGCTGTGACTGTAAGGCTTGTAGCAATCAGCAGGACCTTGTGTACCACTTTAATATGAAATGGGGAGTGATGGCAGGCACACACAGAGCCTTTTGATGATTTTTTTTTCCTGTGCATATTTCTGGGAGTGATCTGAAGTTGAATTGCCACGTTTCCAACCTTAGGAGTGAGTTAATGTTCATGTAAGTACAGCGAGGCGAGGGCCGGAGGGCGTCTGTCTAGTGGCTCCCCCTGAACCCGGGGATTTGATGTTCAAAGGTGCTGCACCTGAAAAGAGGTGACACCATTTGCGGCTACATCACATAGGATTACATGCACGTTATTGTTAATGCTTCAAGTGGTGCTGTAAAATAAATGTGATGGCAAGCTCGGCTCATTTGAATAATTTCTGGAGTGCAAAAAGACAGATATGGGTTTTGGGCAAAGGGGGTGGTGTTCCAAAAAGGGACAAAGGAATGAGTCTTGGCAGCACATGAAAATGATCGCTTGACTTCAAACATCTCTGTTTGATCAGAGACGAAGAACCAAATGCTCATATTTATTTGATCTGTACATGTCTCTTTTCTTGTTGAGTGGTTGTCCAATCAAAAGTAAAATAACCAAATCGTTTCAAACATTAATTCACCGTAGCATCCCTACACCTTACCGAGGCCAAGATTCCAGGTTAATGAGGAGGATTAACATATGGCAAAGTTTTCTTGATGTCATTATTCCGCAAGCCTACAAACCTCAGATGTATCACACTGCACACTGAGCGTCTTTGTAGCCATCGCACATCAGATCACTTCTGAATCTCCATTACCAGCCATTCATCCCTGACACTGGAAAGAGGAGCCCTGGTCCATGTGTGACACAGGAAGAGGAGCCCTGTAATGACTCCCTTCAACAAAGCATTACTGATAAAAGGATTAACTAATTAAATTAACAGAGTAAAGTACTTTATAACTGTTAATTATGTGGTTCCCTTGGCTGCTCTGGGCCACAAGCACCCTTTGTTTGAAAGCCCCTTGTCTGTCCTAATTGACCTCTGGGGAGCTTTTGGTGTGTGCTTATGTGTGTGCGTGGGTGTGTGTGCATTTGAGGGGGGTGGGGGTGGAGGGGGGGGGGTGTGCCTTAGACAATCAAATGACACGTATAAACAAACTGACAATTTACTTTGGTGCAGAGTGACACTGTGTAGAAGTAGGGGACACTTGCCTAAATGACCTTGAATGTGCCACCAGAGAATAGCGCCTCTCTCTGGATCGGGCCCCTCAGACGCCTTATCCTGCTCAGTGAAAGGACCCCAGAGTTTAGACAGTTTAAATTGGGATGAAGGAATTATACTTTGGAGACATAAATATTTTCTATTTTCTATTCAATCTAAGTGAACTTTGAATTATGAACAGTTAAGAATTTGTGGGACCATTTATCAACAAAAACCTTTAGATGCTTTATAGAAAACCGTGGACCATCACAAGGAGGCCGAAGTAGAGACTCTTTTATCCTTGATGGTGTCTCCTCTGACGCGTGGCCAATCACATTATTAATCTCCATGGCTGCAGTCGAAAGGCTGATGTATGTGACCTGGTCTCCCATCCATTACCGCCTAAGCCAGCTCCATCTTTTCCCAGTCATTCTTTTAACCCCTTCTCCTCTTCCAATGGATCTGGCCACCAAAATCCTAATGACGTCCTTGACAAGTGATCCATCAGTTGGCAATTACAACATCTGTCGCCATGGCAAAGCTGCCCACAAAGATGGCCCAGGCACTCTCTTTTTGGGGAACTCTTCCTCCCCCACGATTATGTCTGGGTTTGGAGGGAGATGCAGAGTTGGTGGGGTCGTGTGGGTGGGTGTGTGGGTGGGGTGGGGTGGGGGTTAGCCACTTTGTGCAGTAAAAAGCGGCCGCCCCACAACACAGACAGACATGTTGACAGCAAACACAAACATAGCAAAACAAATGGTTCACGCCTACCTCTTTAGATTTCCATTCAAATGCACTCCACAACTCTGTGAAAGTGCTCTATCTTCTATAGAGGGAAGAACCTACCAGCTGCCATCGTCTCTCCTCACTATAAAGAGGACCTTTCACTTGGGAACAATGAGAGGGCTTCTCTTTTCTCTTGGCCCAGAGTTCTCTGCCGCACCATGTTTAATTTCAATAGCCATAGATCAATGCAGAACAACACTCCAGAAGTGATAGGGCTCATCTGAATCAGCCAACAAGACTTTTGTTAACGTCAGCAAACATTCATTCAAATAGTGAATCAGCAGTAACCTGCAATTGTCATCGCAACATACAGCATTTAACCAGCAGGCATCTCATTTCAAACACCTACACACTTTTCAGAAAGCTCCATAATCTGTGAAGGTGTGTATTGAGGGGAATAAATCCTGTTTCAGGTGGATACATTTGCAGATGATGCATTTCATGCTGTCTTTTCTGTGGCTCAGTGGGAGGAAGGTGTGGGACTTTGCCTTGCTTTTCTTTTTCGCCCCTTTAAGTGGAGCACCGGATAGATGGCATGACATCACGGGCCAAGCCGGCAGCACAATGCAAAGGTCATGCGGCCCATTGATCTAGGGGGCCCCGGATAGAAACTCCCTGTATTATGGGTCCGCGCACGCGGGGTCTTACACACACTGAGCCATAGAAACAGACCACAAATGGAGCCTTGTTGTCTCACCATTCAAGGCCTGCAATCAGCGGATTTACACTTTGATGTGGAGCTGAGGAATAAAGCCCTTTCGAGCACTGACCTTTATCGACTGATGGATTAAAATCCATAGCCCCCTCTCTCTCACTCTCCAAACTACATATCTAAGTTACAGTCCAGCTAGCTTGCCACTGAAGCCGAGCATTTCTAAAGCCAGTCCTTTTATTTCCCTTTATTCTCTTCTCTGCTCTCACCCTGACTTTTGTGCCTGGCAGCTAACATGGAACAAGTGTTTTTTTTTTTTTTTTTGTCAGGAAATGACTTGTTGAAGATTGGTTGCTATTTGACAGGTTTTATTCAAAAGCCAGAGAACAAATAAAAGACGTCACAGCCACTGCTTTACTGCCTCAATTATCGTCAGTGCAAAAACAGTGTTTTGAGAATTAGAAAAAAACAATAACTTAAAGCTATTTTCAAAGATGCAGAGGCAAAAAAGCTGTATTTGTGTCTCTTTTTGGCAGAATGTGTTACAGATGTACAGTGATGGACCTTACAGCTTTCTGTACAGAACGGGTTTTATCACGCTTAACTGTGGCCCAAACACAACCACACAGCTTCCATTTTATGCACCCAGACGACTGGTTCCCCCCATTGTTTTTAAAACCATCCCCGATGCCCACTAGGACATTTCTCTGTCTGCTGTTCTCCCAGAGGTGCCAGCTTGGACTAAATTAACAAAAACATCACTTCTCGGTCCACTATCAGGCCAACTGGTTTTGATAGCCCCATTCTGCTTTGTCAGAAACATGCCAAAGCCTGCTGTAATCCGCTAAAGAACACTTAACAACCAAGTAATGTCACGGTAGACCAGCGGTCTGTGTGCTGTGACGCATTTTAAAAATCTCACAGCCATATCCACTTAATTCAGCTAGTGCTTTAGGAAGGCCCACCTGAGAATTGTGAGACTGCCTGCAGAGAGTCAACCATCAGCATTAGAGAGCATTACCACTGTGCAACAAAAAAACACTCAGGCTATTTCCCTCTAGAAAATGCTGGCCTTTCCCAGAGCTCTTCTAAGTGCAATGAGAATTTGAGTCTCTGTTTACTGCTGGTGTTACAGGCCCATAACACCTATTTGACCGCTGATACACGAGTTATATTCAAGCAATTACTGTTCTGTTACTGTGAGCCTTTGTTAAAAAGTCATTAATTCGTTAGCTGAACAATCATGGTTAAAGCACTCTAACTGTAAATCTTTAAAAGGTAAGAGCCATATAGATCATGAAACCTTTGTTTTCGGCTCACGCCGTGAAAGGTCTCAGAGCAAAACAATTACATCACACCACAACAAAGCCCTGAGTGTACAACAGTGACAAGAGAATTGTGCCTTCAGGCAGAAAACACTTTACACACTGGAGATGGAGAATGAGGGGAGGGGTGGGTTGAGCATTTTCTGGTTGATGAGCATAAGGTACATGGTCCATTCAGACAAATGGGGAGAAACAACAAGGTACACCAAGAGAAAGCTGCAACAAAAAAACAGTTCCATGAAATATTAATGGGATGTATTTACTGACAAGCTACTATAACCAGCAGCTCTCTTCAGGGACTTCAGGGAGAGAGAGCTCGAGCTTGACTGACAACCACTAGGTGCAGCGCTACATGCACACACAGACACAGAAACACACTCATACATGCACTTGTGAAATTATGACTGGACAGGAGCAAGGACAACCCCTCTCATACCTCCAGAGGACACTGAGAGCAGTCTCGGTGTGTATTCTGAGAATGCCAGAGACATGGCAAAAATGTGAATATGTGGTTACACAAATGAAATCTTCACAATGCAGTGTTTCTTTTGCACTAGTGTGAAAAAACACCCATAATTTAAACCAAGATCCTTGGTTAATTAGGTAGAATGAGTTATGTAAGCATAAGACAAGATTCCCACAAACGCTCATGCATGCACACACTTCCCCTGTGTCTTAACCCTCTCCTCACTATCTCCTTCCCCCCCACCCCTTCCTGAAATCTTGCTCTGTCCCAAAAATTCCAAACTTTGCTTACCTAATTTTTGCAGCATATTTCTTTGCCACAGGAGGTGGTTATGACAAATTAGAAGTCTACAAATGTTCTGATGGTGTAAAGGCTCCAGCTGTCACCAGGGAGATGGTGATCAGGTTTCCGAGCTGCATGGTCTCTTGGCGCCACAAAGAGTTCCATATGGTCATCCAAATGCTGCACCTAAATCTGCTCCCAATCTCCACCCCGGAGCTGAGCACTTCTACTGAATTAGTCACAAGGCTTCTGAGCATATGAGGTACAAGACAACAGAAATCATATGTCCTTCATGGAAAAAAATGGCGTAAAACTGGCACAGTAGTGAATGAAAAAGGGGAATTTATTACTAGACTTAAACATGTAAAAAAAATCTTGCAACTCAGCCTTTATCATCTTTGTATATATGTAGTTATATCCAAATTATAACCAGTGTATAGGACATAATCTGCAATATAGAGGCGTCTTGGTGAGTGTTGTTGCAACTGTATTTACATCTTTTTTTGTGCCTTTTGTAAGCAATAATACATGACTGATTCTTCTGATATAGAAAAATAAGTATTATCACAGAGTGTATTATCACATTTTTGGCCACTTATCAAAAGGAAAATGAGAAGCTGCGTTCAGTTCGTCATCCAATATTTAAAATTTATTTGCAGTGCAATGGTTTTGTCAGTGTCACCACTGAGAGTAAAGCTGTATTGTTAAAGCTCACTTATTAAAGGACCAGTGTGTAGGATTTTTAGTGGCATCTAGCGGTGAGGTTGCAGATTGAAACCAACTGAATACCTCTCCCCTCCCCCTCCCCTTCTAAATATGTAGGAGAACCTACGGTGGCTGCAAAAAAACGCAAAAAGGCCCTCTCTAGAGCCAGTGTTTGGTTTGTCCGTTCTGGGCTACTGTAGAAGCATGGCGGTTCAACATGGCGGACTCCACGGAAGAGGACCCACTCCCTAAAGGTCTCATTCTAAGGTAACAAAAACACAACAATTTTTATTTTCACATGATTATACACTAATTAAAACATACTTATGAATATTCTATTTCTGCCTATTGATACCAGTAAATCTTACACACTGGTCCTTTAATTGTGCAAAATGCTTTACAGTTTTACAATAGTAGTTTTTGACTTTTATAGCTTTACACTACATAGTTGGATGGTTGGAAGTTCAAGCAAAGTTCACTCAAATAAATCCAAAAGCTTTCTTGTTGACACTGAGATGAGTTTTCTTTGACATTTTGACACTGATACAAAAAACACTAACTGTAAAAAAAGGGGGGAAAAAACCCCCATCAAGTCAACTCATGGTTCATCTTCCGTACCAAACCTGTCAACCTGCTTCAACAGAACATGTCCCCTATAGCCTCTTCCTCCTCTCATGGCTGAACAGTGAAGAGCAGGGGATTGGTGATCTATAATTAACCGGTGGGTCGGTGTTGATGTCATTGACACAGCGTGGAGGTAGAAGGTGGCAGTGCCAAGGCACCTGTTGTTGTGGAGTGTGGCATCTGATATCATTACCTACCCAGCCGGAGCGCCAATGTCCCTGCTGGGTCGCGAACTGTCCAAGCTACCGACCACGCTCACCTTTCTCTCTCTCTCTTACACACACACACATACACACACACTTACACACATATATTACAAACTGTCATCATGTCCTCCTTTACATAACCAACTCTGATGGCCTGAACACCTAGAGGGCAGAGATCCACAGAGAGTTGCAATTACTGTTAATGATATTTTGATGGTAGCTGGTTAACTTATGCTACCGTCAGAATACAGCTGTACAAATATTTGATGCTGAAATCTTCAAAATCTACAACAGGGTTAAAGCTCAGTGGATTTGAAGAAACGGGCCGATGTTTTAGAGTTGTTTACCATGGGACTCCAAGTCTAATGAGAAGATTGATGGGTTTTATCTCCAGAGGTCAAGTGTATTTTGTACATTAGCACAAGGACTGGAAGCATTGGGGAAAATGTTAGTATTGCTTTCTCAAACAGAAGAAAAATAAACCTTTAAACAACTCTAATACTGGAGTAAATAAGAGCCTGAACTACAGCAAGCTACAGTAATAGTCACCAACACAGTGCATCCATAGTCACTTGGGTTTGTTAAAGAGAAACCACAGTTTGCAAACCTGCAACACTATGAGTCAGCATTATTGTGATGTTATGTAGTAATTGCCTTATGCATGTTAGCCAAGAACGCATATCTGAATTTTACATTTTAAAGGATAGCTTTGGTGTATTGCAACTCTGGACTTATTTTTGTAGCTTTATGATAATATATGATGCAATTTATTTTTCAATATTTAAAATATATAACACAATTTCAAAAAAACAGTTATCAGCTATGGTAACTTTGTGCTTACTAAGTTAATTGGTGAAATCTTTGAAGTCTGCAAAATCGCTGCTACAACAACATCTTACTGGGCAAGAAACACAACCTTTCAGACAATCAGCTTAAACCAACAGGATTATACAGATTATCACTTTATTTGGAGGCAAAACTAAAAGTTAACACACCTATAATAATGTGTAATGGGTTGTTTGAAACTTGTTCAGCATTTTCATAACTGATGAAAACAACCATAACTATGAAAATATGACTCAGTTTGTAATAAACCAGAATTATCCTTTAAATAAAAAAGATAACATGTAACTGTGACCTCATTAGTGAGGTGTTTTGTGGCTTTTGGCTGAGCTGAGCTAGCCATAGCGCTATCTTTGAGCTACAGTAGCTGCACTAAACATATCTGGGTCCCATCTTCATCCATTTTCTCATCTGACTGGCTTTGACAGCAAAGATGAGTTCTTCCCCTAATGTCGGACTAATCCTTCCAGAAGAACCCACATAGGCAGCCATGTTCTGTGGGAAAAATAATGGGTCTTACTGCGAGACTACGTAGCGGACGATCTGTTTGATTCTGATTTCATGAAGAGAATAACAGTGGCGAGAGCAGGAGTGCTGCACTCAGAAGTATGAAAAATGAATAGAACATTTACAGTGAGACAATGTGACCGTTCCGGGTTAATGCCATTTATTAGTGTAGCAGCTTTCCCAAGCAGATCAGAATGTCTAAGCCTTGGGCACTGACAGGGATTTCACAGCCCAAACTGATTTTCAAGCTGGCAGGGCGCACACAGACACACGCATATACACACATATATATGAAAGAAATATCAGCCTAGTGATATCATAACACGGTGATAAGATGTTAATTTGTTAATCTACTGTATGTGTGGAGATGGCATTTTAGTAGCTTTTCACAGGATATATAGCTTTGATAATTATGCAATTTTTTAATATTTTTAACACTCTGCTCAAGTTTAAGCCAAGTGTTTGGCATTGTGTCTGCAACTAAGAATCACTTCTTAATAACTTAATTTCTTTACTCTTTAATGAATCATTATTGTTGATGCATGTGTCAATAAATTAACAGACATATTTACAAAAGACTTTGATGTTACATATTTTTAAATTGGTCAATAACCCAAACCCCAAGGCAAGCAAATCCCCTAATGTAATGTATGTTTTTTTTTTCTTTTTTTTATGAATCGGTAGCTCCCTAGATATGCAATAAAGACACAGCAGTGCTCTACATTATTGATTCAGTTTCATAACAACCCACAGTGTCTTTATTCAATGCAATTGGTGGAGAAGTTATCACACACACTTGTTAAAAAAATCATTGCGCCAATTAGTGTAGTTGAGCTTCTCCTTTTGCTTTAATAAGTCCTGTGAGATCAGATTTATAATAAGAGCAGCATTATTCTCACCGTGGTGGCGGCTTATTGCTTATTTGACGTAATTTACTATAGTTCCAAACATTCAGGAGGTATATCACGTATTACAAGACAGTCTTGCAGGTAACTTTGTGCACAAAGACAGGCAAACACACGCACTGCAGCAAAGCACATGTTTCTTGTTGGGTCAGACTGCTATGTTTAATCATTGATGATGCTTTTTGCCATCTTCTGTAATACTACAGGGATGGTATCGGTTTTCTGTCAGAAATCTGTCCACATTAACAAAAACTTTGTTTGTCAGGTCTAGTTATTGTGAAATATTGTGAATATCATAGTTTTTGTGTCAGATCAACAGTAATGATATCTTTTTTTCAACTCTTGCAAACTTTCCGTGCAAGAAAAAGCCCTGCTTTCAGTCTCATGGCCATTATCTGGAGCAGCAATAGTGGTATTTCTTCAGGGAGCTGGTTGCCTTTTCATTAACATCCCTCAGAGTTAAAGCCTAATGTCCTCTGGGACTGCATGTCATTGGCTGACAAGGTTGAGGGATTTGAGTGAATTTTTCTGCAATAATGGAAATATCCCAAATAGCCCCTGAGACAAACAGACAGGAGACTGGCAGGAAATATCTTAATCTACATTGACCCTTTGTTGGCACACTCCCATACCCTTAGTGAGAAGAACATGTGCACACACGCCCAGCACATGCATACCTGCACACATCCACACGCACAGTAGAGTACATCTGGATTGTGTTGCAGTGACCATAGGCCCCTGAGTGTGCAGCCTCAGTGGCAGTGCGTGGGTGAGAGCCAGGGTCCAGTGCACCATGGTGGGGGCTCTCCATCACTCTGCCTCCTGGCTTGACAGGCCCTGGCTCTGGGGCCCTTCAAGGTCTTGCTGAGCGCACTCAAACTGTGCACTGCTGAGGAAGGGATTCTGTATCCTTCTAATGGATTACTCACCCACATCACCTGTCTGAGTGGATTCTCTTGACCGACAGACACATGCTGCAGACATGTATTCTTGCACAATCATGTGCTGCACGTAAAACCTTTAAGGAAAGTTGGAAGCTTGCATTCAACCAAAATATATTCCATTATCATTTCAACATTACCATCTACAATAAGCAGCGTTGGCACATATTACCCTCTTTATTCTAAAGAAAACAGCTCTACTCGAAGAGTCAGTCTTTCTTCAGACTGGCTGGTTTGTAAAGTCGTTTTCTCTTCTGACTAAAAAGGTCACATTCATGCCTCCGCTATTTACTCTTAATTCGGACAGAGAAAGGCCGGTGTCATGCTGCTGGACACCTGCGGACCCCGGTCAGGGCCGGGGCCTTAATCAGCCTAATACATATGTGTCACATCCAATGACCCACAGGCTTGGTTCATAATAAAGGTCACTCTGTGAGAGATACTCTGTCCCCCCAGGTCCTCCTTAATGGGGAGCCTCCATAGCTCCTGTGCACACTACTGACTTGGATATTATAACATGTATGTAAACCAAAGCCAAGATGTCTTACAGTAGAAATTAATAACTAATTTCATAGAGATTTTAAAAAGTTACCAACATTAAATTCACCACAGACTTTTTTTAAACTTTACTTTTAACTTGTTTATATACCATTCACTCAACATGCACGGAGGAAACATTTAGTAAGTTTTTTGTTATGGTAGCATTGATCCTAAAATACCCTACTTATAATGTACTTGTAAGGAAGAGAAATTAAGCTAGTGTTGTTTGCAGAGTACAAACCCACAATATAATATTAATAATATAGTAGAGGATAAAGAAGAAATAAAGGAAATACAGCATATTCCGCTCTTTACTACCTTTATTTCTCCTACACGTCAGTCAAAGCCGATTATTCAAGTGTGCAAAAGCCTATTAGCTCAAGGTTAAGAACAATGTATCCCTTTTCCTCCCAGACAGATACTGTACATCATTTTCAGAAAAAGGCCAAATGGTATTGCCAGTAAATAATAGCCATAGAGGTCATTTATTGATCTGGTGCTGAAGGGAACCTTAGGGGCATGTTAAGAAGGGCTATTGTTGCTTGTCAATGATCCCTTTATGGCCTTGAACTCGATAGGTCTACTGCTATAAATCAGGGTTAAACTAGTCCTCTAATAGCAAATCGATGGTAGTCAATAGATATTATCATGTGATTATAATTCAGTCAAGTAAACCATTAGTCAAAACTTAAATAGTCTCTCTAGTATGTCCATAGTCCTCCTGCTAGAGAGGAGAAAGCTTCTTTGTGAGGGTTATGTGTTGGTGCAGAATGTTCTCTGAGTTATTTCTATTTTTTCAGTGTTGCCTCTAAGTCATATGGCGTTGTAAATGGCAAGGTCTTCCATTAGTTTAACTCGGGAGGTTGCTGAGATTTGAGAGAACAATGCAGAAGTTATATTGAGATAACCTTTACACACGAGTAGATATTTCACCTGCATTAAGATTACCCTGAGAGTAACCTACTTGTTATTTAGCTCTAAGCCTCCTCTATCAATGTGCTTCCACCTATTTGAAAGCAGCATCAGTCAATAGTGTCTGCTATGCAACCAAATGGGGCACAGGGACATATCTATCTAACTATAACCTTTGCAGTACTGATATTTATGATAAAGACCATTAGGCATTTGTGAGTTGCTTGCGCAAGGGCTTTAAGGCTAACAACGGTCGTGAAGCGAGCCGCTATCCGGGGGTTTACACGGATGTCTCTGTCATCTGTCTGCAGTCTCTGATGGAAATGTCATTACCTGGTGAATTTCTGAGAGGATATGATACAAACCATGTCTCTAAAACCTCAATGATGAAAGCACAAAGAATAATAGGATCAGTTCATATTGTTTTCTCTTTTTTCCCCCCTCTTTCCTTTCTATTACTCGTTTTTTTTTTTTTCTCTTAAGAAGTCATATCTTTGATGGCGGCCCCTCTGCTCCACTCATCACAGGCTGCACACTTACTGGACAGCTCTGTACTCACCTTGCTGTCTTGAAGGACAGTCTGTAAGGAGCTAACTACAGGAAAGTGAGAGAAAGGGGGAGGCAGGAATGCTGGAGTTTGAGTCCTATGATGAGCACATCTCTGACTTTAACTTATAATTGCACTGCAGTGACAACAGTGTGATGATAATAATAGCAAACTGCGAACTGATCTGAGTAATATTTGGTTTTATATGCTTTAATAGCTGCATATATCATGCTTAATTCTACATCAAATAAACTGATAAGATTTAGGTAATTAATATACTGTATATTAATTAGACAGGGCATTCAGCAGACAAACTACACATCATCAAGCACTATTAGAATATGGTGTTTTAGGCTGCACATTGCTAATATGCAAAAATGTAAACTACAAACCAAATCAAATTCAAAAGTGTCCTATCAACTGCATCAAAACAGCAGCAGGAAGCCGTGTTTTTTTATTTTGCATATTCATATGATTACTCTTCCAAAGGACAAATACATTCACGTCAACATCATTGTCCTTTGATTCCAGATGATAAAAGGCTATCTCATTTCATTCTTGCACCTTTCTAGTCCAACCTAGACACTCTGATTTGGTAAAATGTAATTCTAATTTATCATTTTTCTGCCCGAGGCAAAACTCTCTCAAGCCTGGGGCTGTTTGAAAAGCAGTTGGACACAAAGACAGACCCTGGGAACTTTGCCCATGCAGTCAATCAGTCAGACACCCCAGAGTGCCCAGACCCGAACAGCTTGTTTTTTGTCCACGGATATCAAACAACTTCTCCTCTCCCGTTAGATAATAAAAACATGTAAATAGGAGTGAGTTGTTTCTGCCTTTTTTTTTTTTACTCAAAATGGTTGGTGGATATGTGGTGTCTCTGTGGTCAGGGGCTGGGCAGCAGAGCGGACATCAAAGGCCGGCAGAGGTCTGTGACGGTGAATGCAGCTGGTGTCTGAGTCTCGGTGCTGGACAGAGCTACAGGCAGGGCCTCAGCTGCCCCACAATAAAGACGCACAGGGGAAGGCAGAGCCTTCAAAGGCTAGACAAATACACACTCAGCCATACACAGAGAAATACACACACTCATGAACACACAGGCAAACAAGCACACAAATACAAACAACAATGCCCTCTGAACATGATTTCCTCCACCAAAATATGCTGTTCTTACAGACCAATCATGAAATTGTGCAGTTTTCTCTGCTTTTTTCTTCTTACTTTCACCTAATTTCTCCTAAAAAAGTAACAATGCCTCTTTGCATATACTTTTATTCAATTCAATAAAAAATATTTATTTATGCATCCCTCGAGTGGCAATATGAGGCGAGCAAGTTTGCACACACAAACAATTCATTTACACACATAGAAACTAAAAATACAAATATGACAGTGTTAAAAAAAAAGTTGAAATACACAATGATAGTTGGGCAACAATAATCAACACCACAAAGGCACATTATGTCAAAAAAGCACCAAAGTGCAAATGAATTTATCAATCTATACACTAGATAAACTGAGCATTTCTTTTACTGTGAATGTTCACAAGAGGAATAAAACCAAATTTAATTCTATTTGTTTTGCACACAGGGAATCTAAAACACATTCCTGGTGACATTAGCTTAAAGTAGTCATAGAGGATATGCGTGGGGGTCATTTATAATCCTGTATGGTTTTATATAGTGGTTCTGTTTGCATCTTTTAGATGCAGTAAAGTGTTTTATGAAATGTGAGCTGTCTTGGCACCCCCAGAGCCCTGTGAAGATTATTTATTCACTGAAAATTATTCCCATTACAGAATATGAAACAATTAAAAAAAAAAAAAAAATTAATCAAATGTTTCACTTGGAACACTTCAAATCAATAGTAAACCAACAACAAAAATCTGATTAACAGTAATGAGGATTTATTTGAAATTCCTTGATATACAAATTATTGAGACAACTACATTATGACAGATTATATTCAGGACTGTGTAATAGCACACTAGTATTTTTTTTTTCATTCAGAGAAGAAGAGAAATGAATGTGAAGGACAAAGAGTGAAATCCTGATGGCATACTGTGGACAGCTTCATGTCTGATGTGGTCCTGACTTCACAGTGGGATTCGATGTCTATGCTGTTGACAGTTTTTCCCTCGTGACCACTCGGGAAGTATTTTAAGAGGCAGCATCTGAGTCTGATACAATAATAACAGTGACTTCTTTTTGTGGTTCACCAAAAATAAAATATTTGCGGTGTTTGACTTTAGTTATTAAATATTTCTTTTTTTTAAAAAAAGGTTTCTTCAAATTGTAGTAATATTGTTTGTTAATTTGAAGACTGAATGACATCTTCAAACTAAATGTTTTCCTTTGGTTATAATGCCTCTGGTCATTAATAGTCATTTTAAAAAGGTGATCTCAGAGGACGGTTTTCCACTTCCCTGTGACCTCTCAGTTCCAGTTTTAGCCTGTAGAGGGCATACCAAAACAGCAATCTGGTCAAGCTCAGTGGGGAGTCCAGAGACATACAATATCCCCACAGGAGAAAAGCACAGGGCGACTTTCATCTGTCTATAAAGGGAGGAAATGGTTTTGTTAGATAGAGGAACACTAATATACCAATACAGAGAATATGAGGGTGGGAGCTGTGCTGATTAGCTCGGATTTTACAACACAACCATTTAGTAGTGATTTTGGATTTTCAGACTATATTTGATTTAAACCAGAGAAATATTACCTGCAATCCCCAAAGGCAACTTCGTACAGTAGCATAAAAGCATGTGTGTGCATAACTTTATTAAGAGCGTTGAACTGACTGCTGGAAATGCAGTTTTGTCAAAGTAGCATCTCTACACTTTCACACATAGGGAATTTAAACAAACGACTCATTGAAATAACGGCCCGTTTCTCTCTAAACGGGTTAGAGGTCCTGAATAAAACATGACTTATCTATTGCGATCACATTAGTCGAGCCATTATTCATTTAACCGTTTATTTATTACTCCATTCATCTACATAAATATTTAACTATGTCTTGGCATCTTTATGGACTGCTTGCTCTGCTGCTCAATTACAAGGAGCAGTGTCCTACCATGGCCATATGCCTTCTATCTAGCGACACTATATCTCCACAATTTATGGATGCCAACTCAGAGCAATATCATTCTGTTGGGTATATGTATATCTATGCAAGTATTAATCTAGGCCTAATGACTGGCAACAATATGTTCCAGCCTGTGTGCCCAATAGGACCACTATTGCATACATATAATATGGCATAAAATAAATTGAGTGTCCTTTTTTTGTTATTATATAGATTAAATGGGTGCCCATATGGGGTCTCCGTGAGAGGCATGTAGAAGATGAGAGAGTCTGGACTCAAAGTAGCATGACTTGAATAGATGTATGGTTTATTATTCACACACCATATATTCACACCATATATTATAAGCCCTTACAAGTTTTCACTTCCCCTCCGACAACAAAAGCTCCTGCTCGTTTGGCGAGGGGAGCATGGAAGCATGCAGAACCGAGGGGAAGCGAGGAACCGTAAACACCCACCATGGGTCCTCCTTCAAAGTGATGAACAGCAACAAAAGCAGCACTGGTTGTCTGCTGAGAGACAAAAAGAGCATTTGACCACCTGGGTGCACATCATTTTCTCATGCCGTTTCTCAAGCATGACTATCAGGAGATGTCCCCTTTAACATTATATGTGGCTAACTCAACCCAATCCCCAAGTCACATACTGTATAGCTTCTTCCCTTCAGTGGGACTGCACAGCTCGCTCTGTCGTACCTGCTTCTATGGTGAGAGAAGTCTCTCCACACCACAGTGTGACCTCGGAGCTCTGTGACACTTTCACATGTTACTTTGCCTGCTAGGTCACCACCAACCGCAGCTGTGGTTTGATCAGTTGAGCTCCCCAGTATTGCCTGAAAACCGGAGGAGAAGTCATAATGACTTCTTGAGGTAGCTGAGGGAGTGTATTGGACTGGGATTAGACCACATAACTCCCTGTAATCAGCACTGGATGGCTTACTCTCCCACGCGTGGTACTTCCCTCAAATGCGCTATAAATTGTAACACCCAAATATAGGATCCAGAGAAATAGCTCTTCTTTCTGTCCCAGCCTCAACGCTCCCAAAAAGGGAAAAACAAAGTCACCTCTAGACGCCATTTAGAGTTCATGTTGCTGATTTAAATTGCGGGACACTGCAAATCAGCGGCAAATCAAACATCCAACCCACATACAGTAAAGCCCACCCCCATATCCCCAAAATGGGCTTTTTGTCAATTACAATCAAAGGTGCTTTCACTGTTGTCTCCCCCTTTCCCACTCCCTTTCCTTTTTTGTTTCCTAAAATCACAGAATATTGTATACACTGGATCGTCTATAGAGAGCCATGCATTGGGAACTGTTTTTTTTGTTTTGTTTAGGTTCGTGTGTGTGTGTGTGTGTCATTACTAGCCACATATTGATTTCATAAAGAATCGCCAGCCAGGGCCACTGATCTCCTTTGTTACCACAGTGAGTAGTGTTGAGCTCTGTCAAACTAAAAACACACATCATCCTTCTCCTGTTTTCCAGACAATTCACCGATCACACGATCACAGATGTTTTATGTTCTGAAAGTCCTCTCTCATATAGACAGCAGCGGATAATGCACTAATGAACATGATCTTAGGACTATCCCTGTATCTACATGGATACATGCACATAGTACAGATTTCATATTTCCTCAATCCTTTTGTCAGTCACTAAGCTATGACATTTCTGTCAATAGAGCAGATGTCTTGCTGAATCTTGGATAATATCCAAGAGGCAGAATATGGAGTAGAATTGCTCACATTGCTGCAGCCTGCTCTGCTAGTACTACATAAGCACATTTACGTATTGCAATAGTCAATGAAAAAAGACTCAAGTTTTGAATTTCTAATTTTTTTTCCTATCTGGTAATAACCGGTTGTGTCCTGCTGGCTCAGCTTGGCCTCCGAAAGTACGCCTGGCGCATGGGTGACATGTCTGGCATGCCACTGCTGGCTCTTTTTGATACCACAGAGGGTTTGTGACTGGCAGGCCATGTTTCTCATGTCTCCAGCCTCTGAAACAGCCATCACTCCGAGAGGATGTTTTCAATCCCCAGCCCCGTACCCCTTGCCGTTCAGAGAGAAGGTCAAGTTTGGCCCATCAGTCACTGACCAAAGGGCGGGGCCTAGCAGCTGGTGGCCATCAACGACCGCTAAGATGTTCAGTAGTCCCAGCCCTATCATATGTCTGATCTATTCTCAGTGTTTCATAGTTACCTCACTAATGTTATTCCAAAAGATAATCATAAAAGTAAAGGTACATATGAGAAAAAAAGATGTACTTCTGAAACTACGGTAAATTAAACTTGAACTTCCTTATGTTTATGGAGATGAGGAAAGAGAACAGATTTAATAATTGCTATAAAACACTCATGGAAGTTTAGATAACCACTTATACCAAATGTCATTATGATAAATTTTGAAAGTGCCTAACACAAAGCAGCTTAAACATCACACTTTGATGTGTAGACTCGTATGAATACACACATCTTTGACCTCACATGAAGAATGCTTCAAACACATGGGTCATATGTTTGTGCACTGACACATTCAGCTGCACGTCACATGAGTTCAAAGAAGGAAACCCATGAGGCGCTCATTTGTGTGTTTACCCACGTTTGGGTCAGTGTTTCCAGGTGCTTATACACCTTTACATGCCCTTCTTTCACCACTCATAGACACATACACACACACACACACCATTTACGCCCCAAAACTATACCTATATTGACGCACACTTTCCCTGGTGTTGTTTTAGCAGGGGGAGAGCAGCAATGGTCTGGAACAGGCCTGTTTTTTAGTGCGGGTCAAACTTTGGCCAGGCCTGAAGGCAGCAGCCATCCGATCCCTCCCGAGGTGCCTCTGGTCTGGGACCCGTTTGAACCTCCACCTGCTGAGAGAACTTCACTTTAGATACATTGTTCAGGCCTCTCTGAGCACTGTGGAGGGAAGGCGGGACATTATGTTAAAGTCAACACTGCAGAATCAGTCCACTCTTTGTACTGGGCTATGAGGGTGACCTCCATTCTTAGACCATGTAGAGTAAAGATGAAGTGCAGTGGCTCATGTGGTCTCACACATGGAGAAAGGAGCATGGCATAAGTTTAATGTTTCTTTTCAAATCAGCGCCTTGCAGACAACATTTGAGCTATATTATAGTCAGTGGGGTTACTTGGCTATAGCATAGGATATAGCAGAAATTGAGATTTTTCTATAAAGTTTATACTGAGATAGCTATGCCCTTAATATGTCTGGGTGTATCAGGGGCTGTTCAAACTAACACATAATTTGTTTGAGAAGTCAACAAACAGCCTCACTTTTATCCTCCATTTTTCCACCCATGGTGTCAAATCCAGAATGCTTCCTAACATTACTTTTCAAATGGTTTGGTGCATCATGATTATCCATTCAGCATGGCTCACTAGTTTTCTCCATTTTGCCTTGGCGAAGACAACAACAATAGCCTAGTTTACTGATAGGGCAACAGGCCACGGACAGTGCATTTTGGGAATGCCCCCTGCTGGAGTACAGGCATGGCCTGTTGCAGAATCTTGAACAGATAATTACAAATCTAATATTACATTTCTTTTCCACATTAAACTGTAACTTCAATTTGAAATAAAAAAATTAAACCCCACGGCATATCAAGCCATTGCTTGTAATCAGTGATCGAGATTGCTTTATGGCATTATTGGATTTAATTCATTAATATCATGAAGTACCTTGATTCAGGTATTTAATTCACTGCATTAACTGAAAAACAAGCTTTCCCATCTGGTTATTTTATCTATAAGCAGTTTTTCAACTGAATATTATTATAAATATATATCTATCACAATACTAAATTACATATACTGTACCTTGATAGAGGATTTTATCTCACCCACACTTAGTAATACATATAGGTAAATACAATCCCCCATGTGATAAAATATAGGTAGTTAGGGGGAATTATCTACTGTACTATGTACTGTTGTCTGTCCATCAAAGTTGATATTTCAGGGGTCACATTCATTAATGTACTAAAAGTCATTAAAAAACATGTTATCTTACATTATATGACATCTTTACTCAACAATGCTCTGATATTATTTTTAAAGGGAGGCGACATGATGCTGATTCATGTTTCCCTTCTGCTTTTCCGTTGTCATTTTTTCCCCCCTGTACATATAAAAGTCCTACTCCTGGCTCCATGTTCAGGTTTTCTATGTTGTTTTCTGCCTGTGCTCTCTACTTGTCGGAAGAGGCAGGATGAGAAGTCATCCATCTCCAGCTAACAGCCACCAGTCTGGCCCCATGCTGGAGCCCCAGAGAGAGGAAGCGATCGCTCACAGCACAGGAGCACATTCCCCCTCAACACAGGGGGGACGAGGCCATTTAACCCATCAAGGCCTGGTCTACTTTTCTTTACTATCACATGTGATTGTGTATGTGCGTATCTGTGCTAGTGTATGTTTTTGTCATTGCATGAGCACATGTCTGTGTGTATGTTAATGCGTATACAGTCATTAGTACCATCATCTGTTCTCCCCTGTTTGTTTTGGGGTCATCAGTATACTACACCTGCCGTTAAGTAGTTAAAGAGCAATCCTGGGGTCAGACCACATAGACAGTAGCACAGTACATGCATCACATCCTTCCACCCGAACCCTGTATCTCTCCTTGATCCTCCTCGTAGAGCACCCACCCCGTCTCTCTGTCCTACTGGCATCCCTGGACACAGGGAGACTTGCAGCATAACCAGCCTGAGGAATAGACACAAATGTTTCTCCACAATTTTCTAATGGCATTGTGAGCCCCCTGCCACTGCTGGGATGGAAGGTGTTTAGCACCTCACTGTTTTTACTTTGACAGAGGAGGGACACTAGCACTCCCCTGGCTATATAGGCCTAGACCAGTTCCACTGTTATCATTTCCACTGTGGGCACACTTCCTCCCATTGAATCACAGGTATTTATGTGGGTGGCAGTTTAGCTTGGCTAGCTGTGCTAACTCGGTAAGCCCTGACTTGGTTTGAGATTTCAGACAGATAGAAATACTCAGGACAAGGCAAGTCTAGGTGACACCAAGGTGAAAAGCTCCATCCGTATGTGGGCAAATGCCTTAGACAAATGTGTGGTACGGAGATAATGATTGACCATGCACCATTACAGAAATAGAACTGTCCGTGAGGAATGAGACAACAATGAAAGGAACACTGGAAACGAGAGAGGTCTTGCGTGGTGAATACATATGCACCGAAGCCATTGAGTCAGAAGGAGACGAGAACTGAACGGGTAGTTAGGTCAAGAAATGAAAGAAAATGGAGTCAATAAAGGTTAGGCAGAATGACTTTTAAACAATAAAATTGATGACCCTTGTCTGTAGAGGTAAAGTGTGGACGTTGTGAGCCATGACCAAAAAGCTATTGTTGACTAACGTCAACTGAGTGCTTTATCTTTGACCCCTGCGGCTGGAAATGGAAAAAGAGAGTGAAGAGAGGAAGCAAATATGAATTACAGACAAACATGTGGTGGTATGACAATAGAACGAAAAGAAATGAGTCTTTACACATTCAGAGTCAATTCTCAAAAATGATCCCACAGTAGCAAGTATCCTCAGGTAATATATTTGTATTCATGAAGAAAGTGCAACAGCACTTTTTTCCCCCCATTACAAGCAGTGCTCTCCATGACAGAACAACATTCTGGGAGAAGACAGACTGCAAAGGTCATAATTATTTGCGGTCATGCTGCTCCTCACTTAACAGATGGAGACAACCTGAGTCAACATTTTTCAATTAAAAAAGAGAGCACAAACAAACAGAAGGGAAGGGAAAAAAACACACACTGACACGTGCACACAAAGACGTACACACAAGCTGGAAAAACGGAAATGACCTTGAGGACCTGATACCTCATTAAAAGTGATGCTCCAAGCCTGCAAACAGGCTAATTAGACAAATCCTGCTCACACTTAGCAGTCGTACACATGGTGGGGGGTGCAAGAGATCACATTGTGTTTGTGTGTTGGCTAAATGTTGTAAGAAAGCTTGTTTTACCCAGATCTTGGTGCAAATATCTGCAGTCAATTAGGTCTGTTAAACAGGAGGGCAAAGTGATCCAGAGATACATTGAAATAACATGCTAACACATGCACATGAACATATGGGTGCATTAAGTTTTGGATACGGATGGATGGTGACCTAACTCATTGGGATAACAGCAATTGTAACTCCATACGAGGTGAGGATTAAAAGTTAATTGAAATTAAAGATATGTCCATGTCATTTCATGCACAAAATATTTATTATTTAAAGTTTTTACATTAAGGACGCACAGTAAAACACACACATGATTAAATGATGATGTTTAAATGGTCAGAGTTCACCCAAATCACAAAACCACACATATGCAGT